>NC_067282.1:50228289-50573789 GCF_020740795.1 Apus apus | reverse complement strand
ATGAAGAATCCTAAAGGCTTAAACGTCAGATCAGGAATTTGGAAGTTTTTCTATAGCACTTAGAATGAATCTGCTCTTATGCTATGTGCCTTTTGCAACAGTCCCCTGTATATCATTACAAGGTGACAAACAATGACACCATTGTGCCCAAAAAAAATGCACCCAGTTTGAATATGCCCGTAATAGTGACAGAATGCATGGATTGGACATTCTTTGCAAACTGCAAAAATTGGACAAGAGCCTTTTTCTAAACTCAGCAAGGAATAATTGCTCATAGCTATCCAACTGAGTCTGTTACTTTAGAAGAAAAGAAATCTAAGAATAGGTTTATAAAATACGCAATAACTCTCCCCTGCAGGCATAACAGTGTTTAGGCATCTAAATGCCTTTAAAAATCTGGCTATAAGTTCAAGGTGGACAAGAAATTTGTAGGGCAGTCTCTACAATCAGAATATTCCTTTGTTTAAAAAAATTCTAAGTTTAACATTGTTTCCTTACTGTGCTATGAAAGGCTCAACAGGGTTAAGTGCTGGGTCCTGCACGTGGGTCACAAATACCCCATATAATGCTACAGGCTTGGGGAAGAGGGGGTGGAAAACTACCCAGAGCAAAAGGAGCTAGGGGTGTTGATTGATAGCCAGCTGAATATGAGCCAGCAGTGTGCCTAGGTGACCAGGAAGGCCAACAGCATCCTGGCTTATATGAGCAACAGCATCGCTAGCAGGAGTAGGGAGGTGGCTGTCTCTCTGTGGCACTGGCAATGCTGCACTTTGAGTATTGTGTTCAGTTCTGGGCCCCTCACTACAAGAAGGACATTGAGGTGCTAGAGCACGTCCCAAGAAGGGCAAACAGGTGGGTGAAGGGTCTAGAACACAAGTCTTGTGAGGAAAATCTGAGAGAACTGGGGTTGTTTAGTCTGGAGAAGAGGGGAGACCTTATCAATCTCTACAACTACTTGAAAGGAGGTTTTAGTTAGGTGGGTGTCTCTACTCCCAAGTTGCAAATGATAAGACTACAGTAAATAGTCTCAAGTTGTGCCAGGGAAGGTTGAGATTGGATATTAGGAAAAATATATTCACCAAAAGAGTTGTCAGGCACTGGAACAGGCTGCCCAGGGAAGTGGTGGAGTTGCCATCCCTGGAGGTGTTTAAAAGACGTGTAGGTGTGGTGCTCAGGGACACGGTTTAGTGGTGGACTTGTCAGTGCCTGATTAACCGTTAGAATTGATGATTTTAAGAGTTTTTTCCAACCAAAATGATTTTATGATTCTACACTTTGGGTTTTTTCCCACAAAAAGTAGCAAAAGCATAAATACCAGGGTAAATATAAGTAGGTAGATTATTTGAAAAGAGGAAATCCAAGTTCAATTATCTGTCCAAAATACAACAGGGATCCGAAGCTTAGCATCTGTCAGTCCATACAGAGCCCTTATCTGTATGCTATTGTTCTTCCAATTTCTGTCTCTCTTCTAAACCATTATGAAAACTCCAGTAATAAAATTTCTAATATATTTTAATTTATAACAATAGCATTTACCATGGAGAATAATTTTATTGCAACTAAGGAAACATGGAAAATCTTAAACCACTTTACTCAGAAAGAAATATAGAAGATATGCCTAAAGCTCCCACAAATTATCACTGATAAGAGGTTTCTAGAAATAAATGTTCTTGTTTCTGCTATTCATTACAGCTTGAGGAATGCTTTATTTCTTAAATAACTGAATAAAAATATTTCAGAAAATTAGGGAATGCTTTTCATGCCTATTTTAATTGTATCATTTTTACATTGCTCTTCAAAAGTTGTGTTGTGACACCTTCCCTAATATAGTAAAAAGGACCTTCTCATGTACGAACTATCATTTCCCCTGTCACACTGAATGATGCTGTTCCAGGAAGAGAAGTAATAATTTTTCAGCTTCCTAATTGGTCAGCCTGTCCAGTAAGCAAGTCACAGGCTGAGCTATCTGCACATACCGAAGAAACTATATTAGATTCACGTTTCCCTCAGGAACAGAGTGTTAACAGTCAACATGAGCAATACTGTTGCAACTAAACCTCACAGAGGAACAGATTACTGTGGCCATGACATCTTAAAATCATAATGCAATGACAGGGAGTAGTTTTCATTGTCTCACTATTTCTGAGAAGGTTCATAATCTGAAAAATATTCCAGTAAAGATGGATGACTTTAAAAACCAAGCAGATATTAGATATAAGTAGATGTGCTGGAATCTAAAATATATTTTAATTCAAATAGATTAAAAAAAACCTCCAACAAATCATACAGCAGCAGTAGATAGATGACAACATTAACAAGCATAGGCCCTCAGCATAAAACCCAGAATCTTGAAAGCATCTTCTTTCATTATCAGCCACAGAAGTGAGTTAATGAATACATCATTCAGTTGCTTTTAGAATTATGGAGTCATATTTTGCACCATCTCTAAGGCTACAGGAATGAAAAAAAGACAAAGATTGTCCCAGATGGGGAATTGGAAAAAAATAAAGCCACTCAAAACTTCTTCCTCTATACTCTAGTCCATCTTCATGGAACAGTAATAATAAGTGTTCAAAGATTTAGAGTAGTTTGATGCATTGCTCTCAATAATATAACTCAATCTCTGGTGAGAATGAAAAGTACACAGCACTTTCATGAAAGGAAACTTGTGTACTTATAATGAAAGCTTGCTTAAGTTTGTGTTGGTTTTCTTCCTTTTATTGTTTTATTATTCAGGTGATGAAATATGAGGCTATAGGAGAAATAGGAGACTGGAAGAACTAATTTAAGCTTTTTATGTGCTCTGTGGCTTGAATACTTGGTCAGTATTTCAGAAAAATACATTTTCTGAATCAATCTTTTCTGTTCTTAGAGTCTGTAATACTTCTCATTCTGCCACAGTCGTATTCTTGAATGGAGGAACTTCTACTATTTATGAAATATTTCAAGCTGTTGTTGTCAGTTTTCTCTGTTCATTTACCGAGTGTACTCTTAAAAAATACAGCTAATCACAGTTCTATGTCATATTCAAAATGAACATGGAAGACTGGTTTTTATATGCAGTAATGGATATTTTGCAGCTGTGAAAAGCTTCTATGATGTATTTTTTTATAGTATTTTGTTGGACATGTGAGAACAACATTTACTCTCACTTTTACTCATCAGGAGGAATCCAATTTGTATGTGGAAATTTAAAGCAAAACATTTACAGTTCAAAACAAGCATCTTTTTCCAGGTAAATTTAGACATTTATGTGAAATAAAAGTGTTTCTATTGATTTTAGTGCTACAACAGACAGAATGGTAGATGAGAAATATATTCAACATTGGTCAATAGAACATCTCATTCCAAACTAGAGGACTTACTCATTACATTTGCAGTAGTTTTTTATGAAAAGTTCTCATACAAAATGCTAACCAAGATTCATTTCTAAGGAGTTAGGTATAGCAGTGTTTTCTTTCTCTTCATGGCAAAAACTACTTGTTGTGAAGGCCCCTTAGAATTCTCTAATTTTTTTCTGCAGAGGAAGGTATATGAAAAAATACCCATGTTTAATAAAGGAAGCCTATCTGTCTCAGCAATGAATTTTTTTTTAATCTATCTACCAACCACCTACCAATCTATGTGAATATAAGTATTTATATATGCCTGTATAGGTACATACATGTGTTTATATGAATATGTACATGTAAATATGAACACGCACATATATATATAAATACACATCTGTGTAAAGATGCCATTTACTCTGTGTGTTGCATTAGATTTTTGCTTTAGGCAACACATTTTCATAATTTAGTAAATTTTTTTTTCATTTGAAAATTATTTTATTATTGTTTTTTATTTCTTTAAATATATATATATATAATCTATATACAGGAATATGAGTGCAACGGCCCTGTTCTTGTTGCAAGATTTCAGATATTTAATCAGACTGACACAAAATAGAAAACTTCTGCCCTGGCAGCCAATAGGTCAAACTGCATCATAGGGTGTATCAAGCACAGCATGATCAGGCAATCAGAAGAGGTGATTATCCTACGGTATTCAGCCTTGGTGAGGACTCACCTAGAGTAATGTGTCCATTTCTGGACCTTACAATTACGAAGGATGTGAAGATCCTTGAATGAGTACAAAGAAGGGAAACAAACCTGATGAAGGGGCTGGAAGGAATGTCCTATGAGGAGCAGCTGAGGACTTTGGTTTTGTCTAGTTTGGAGAGAAAAAGCTGAAGGCTGACCTCATTGCTCTCTACAGCTTCCTGAAGAAGGGAAGTAGAGAGGAAGGTGATGAGCTCTTCAAAGCTGTGTCAGGGGAGGTTTAGATTGGACTTTAGGAAACATTTCTGTACTGAGAGCATGGTCAAACACAGCAACAAGCTTCCTAGAGAGGTGGTCAATGCCCCAAGCCTGTCAGTCTATCACAGACATTTGGACAATGCCCTAAACAACATGCTTTTACTTGGTGAGCCTTCAATTGTTCAGGCAGTTGGACTAGATGATTGTTGTTGTTTCCTTTTGACAGAATAGTCTATCCTTAAAATCTTTTTGGAGTTTGGGTTATAGGCATCCAAAGGAACATCAGCATTAATTCTTTCTAGATCTGTACAAAAATTTTCTGGGTTTTAAACCTTTCTTTTCTCTCATAATCACAGATTCTATTTTTTAAATTTCAACTTATGCTTAAAGTTTTCTAACTACCTAAATACAAGACTTCATGAGAATGCCTAATGGTCAGTCTGGGTTAATTTAATTAAGATTTGCTGACCATGTTTTCTGATTTTTTATTTAGGGAAGTCAATGTCTCATTTCTAAACTATATGCTCCTTTAAAGAGTCAGAAAATGGTTTTCATAGTTTGATTTTTCAAGATGCATAGCCTTCAAAAATTTCATTTTTCAACTATGCCCAATAGCTAGCACATATCTTAGTCAAAATTGAGTTTTAAATTATTTCCATTTTAATTTAAAATGTCTTTATAGCTTTGATATTTGTGACTGTAGTGAGAATTTTATTGAAACAAATAAAATATTAGAATAACATTAGAAAAAGAAAGCACATTAGTTGAAAACACTCGCAGTTTGGGCATCATTTCAGAAAAACACTTAAATGTGCTCTTAGAAAAAAAGTCACTTCATTCAAGGCAGACAGGGCATGAGACAATGTAGAAGTAAAAGATCCCAAGACAGTTTGAATTTGGCAGGAGATTAAAGTCTCAAAAATCAAATAGATGGAAATTGGCCAAGACTGAATGAACAGAATATTTGGGTAACTAAGTTTTTTGAAACATTCTTGTTGAACCTACAAGATGTGTTTCAAAGTTTATAGAAAATTTTGTCTGGGGTGTTCTAGATGTGGTCATCACTATGGACTCATAGTAGCTGGAGAAGTCACTGGAAAATAAGACAGTCTACAAAATAACAATTACTTTAATAGAAACTGGTTTTTCACTCTTCCAGCTAAAGGAACAAGTCAGAGAGAAAGAAATGAAATGAGTAATCGATAGATGCAAAACATAGTGAGGGAAAGAAAGGAAAGGAAAGGAAAGGAAAGGAAAGGAAAGGAAAGGAAAGGAAAGGAAAGGAAAGGAAAGGAAAGGAAAGGAAAGGAAAGGAAAGGAAAGGAAAGGAAAGGAAAGGAAAGGAAAGGAAAGGAAAGGAAAGGAAAGGAAAGGAAAGGAAAGGAAAGGAAAGGAAAGGAAAGGAAAGGAAAGGAGGAAGGAAGGAAGGAAGGAAGGAAGGAAGGAAGGAAGGAAGGAAGGAAGGAAGGAAGGAAGGAAGGAAGGAAGGAAGGAAGGAAGGAAGGAAGGAAGGAAGGAAGGAAGGAAGGAAGGAAGGAAGGAAGGAAGGAAGGAAGGAAGGAAGGAAGGAAGGAAAAGAAAGAAAAGAAAGAAAAGAAAGAAAAGAAAGAAAAGAAAGAAAAGAAAGAAACCTGTTCCAGCTGGAAAGAGACTAAGTTTAACTGGTGATTGAGATAAGCATGGGTATTTCAAATTACACCAGGCATTCACGCATATGCATCTCAACCCTGGATATTCTCTTTAGCAGGAACTGAATCTCTCTTGAGTTTCTATTGACTGTCTGGGCTAGACAGTTCATTACTATATGTCAGTCTATTAACTATAATTAAAGCTTAGACATCTAGCTCACGTCTAAGCAGTTGCATGGAGACATCCTAATGAAAGTGTATTAATGTTTTGCTGGATACCAAAAGTAACTACTTCTGGCTCAAGAAATCCCTGACTTGCAGTGTGACAAGAATTGGGAAAATATTCCAGAAAATCATCAATGATTACAGTATTTTTGTTATTTTTGTAAATCTTTACTTAAATAGGTATTGTTAAGCAGTGGAGACAGATGATAGGTAAAGTAGATGAGACTGATTGACCCAAAAATGTCTTAGTATAGCAACAAAGATGCTCTTACACTGTTCTCTGGGAACACAGTGTGTTGTGTGTTTTGTAGGAGCTAAGATCATGTCAGCATAGCAAAAAGAAAAAAAAAAAAATGAAGAAAAAGGAAGGATTATCAAATTCAAATGAGATCAGTGGAGAAGAAAAGTTTTCAAATGCATTCTGTTTTAAACAAGTTGTTTCTTCTGAAATGATGGGACGTTTGTTAAAATAAAGGACCTATTTGTTCCAAGTACTGCCTTGAATTGTTTGATCTACTTTATGTGAAGGCATGAACACATGTAATACCAAGCTACTACTAAGGCTACATATGTGAAATGGATTGCTTTCCTCATTCTGTCTTATAAGTTATCTCTGCACTGAAAACCTTTGTGTCTTTGCCTCAAAGCTATTTCAAACACTTTATTTACATGTTCTCTCAAGCTCCATTTATAGCAACAATTTACCCAGAGCAGGAACACAAGTTTGATCATTGACATACGTCTACCTATCCCTTGTAATGGCTAGCACATTCCTTGGCATGGTTTTGATGCCTATTTCCAGATGGAGTCTAAGAGTCATTTGAATGAAGGAATGCACAATAGGCTATTCTCAACAGGCAGGATGAATAAAACCTTTATCTTCTTTGGGTGTAAAGGAGGAGGAGTTTACCCAACTGAATTTAAAGTGGCTTGGCGTTCATCTTCTAATCAGAACCTGTCGAGTTTTATTTAGTAATGCAGATGTAACTGAGTGAAGTTTTTTTCCCCAGAAAGTATTTAAACTGCTCCTCAAGCAAACCTCCAAGCTGCCTCAGGGTACCTCACATCACAAGTTAATTATCCTTTTCTCTCTTATCTTTGTACTTATTGTGATTATTTTCACATTTATGTTTTAACTATTCTCCGTTACTGAACCTATCATGAGCTTCAGTTGGTTAGATCAACCTTAGTGTTCATACAAAACCCCACTGTGGTTTCTGTGACGCAACTAGTTCAGATGTAGATCCTATGAATTCTGCTGCTGTAATCCTCTCATCCCACAGGGGTAGATGGTTTTTAATAACAACCGCATCACAATGCAGTACAAAGACAAGATATTTTCTGTAAATAATGCATGGATTCTCAGGAAAGTGTGCACCAAGAAGTCATAGCTTTAGAAGTACAAAGAACAAACTCTTTGGGGAAACAACATATTTTTATCATGTTCCCATAAATTGTCTAACCTACTGATGTCCATTGGAATGGAGATGAAACAAATCAATGCATTAACTGTGTTACACCACCGATATCTACACTACGTTCTATGTACGGTGTACATATTTTGTATGCTGCAGTGAGAATTCTGATCATTAATCTGCTAAATAGACTGCCATTGCCTGCGTATATTTACATTTTTGCAATCATCATGGACATATTTGATTGTAAGAAAGAAATCTTTATATTCCCAAAAAGTTTTAATGTGTAAAGAAGGATTTAAAGTCTTAAACACCTGACCTCATGGAAGCAGTTTCTCAGATTGCCACCAAGAACACTCTCATAAGCCACAGGTTGTTCACTCAGAAATGTGGGAATTTGTGATTAGGAGATATAAGACAACATTTTTAAATTCACACTAAGGGTCCTACTGTATGATTTATTATTTTTTTCATAAATTAGTTTTGCAAAAGTTCCCAACTATATACAAAGATTTCTATGGCCTTCTGTGCCCTAAAGGAAAAATATTAAAGGGGTCTGTGGTTGACTCTGTATGGTAAGTGATTTGAACTATGTCTCACATGATTGCAAGTTGCAAATATTTTAGAAAGTATTGACACAAAGGAAGTCAGAATCCTTTTTTCCTCTAGTTTTGCTAATAGTTATCTAACTACATGCAGTTTTAGATTCAGCAAGGTCTATAAGCCCATGCAAAGAAAAAGTTGTTAGCAGTTATAACTAAAATTCTGAGATAGAAAATCCCAGTAAATTGCAAGTCAACCTTCGTTTACACTGCTAGAATAATTATTTTTTTTTTACAAATTATGCAGTCAGACTAATTAAGCACACTTTAAATCCACAGGGAACTTGGGTTACTTTCACAGAGAGGCTTACTGTTTCTTTCTTTGTGACAGTTATGTTATGGGAAACGAGATTTCAAAAAAAAAAAAAAAAAAAAGAAACAGTGTAGAAAAGTAGCTAAATTATATTTCCTGTAGACAATATCTAGTCCAGGAAATTTAGAGTTAAGGAACATTTATCCTAACATTCAATTGTATTATTGGTGTAGCTGACAGGTAGGCTACAGTACATAGTCTTTTGCCCTTTAAAATAAGTAAATTGCATTTAAATAATGATATATAGTGATTTAATTTATTTGTGTGCTCTTTCCTGGTAACACACTGCCTATTAAGTCAACAAATGAGTTGACCTAAGATGAGCCAGAGATGAATTCTAAAGAAAATGGAATAGAAAGCTTATATTTACAGCAAGGCTTAGCAGAGTATATCCAAAATTGCTTTCATTTTTTTCACTGCAAAATGTGATTAGGCAAAGTACAGCAAGTTACACATGAAATTGCATTAATTAATCTGTCATATGTTAGTTTACATAAAGATTTGGATGTTAATCATAGAAAACAGATCTTGGAGATGAAAGGAGACAGTGAAAACTGATGGTGTGTACATATGTGACAAATTAATACAAAGGGTAGTAAGCTTATTGGTCTTTGAGGTATGTCAGAAATATTTAAATTGTCTAAATGTCTCCAGTTTAAAAACAGATTTACTTAACTTGCTAAATGAGGAAAAACCTAATTTTGGACTGTAATGCCTTTTTTTTTTTTTTTTTCTGTATGCTGTATTGATTGTCCTATTCAGTCTAGGGAGTTAGGACATTTTAGAAACATTAACAATCTGAATCTCTCTTATCAAACAACTGTCCCATGGATAAAATACTTAGAGGAGATATAAATTTAAGTCCTTCCCAAAAGTTAGAAAAAATGACTAAAACTAAAACAACCAAGTACCCGTAAATAAGCATTGTGTAATTGTCACCTCATATCAGAGGGAACTTCTTACCTGCGTTTCCTTGATATACTTTAATGCCACCCGCAGAATGCACAGTGGTAAAAATGTGCCTTTAGAAGGAATTCTGTGTTGTACTGTTAGCTTCTGTGCAGACTTTTTCAAGAACACATAAAATTATATTTTGCCTCCCATATCTATGAAAAGCAATATTTTTTTTCTCCTTTTTTTTTTTTGTTTCACTTTTCTTTCAGACTTAGTAATTTTTTCTGCAACATTATTTTACTCTGTGTATTAAGGTAAAGACTTGCTTTCTGACAAAAGAAGAACTATTTAACCCACCTATTTTTTATCAAAAGAGAACACAATACTGAATCCTTACTTCAATGTACTTTATCTATAGAAAAAATTGGTTGGGAAGAATAATAAGTTAATATAATAATACAGAATATGTTAAATATATATATGTATATATACTATATATAATATAATATATATTATTATAATAAATAAAAGAGTATTCATGTTGTTTAGTTCCTAACACGGTCCCTGTAAATATTTTTAGTCTTTGGCAGATACTACACTTCCAAACAATGTCTGAGCATAAGTTCTGAGGTAACTTATGCCAGGGATACTTCTCATAAGTTTGGGTAGAGTCATCATCACTTTTGGATGCAGGAGGGTTTAGCTGTGTGGATGTGAGCCAAGCTGTATCTATGACTTTGTCTTGCTCTTAGTCTCAATTTACAGTGTAAACATAGCCAGAGGGATAGTCTTTTCCACCTTTGCATCCTAAAGAAAAAACAGCTAAATCTAAAGTATCTCTTAAATATATTTGTGTAAACTGGTGTTGGGTCTGGCTGGGATGAAGTTAATTTCCATCACAGTAGCCTGTGTGTTGCCATGCCTGAGGTTCATAACCAAAACAGTGATGATAACACACTGCTGGTTTAGATCTGGCTGAACAGTGCCTATGCAGCATTGAGGCTTTCTCTGTTTCTTACGCTGTTGCCCAGAGAGTAGGCTCAGGGTGAGCAAGAGCTGGGACAGCTGACAAATGACCAAAAGGATATTCTGTACCATATGACATTGTGCTCAACAATAAAACTGAGTGGGTGCAGGACAAGGAGTATTTCTGAATTAGCCATTGCTGAGACATGAATTGGGCATTCGTCTGCTGATGGGAGGTGGTGAATAATGGCTCTTCAATAATTTGTTAGCTTGTGAGGTGGTTTCTTCACTTTATTAAACTGTCTTTACCTTGACTCACAAGTTATACTCACTTTCACCCTTCTGACTCTCTTCCCTATACCTCTACAGGGGGAATGACTGAGCAACTGGGTGGGGGTTTAGCTGCTAGACAGATTGAACCCATAGGAACTGGTTTTAGACCCTCCAGTGATGAAGTTGTAAAACCTTATTTGCAGCCTAGATTAGGGCTGGCTTTTAGAGAGATTTTGGGTTTGTTCCTGATGTATAGTTTAACTCTTCCTGCTGTAACCTAAAGCCCATCATTTCTTTCCCTATCCACAGAGAGCACAAATGCAACATTTTATTACTTGGTCTAGAGATTTTTTTGGAGAAATATGGAGGTTATTACGACTGAAGTAAGGATGGAAATACGTGTTTGAAAGCACCAAAAGAAACTGCACATCATAGGGTTGCAAGAGTGGCTGGTATTGAGAACAAATGTCTCATCAATAAGGAATTTATACTAACACCAGGAGGATGCCAACAAGGTTGCAGCATATCATATACTTTGGTCCTTTACCAGACACCTGGTTTTGTGCAGGAAGTTCAACTGCAGATCTCTTCCAATCTGAATGATTCTTTGTCTCTTTGTCCCAGTGCTTGAAGTAAAGAAAAAGGAAGGGGGTGAGAATGCTTTCAAAAATAGTTTGTATGCCATTGTAGCTTTTACGTCCCAACAGAGAAGCTCTTTCTTCACAAACTGCGATGAATGTTGACAAATGTCCATTTTGCAGTCTATAAAAATCCTCAGGTTATTTTCTGCAAAACCTGTTTTCTCTGAAAAACTTGTTTTTTTCCTATTTTGCATTTCTATCATAGTTTGTCCCTGCCTAAGTACAATCCTATCTTCCCACTGAGGTATATTTTACTTAAACATATTACTACATCAGGTAAATTTTTAAAATTTTATCTTCTGAAGTACTTGCAGACCTAGAGTTTAATAACATCTGAAAATTTAATAAAGATGCTCTTTCTTCCACTGTCATGGCTGAAAACTATTGCTGAGCCTGATAGACTTTTGTGATATCACACAAACATACTTTCACTCTGACAATAACCCACAGTTACTTCTTTCCTAAAATAGTTTTCCACCAGATTCATGTTCATATTACAGTTGTTTAATTTGTACAGTATTTCCCTTGATTGTTTATAAGTCTGTCATATGTAAAATAAAGATGTATGACAACACTACCCTCCCTCTAGCCACAGGATGCATTAAATTGTAATGGATGTTTAATTGGACAGTTCTTGTTTATGTCTATATCTATATTGTTGCAAATTAGAGAATGACAGAGTTCAGTATTTCTGGAAATTCATGCTTTCTGGAGGTATTTAATAGAATTATATATTTCACTGTTATTTAATATAGTAAAGATTAATTGAAAGTACTGCCTGTCTCTTTGAATTAAAAACAATTTAGCAGTACAAAGTGCTGACACCAGTGTAATTCAGTTCATATTCAGTTTTTACTTGCAACTAACAGGATTTTTCTCTATAAAATACTTTCAATTTATTGTGATGTGTGAATCAGTACTGAGATGTAAGAGATATTTTTGCTATGATGTGTTCTTTCTTAGCAGTGAAAAAGTTTGGTTGTGCAGAGAACTGGAAGTAACGAATAGCAGTAATTTCTACTGAATATTGACAACAGCACCCAGGGATAAAGGGTTTTTTTAGACTAGAGATACTCTAAGAAAAGTAAAAATACAAAAGACAGATTTCCCATAAACTCATTTAAAGGCAGAAACTTTGGCTAAAAGCCTGAAACAACTTCTGAATTATTGTGCCATACAATGCAATGCCATATTCTGTCAATGACGAGGTCCCATGTGTAATTTTTCCCGGCTTCATTAATATTTCTGAAGATTCAAAGACATTACATGTTGTAGCACTTGATGTCCATGGGCATCTGTACCTGCAGTGCTAGGTAGAGCTCTGCAGCAGGAAGAGTGAGCAGGACTGTGTATTCAGTCTTTTACCTAACTATTCATGCAAGATTGCAGTAACATCAGAGGTAACAGAGTTTCTAACTCAAAGCAATATTTTACTAAAACAAATCTATAATCTTTAAAGAATGCACAAAAATGTTGCAAAGCTAAGTGGAGGCTCTAGGCAGAGCCATAGGTAGTGATTAATCTGCATCACTACTGATGCAGCTATACTTCAGAGAGACTCCCGAGGCTTTATTTTCCACTAAACCTTTGGCACAGGAATTCATTTGTTGTTGGATTAAAATAAGGCTCAGAGGAATAGAGCTGGATTATTCCCTGGTCTTTATTCCCCTGATTCCCTGGTCTGTTCCATGTCACTTTGGGAGGGACCTAAGGCCATTGTGCCTGCGGCCCAGTGCTGCACTCCCAAATGAAGATGCTACAGTGAGCTGACCCTCTTTGGCCAGCAGCATTGCTAGAACATTTTGCCAGAGCTCCAGCTCTGCTGGAGCCATCTGCAGCCTACCGCAGCTGTGTCCTACCTTATTTTCCTATCATTTAAAATGCTGCCCAGGCTGCAAAAGAATGCTGGCAGGGAAGGTAAAATTCCTTACCTTCATGCCTAGGCATATCCAAATGAGAATTTAATGCTTTCAAAAAAGGCCTTCTGGGGAAAACTGCCATCATAGAAAGAACAGGATGAAAATGTTACACTTTGTAACTGTTGATAACCTATCTTGACTGGTACCACAGGACTTCCCAGACTTTGCATGGGGACTAGATTTGCCGCTGTGGTAATGAAAAAATGTGAGAAGCCACACCCAAAATGTTTTATTGTTGTTTGTTTTTTGTGTTTTTTTTTTTTAGAAGAATGCTGTGAGTTCTGCTGGTAAAAATACAAAAATTAATGGCTTATTTTAGGAGACTGTTAAAAACATGTGAGGAAAACAGTTTAATTTTTCTTCTTGTTTTCAGTCTGTTTCTACTTAAGAGTTGGCAAGCACAGAACTACAACAATTTTTTTGATTCAAAGAACATAGATACTTCTGTGTTTGCTTCCTCCTAAGTAAAAGTGATCCCACAAGAAAGGAAAAAGATGCTCCTTTCACTTAAATTTCAATGAACAGCTTGCTTATGCTTTACTAGGAAGAGGTCAATGCCTGCCCCAGGGAGCCCTGTCTCACAATGCAAGAAACATGAATCTCAACAAGGTGGGTAACAAGGGCAAACACCTACAGGAATTCAGTTAATGATGTGGGTTTTTCTTAAATCTTCTCACAAGTAAAGACAATAATGTGTTCAATAAAGAAAAAATAATAGCTAATAAAATTCTGTTCTCAACACAAATTAAGAAAAAAAGAAAAGAAAAAGTAAAAGGCAAAATGAGTTAGAGACATAGATCTGTTCAGTTTCCCTATTAACAAGAACATGAAGAATGCTGTCATTTCATCTTTATTAGGACTTTACTGATCAGCTGCAACAGCTGTAAGCCTCTGATAGTGTAATTTGGAAATAACTAGTCAGAATCATATAAATTTTTTCAAACCTATGTGAGAAGGTGGGGACCTAAAAAAAAGCACACCACTGGATTTTTCCTAGTTTTTTTGGCACCACACGAAAGACCTCTTATTCTCCTCCCATCCTAGTCCTTACTCTGTTTTTGACACA
The DNA here is from genome assembly GCF_020740795.1 of Apus apus. Taxonomy (NCBI): domain Eukaryota; kingdom Metazoa; phylum Chordata; class Aves; order Apodiformes; family Apodidae; genus Apus; species Apus apus. Next base: position 50,559,549 of record NC_067282.1, on the reverse strand, counting down.
TCAGTAACTGGAAAACCTATGAAATCTGTGTCAAGATCTGAAATCTGTTCTTCCAGAGGTCAGGTGCTTCTGTGCATTCCTTCCACTGGAGTCTCATTCACCTCTAGGGTTCACAGGTAAGAGGAAACTCTGAGGGCTGTCTACTGTCTTTCTGGCTCATAGGACAGGCTGGTGCAGTACAGTTGTGTCCTGGAAACACTTAAAGACAAGGCATTAGACAGTCCGTCCCATAGCATCCTTAATATCCTTACCAAAAGAGATAATGGAGTCACACCAGCTACAGGCAGTGCAACTGACCCAAAAGTAAGGTGTGATTTGAGCTTAACTGATGATTGCATACAGTCCTAGGGGTCCCCAGTAGAATAAAAATATCGACCTGTTGGAGTGGGTCTAGAGGAGGTCCACAAAAATGATCAGAGGGCTAGATTACGTCCCCTGTGAGGGAAGGCTGAGAGACTGGGGGTTGTTTGGCTTGGAGAAGAGAAGGTTCTCAGGATGCCTTATTGCAGTCTTTCACTATTCAGAGGGGGCTTATAAGAAGGATGGAGAGAGACTTTAGACCAAGACCTGTAATGACAGGGTAAGAGGAAATGGTTTTAAACTGAAAAAAGGTATATTTAAATTGGACATAAGGATGAAATATTTTTTTTTTTCTATAAGGGTGGTGAGAGGCTGGAACAAATTGCCCAGAGAAGCTATGGATACCCGAGCCCTGGAAACACATTCAAGGCTGGATGAGATTTTGAGCAATGTGATCTAGTGAAAGACGTCCCTGTCCGTGACAAAGGGGTTGGACTAGATTATCTTAGAAGATTCCTTTCAACCCATACCATTTGATTCTATGATTCTGTTTCTATAAACATGATTTTATAGACATGCTCAAAGAATACACTAAAACCCAAACATCTCTTGAATAGACAAGACTAAACTAGACTAGACTGTTTCAGGACCTAGAGTGGTCATCTAGCCTAAGTGCTAATAATATTTTCCTGGATTCCAATGTCAGTTACAGTTACATGTGGAAAAAAGGGGAAGTAACCCAGACTCTGTTTCCAGTAGCCATTGGATAAAATGCTAATGTTGCAATTGGAGAAGGGAAGACTTCCTGCAGTTGGTGTACAGAAGGACTGCTACTAATATTTTTAAGAACTTGCCATTACCCACCTTTTAAAATGAAGCCCCAAACCAGCAGAAGAGGTGAAAGCTTTTGGCAGTAAATTGACATGCGACTTCAGCTCTGTTGCCTGTATTAGGAAACACATCTTTCTCTTGTTCTTGCTGCCATCATTTGCAGCTCATTTTGCAGCAACCACCTACCTGGTTCAAGTCTGCTAGAAATGGCATAATTCATCCCGTTTGTTGTTTTGTTGTTTGTTTTTTTTATTTGGAACCCTGGTGCCCAAAATGGACCTAAGAGGAGCCAAATGCTGAATGCCTGATATTTAGAACATTCCTCAGATCACTTTCAGCTGGATAAAAATTACATATTTAAGTGTATACTAATGCATATGCTTGATATCCATGAGAATAAAGAAGAAAGAAAAGAAGGAAACATAATTACTAGACAAGGAGCATGAATCACCCTCTAGCTCCATCTTGATTTTTTTATTAATCAATAGTTTATCAGTGTAGCCAGAGGTTACTAATGTTAGAAGGCTGAAGGTGGGTGAAGTGAATCTCTTATCAATGTCACAGAGCCAGCCTTTCTTTCTGTATCTCACACTAACTGGTCAATGCTTTAACCATCCAATTAAGCTTGACTTAGGTAGTACAGAATTCTTCCTTTTTAAAATCATCACTTGTAACATCTGGATTGTTTTTAATTTCTGTTTAAAGACATGCGTAACATAACATGCACACTAAACAGATGCAAATACAGAAATACAGCAGTATCCTGTTATCTTTCCAGAATTTCCCTACTACTGGATTTATATTATCTGCACCCATGTAATTTTAAGCTCACAGGAAATAAATTTATTTAAAACAGCATCTGGTAAGGACCTAAGGAAGAGAAATACAGTGAAGAGTTTGCAGGAAACAGTTAATGGGGAAAGACTGGAAAAGCTAATAAGTGTTAGAATTGAATAGGGGGAAAAGCTTAACTAGTGATATTTATAGAAAAAAACCCACCTGTTAGATTTCTATATATACCTCAACACTGAAGAAGGTTACTTAGCAAAATAAACCTTTAAAGTGCAAGAACATAGGATTACTGGCAATGAGATATCAGGATAAACTGGCTTAATATTGTAGAAAATTTTCCTCACTTAAGGAAAGGTGGGAAGGGCAGAACGATGGATATAGTGCTTTGAAGTCTCAACCCTTGTTCCATTTAAAAAAAAACAAACAAAAACAGATGTAACCTCTTTGTAGGCATATGCAGCTGAAAGATGCCAGGTGGGCAGTCTCGAGTTTTGCTAAGACTCATGATGCTGCACAACTGAGGTTTGATTCCTGCTTCTAATGACGCAAGAGTAAGCACAGGATAATTTCTCAAAAGCTCACAGCTGCTGTTAACTCAATTTAGCTGAATCTGGCTGTATTTACTGAGACCTACCCCAGCATTATTATACTGATAGTTTTCTTACTCTACTAGAATTTTCATCTTTCTTTCATGTGTCTCTCAAAATCATAGACTGTTTTTGAGATTACAGAGAACTCTGTGGGTTAGCACTGACTAAGGAATCAATACTTGCTCCCGCAAAGTAAGTCATAAAATCTTCCAAAAAGACTGACTCCTAAGGGGAGGTGTATGCCCTATTAAATTATTTATTCTTTCCCAATTGATTTCTTTGGAATTTAGTCCCAGGATATACTTTCTACATTACCAGAACCTTTGAAAGAACTGTTAGATCAGACTGTATAAAATGATTAATTCAGAATCATTAAATCTGGATATTGTAAAAGTGAGTCCATAGGTATATTTTGGAAGCTGGATATTCCTTCAGCAACACAGCATTTTTGCTGCAGGAAATTGTTTATAATGTGAAAAGCTAGAACCCAGTATTTCAGGAAAGCCTGCTTATATGATGTAACAAATGATCCTTCAGAAAAGTTGGTATCCCTGAAAATTGTATTTATTATTTAACAGTCAAATAGTATCTGAAACAGCCAAGAAAGAGCTTTAACATGCCTACTCAAGTTATTTAAAAATTATAGATGTTTTGTTCAATCAAGATAATTCTTTTTTTTTGGTAACCTTTCACACTTTACTTTTCATAGAATCATAGAATCATAGAATCTTAGGGGTTGGAAGGGACCTCGAAAGATCATCTAGTCCAACCCCCCCTGCTAGAGCAGGGTCACCTAGAGCACATCACACAAGAACGCGTCCAGGTGGGTTTTGAATGTCTCCAGTGAAGGAGACTCCACAACCTCCCTGGGCAGCCTGTTCCAGTGCTCTGTCACTCTCACAGTAAAAAAATTTTTTCGTATATTCACCTTGAACCTCCTATGCTCCAATTTCCACCCATTACCCCTTGTCCTATCACTGGTCATCACTGAGAAAAGCCTAACTCCATCTCCCTGACACTCACCCCTTACGTATTTGTAAACATTAATGAGGTCACCCCTCAGTCTCCTTTTCTCCAAGCTAAAGAGACCCAGCTCCCTCAGCCTCTCCTCATAAGGGAGATGTTCTACTCCCTTAATCATCTTTGTAGCTCTGCGCTGGACTCTCTCAAGCAGTTCCCTGTCCTTCTTGAACTGAGGGGCCCAGAACTTTTGTGTCTACTCTGCTGAAAACTGTTTAAGGTAAACCTTGAAGTGATTACTCAAGATTCAGATCAATTACTTTTAATTTCAAACCCAGTTCAAAACTTCTTTCAGCACCAGGATACAAAATTGAGTTTTGCTTTCCCTGACATGAAGGGAAAATAAGCTTTTTTTCTCCTCTTTTTGGAAACAAAATACAAATCTGTGGCAGCAGACAAGGCATAGAGTTGAAGGCAGTGGGTGATGGCGAAGAGTGGCTGAAAGGAAACAAGCAGATTTTGAGAAGTATGTGGCTGAGCTGGAAAGCTTCTGTGGAGACTAAGGATGTTCACAGCAGGGAAAGAGGGCATTGTGTCTCTGAGGCACTAAGCCTCCCCTGAGACCTCTGTCCTAGAATCATAGGCTCATTTATATTTCAAGGACATTTAAAATCATCAAGTCTAATCATAACAACAGTTTACAGCCACAGGGCTCTTTCTTCAGCATAGCCTCGCCCTCTGGTCTTTCCAGTCCTCCAAAACAGTCATGTGTTGCCCTTGGCAGCAGCAGTATAAGCAAAGGACCATGCCAGTGAGAAACAGATATCAGCTTTTTAGGCAGTGCACAATGCTAAAACATCTGATACCCAAAGCTTCTGGCAAAGGTGACAAAGGCAGATCTGGGGCATGATTCCTGCTATTGACAGTGTGTACGTCTTGGTATCAGTTAAATAGATGTGACTAGGGGAAAGTCAACACTTGCAAAAGATTTCTGTTTCCAGCATTCTTATTTGCAATAGAGGTTGGCAGCAGAAAAGTGTAGCCTCATTACTTCTAAAAAAAAGCTAAACAGATTGTTTTTAAATGGTGATTCATTTGATGGTAAAATACTTCTATGCATTCTACTTGTTTTCCTGAGGATACTTCACTAAAAGTAGATTTATACCTATGTTCCCTGTAAACAGTGTTCTCTTAGTCAGCCTCTTGCTGTGGGGGAGTAGAAGGGTAGATGATATAGGGAGGGGGAAGATATTGCCTGCTTTAATGCAAACAGAAAAATTTCAGAAAATATGGAAAACAAATATCAGCCCAATCAATACTAGGCAAAGGAACCAAAAAATCATGCTTAAAGTCAAGAAAAAGAATTAACTCTTCACAGTCCAAAAGCGAATCTAGTCAGAGTATTCTTAATTCAATATTTTGTTCTAGAGCTGTTCATTCACAAAAAAAACCCCAAACTGATGTTGAAGTCAGTATGTTATATTGCAAGTAATGTTGTTTGCCTGTTTTACACAATACAGTCTTCAAGTTGCACTCATAAAACCCCACTTCTTTTCTATAAGCATACCAGTTGTGTAGGGAGTCTCATTCTAGGTTTTATTTCCTTAACATGGGACTTGAAGAGCTGCTTTTGCTATTTACTCTGAGGACAGTGCTAAAAGGTTAGAGCATGCAATCAATCGCTTGCCAGTCACTGCTGGCTTCTCCTCTGAAAGTCCCGCCGGCTCATTCCTGACTGCAGTTGTGAAGGAGCCCTCTGTTGCAGACTGTGCTCCTGCACCGCTCATGGTCTTCTGTCAATGTGGGCTGTGTGTCCTCTCTCAATTTGTACCTTCTGCCCACTTCAAAATTAACTAAAGTAACGATACTGAACATTTCCCTGGCTGTTCAGGCACATTCTGCAGCATTTTGATATTTGCTGTTCTTCCTCACATATTGACGTAAATTCCACCATTTTAATACTTGCTCTGGTACTGCAGTATTCACGGCAGAAATTCACTCTTGTGATGCTGTCATACTGCTGCCCTGGCCTCTGTCTTATTCACTAGCACTTTCCAAAACTTTCTATGACCCCATGGACTAATCTACTTGCCTGTCTGCTTTTGATACTCCCCAAAAGTGATGCATGAGTGCTTTATATATGTAGTATTCTCAGAAATCTCATGTACTGTTTCAGGTACTTGACTGTTTTGATCTGATTCATTCCACCCACTTGTGGCACCTAACATACATTTCTAGGGCAGGAATGTAGTCACCCACAACTCCATTTATAATTAATGGAAGGCAGCAAAGACCTCTCCAGAGCAAATTAAGATGCTGTAAAAAAATGTTTTAGGCAATGGTGCATTTTGTTTCTCTATTGCTTTTCTAAGAACCTAATGTGACTGCAATCCTAAGTGAAATCCCTATAGAAAAGTTGTATTAATGCACTAGTAACTGCTTGGTTTGTGTTTTCTTCTGATTTATCTTCAACTGATGAGGAAAGACCTTTATATTTCCTGACCTAAGCTATTTCTATGAGGTAGGACTATGTCTATTTTGTTGTAAGGGATTTTCTCTGAATATGGCTAAAATCACTGCAAGTATATCATGTCTTGCTTGAGACTTCTCAAGAAGATTTCTATAAACTGTCTGGATAATGCATCACTATATGAATAATAAGAATACCATATAGTGTGCATATTAGAATATTTACGTACACACTGCTTTTTCCTGCTTTGTTTGCATTAGTATTAGTATTTGTATTCCTATTTGTGTTAGAATGAAAAATTAAAAAACTGCAAATAAAAACATAGTATTTTTATACTATGACATAAAGGGAGAAAAATAAACTTCTATTATGTATTTGTTATATTTTTGCACTGCAAATGTCTTTTAGCAGAAGCTGATTCAATCTAAAGTATAATCTTTTCAGGTACATTAATGCCAGATATGAAAGTCACAATAGTTTATACAACATTTTTAGCAGAGATTTTGATGAAACTATATCTTCTTGATCACTGCTGGAAATATATTTACCTGAATATGTATTTTCTGAAGCAATCTCACCATAGTACTGTATTTTGATAATGTGTGAATACACTCAGACATTTAAGTGTCTGAAATGTATTTACTAATATGTAATGCTATTGTTTTTCAAAGCAACAAGGCTGGAAAAACAGAAGATGAAAACAAATCCTCTGGTTCATATCCATAAAATCCTTTTATATAATCTACACACACCTATGAATAAATGGATATATATGCACAGGGATACTCTTTGATTAATTTCATATTTTTAATTCCATTCATTTTTATTTTTTATTTTTTATTTTTTTCCTAAAAGCAAGGTAGCTACCATGAACTGTCAGGATGAGTGCAAAGAATCATTGAATATCTGCTTTGTTTCCTTGTCTGACTGCCAGTGTGTGTTGAAGCCCATCCTCTCTTAACCGAAGCATTGATTTATACTCAGGAAATACACAAATAATTTCAGGCTGTTAGACTTAGGAACTTAGCTCTTTTTTTTTTTTTTTTTGTAAATAGATATGTTTGGCAAATTAAAAGTAGCCTAGACATACCTTGTTAGTAGAAAATAGTTGGCAAATATATGTTCAAATCCCCAGCCAGAATGGCATTAATGCTGCTCAGTGAGAATGGCAGAGCCTCACAAAGAAGTAATCAGTCCAGGAAAATGTGGAGCCTCTTCAGCTCCTTCTGAATGTGGTGGAAAATGAGGCTATTCAGCAGATTACTAGAAATATTAACATAAAAAAGATAAAGCCCAAATGGAGGAATTAGCAATGGTCTGGTAACCCATTTTACTTGTGTAAAGATTGATTATTTCTTGGTACCCCTCAAAAAAGTAGAGAACAATCCCAGTTTAATTTTAAGTGAGCACCACAAAGGAGTGAGCTTTTTAGAAAATGTTTAAAATGAGTACTTCTGATCCTTTTTCCAATCTGTTAATTCTCCTGTAAAAAAAAAAAAAAAAGGGGGGAAAAAAAAAAGCCAGGGTTATACTTCATTAGACCTTAAAAGCAGAGGAGCAAAAACAGTAAAAACAAACAAAAACAACCCACCTGCCTTGAAAATCAAAGACAAAACATTAAAGTAGTTTTGTAAAATAACACTAATGTTCATGAAATATGTTTGAAGTGAAAATTGCTTTGGGAAGTTGGGAAATGTTCATATGGTGCTGGATGTCACACATGAGATGAAAAGCACAACACAGTTTAAAAAATTACAGTGGTTCAAAACTAGAGTTAAACTGAGCACAACATTAAAAGAATGTGGGGAAAAACAGTAAATGGCCAAGAAAAGGTATTTTACTTGGTAACTGCAAGATCTGTTCCCATTTTCAGTGTTGCTTTTGACTACCAGTCCCTTTGGCCTTTTTAAAAACAAAGAATAAAAGAAGCATTTTAATATTTGTTTACTAATATTTGGCTTATTTCAAGACAGGTGTTTTCTGCTTTGTTTATTTTGGAAATTAGGTGTTTTGGTAGGATAATCAAACCAAAGAATATAACTTAAACACCTCTTTTTTATTTTGAGCATTCTCCATTTTGCATAAGCTATAATAACTTCAAATTAATATAAAGGACAGATGACATTGCTTGCATATCTAGATTAACTAGATTCTGTGAAATAATTCAAAACTAGAGATTGCAGGCAGCTTCTGTGTTTCAGTTTTGTTTTTTTCAACTGTAGCAGCTGGCACTGTAACAGATATTCCTCCTTCAACCTTGTATTTATGTTTATATTATCATAGCTAAACTAACACTATTACTAGAAAATATTATTGTGCTGAGAAAGTTATTCAGCTCCTCCTTGTTCTATTCAATTTAGGCAGCTGAAAACAAGAGGCACTGGTGTAAGGTCACCAGCTGAGCATCGTTTTTAGCTGTTAAGGGTTTGGACAAATGGGGTGCTCAGGCTCCCCCAAGGAGCACCTCACCTACCAGCATCAGCTCTGTAGAGGAGATGCTGAGGGGCACTGGCTGGAGGGCACATGAGATGATCTGCTGGTTGTGTTGGAGCTTGTTGTAACTCCTGGTCTGAGCAGCCAGCCTCCTGCTATGGACCTGCAGTCCTGCTTTCTTAGTGGGGGCAAATGCACTCAAATGCTGCTCCTCCTGTAGTCTAGGTGTGGCCAAAGCAAGGAAGAGTCTAGATAGGCTTGCAGCTGCATTAAGAGGCTCCAGGTTTCCATCACGATCATAAAACCCCCATGCTTCACACCAGAAAATCCATGCTGATTTAACACATGCTGGTTTGAGAATAACAATCTCATTCTCATGTGTACCACACATATTAAGCTGTGAGAGAAACTTCTGCAATGTGTTTGTAGGTGGCTACGCTGTGCCACCTGGAGTTTTCATAAACCAAAACAAATTATTTTCACTCAATCTCATACAATCTTGTTTACGAACAAAGTGTTCAGATTTTGAGCTAGAGTTTATTTCCATGAATCAGGCATTCATTAATAAATTTGCAAGTGTTCTAAGGAAAGCTCATCACCTATGCAGAAAACACTGGTAACTGGGTAATTTGTCAATATATATTGGATGCTAGGAAAAGGAGAAGAAAATGAAGTAGAGATGGGTGTGAGAGCATAACAGAAGTGGATCTTCCCAAATATTTTAGAGTGTTAATATTGTGGATAAATCACAAGAATGACCAGACTAGAGAAATCCGCAACAGTTATGTTCAGAGATTTTTTTACTCCCTTTTCTCCCTCTCACTTCTGCCTGTCTGAACAGCTATTTTGGCTCCTGCAGAACTTTACTACATCTTTAGGATTCTGTCTAGCTCAAATACATTTAATCAGATAGGTCTGAGATGGAGGCATTGCTATGCTGCTCCTGGTGCAGCTGTCCCTCCTTAGGGAACACTTTCATCCTGCCTTCTTACCTGGGAAAACCACTAGCTGAGAAGACATGACTTCTGTCATGAAAGTGCGTCTACAGATAGTTATGTTATGCAGAAAAAAGCAAATGACTTCAGCTGTTTTGTCAGTAAAAATACTTGTACAACATAGAAATGTCACAAGTACAAATATGGCAATATGCATCACATTTATTTCCTTAATAACGAAGAGAATATTTTAGTCACCTGAAGAAAGGTTACTACTTTAGCAATATGAACAGCTCTTGAAATTGATAAAGGCTTTCCAAGACAAGAAAGTTTCCAGCTGAACGTGGAAGAAATCCATTTATTCAGAAAATGAATATGGTTTTCAGCTTTGCCTATCTAGTAAACAATGAAAAAGAGCTACACAATCTGTGGGGATCTACAAGCATAAAGCAATATATTCTTGCCAATGCTGTGAGAATCAAAAACTCTCACTTGAACTGTCAGTTTGCATTTTCTATTTCTTTTTCTCCTTGTGAAAGCCAAATTACTACCAGTATCAGCAGTTTCAGAAGAAACTTTAAAATTCCCCACTAGATTGATTTTCTTGTCTTCCTATTAAAATAGGAGGTTAATTTAAGTGAAAGTAAAAGGGCACAGAACTTATTTATACTAGATTTTAAAATATGGAAGGTGCTTGAAGTACAGCTACTCTTAAATGGCCTAAGCAAACCATGTATTGCTGCATGTGGACAAAAGTTTTGAACTTTTGTTTTGACCCAACACCTGCTTGCAATATGTGTCTGTATTAAGTGGGACCAGAAAGCAAGCTGTGTGGTTTGCCATATGGAGTCTCACATGTTTACTGACATGAATATAAAATAAGAAATACTACTAGATCCACTGTACAATGCCTCAATTTGAGTTGTTATCTTGTTCAACACACCAAAGAATTTTTGTCCCTGGCCATGAGTCTGCCTCATCTTTCTTGGTCTACCTCATTCAGCTCCCACATGAGCTGGTGTACCAAGGCAACAGTACCCCATGTGTCCTATCCCAATGACTGAAGCCTGGGTATTGGAGTCAGATCACAAGTTTCTTCTTATGAAGCAACCGTAGTCTACTTTGCTACTGGGAATACTTGCAAGATTGTATGTGTAGTTGACTTAGCAAAGTTTTTTTAAAATAAAAGACTTTTCAGTAAATTGATGGTTTATTTTTTCTTTGGAATTTTTTTTATTTTATTTGAATGGCAACTTAAATGGAAATAACTAAAAAGAGTGAAGGCTGCAAGAGAGAAGAGTTAGACACGGGCCAGGAGAAATATCCCATGGCTCCTACCACCATCTTTGTAGATTATTATGTGGGTAATGTAAGAAACAACACTATTTCACCTTTTAAAATTACCATGGTATAGCTGGAAGACTACAAAGGGTGTGAAACTTCACAGGTGATAAAAAGATGTGCATGGATTCAAGACCACTTCATAGAACAATAAAGAAAAAGTGCTGCTTCATTGCCAGCCATTGAAGACTCTGATCATATTTGGGACAAATGCTTATTAATGTTACATAGTAGAGAAGTTCTGGCTTACATGAACAGCAAAGGAACAGCAAAGCCTATGGGATATGAAGAGAATCCAGCAAGTTATAAGGATGTCAAGCTAACTTCCTCAGTACATCTGAAGCAACCCCTGAGCCATCAAGCACATGCTGCTGTAATGCAGAAAAGAGAAACAAAAAGATGTGTCTGAAAAAGCTAAGTAAATCAGAACAAAAGTATTAGTCCTAAATTCTTACATCACTCCAATACACTCCCAGACACCATGAAGTGGCTCAGAAAAAAGGTAAAAGGAGTCCTGAGCCAGTCAGTAGCTCTTAGCAGTTATGTCGTTAATCTCCCACACGTGCAGGGGACATTTTCACCAACTAAGGTGGCCATGTACTGGGCTTACTGAACAGGATTGCCTCCTCCAGCCCCTCCATTGGCTCTGCATTACAGGGCAGGCTGAGCAAAAGCCTTTAGAAAACAAAAGAATGAAGCCGCTGCTACTGAGGGCAAGTCAGTTGCTCCAGCACTTGTCACTGGGACTGAAGACATATGTTCTGAGGAACAGAGGCCAGGAAAGTCAGCACTGGTGGCAGACAAGCTGTGCAAGCCATCATTTCTTCCACAGAACTAAACTGCTGTCTTTGCAGCATGAGGACTGGTGTGACAATGTGCCATAGTAAATTCCCACCTTTGATGTGTAGCAAGCAATCCAGCAAAGCTTCGAGCAAGCAGGAGTTCAGGGCTGGTCAAACTGCTGGGAGCAAGTGCCACAGGAGATGAGGGATGATGGATGTGTACAAGATCTGACTTAGCTAAAGAGGTGCTGAGGAGAAATCTCATTGGATTCGAGAGGAGACAGCTGCATTTCAAGTGGAAGACAGGCTGTTTTTAACAGCTAGCTGCAATTGAGTTTTGGCATCTACCAAGATTATGGGCACACGAGCTTCAATTAATTTATATTTGAAAGGAGAACGGCGAGGAAGAAGGAAGGAAACTATACTGTGCCCAGCTACTGCAATGATCTTTCAGTAGTGTCTTCCTTATGCCTGGATCCTACTGAACCACCCAGAGCCACCAGGGAGTGGAGGACTATCACTTCTCCTCAACTAAGACCATCTGTGCTGCTGATGTCATTGCTCAAGGCTGCTGTCGCTGCTGAGACCTTGCCCCCAGTGAGGCCACTGACCTTGATTTAGGCACTACTGCTGCATTTTCTAATAGTACTCCCCAAAATAGTTTCCATGTTTCCAAGAAAAAATGCAATATTAAAATCTCCACCTACAGACAAAAATACATAAAGTAATCAACTTAATGGTTAAGCGTCACAGGTGAAAAGTCCCTTTTCATCACTATTGTGCCAACTTCTATTTCCTTCTGTCACAAAGCAGCAACAAAAATATTTTATTGCAAAGGGCTTCAATTAACTTTTGCAGCTGAAAAAAATTAATTTTTTTTATCAGGTGCATTTAACAGAAAATCATGTTTTTGACTATAGGTCAAGCAAGGTATTTTCTTCTTTATTTTGAACACCAACTATTACTTATTATAATTAGTGGTTTCAACCAAAAAATCAGAAATATCATTCTGTAAGTTCTCATTCCTTCCTCATATTCATTTAATGTTGGGTGTAACATTCACAAAGCATTTGGAAATCAGTAAAAGGGCTTGGTTTTACTTTAGAAGTAAAAGCAAGTTTAGGAATGCGAAAGTATGGGAAGTTTCACCCATATTTTATTAATGAATGTGTTAATACACCTTTTTTAGGGAATGTCTCAGTATGAAAATATTCAAATATTATTTTTAAAAGCATAAAGAGAACCAGATTTACAAGGATAAAAACGCAAAGCCTTTCAGAAAATAACAGGCAATTCACTGGGGCATCACTGACCTATTCCTTTCTCACTTATTAAATGAACCTGAGGACCATTTCAGGATTGTATTGATTGTGTTTTTTAAATGACAGGTGACCTCCAAATCAGTTTGCACACCAGTGTCTCTTAGTGGAGCACAGAGCTGTTTGTTGAAGGTGCTTTCAGAATTGAAATAGACATTGATGGACAAGACCTTCAAGGGGCTATTTAAAACATGCAGATTTGCCCAATTACACTGCTCTTTTTGTTGGGTTTTTGTTATTGTTCTTGTTGTTGGATTTTTTTTTTTTGTAATGAGCTTTTATTGATTAGGTATTTACTGCTACAGTAAATTAAGGGAAGGTTTACAATGCTATAGTTAAGAATATGTCATCTCGGACATACTACAAAGATTTTACTGTAGGTTTATAAAGAGGGTTATGTTATTAGCTATAAATATATCCTTCTCTAGTACAGTACTAAGTGTTTCTGTTCTGAAAAAAACCCAAAACCTATGAAATTTCTATAAGTTAAGCAAGGTGTTCCATTAAAATATGAGTATTCTGCTGCTTCTAATGCAATTTAGCAAGATGAGTTGTAGAGGTGTCAGTATAGTTATAATACCTCACAATTTGCTGCAGATTTTTAGTACTTGAAAGATGAAAACAAACAAACAAAAATGATCTGTCTTTTAGGCAACACCTACAGTGCTGCATTTTCTTAAAGCCTGATTTTGCACTTGTGGTATCAACTGTCTACATAGTATGTAATTATAAAGTGCTATTCAAAAAATGAAATCATCTTTATAATTATAGATATTTTCATTAAATATAAGTGAAGAAAAAAATCGGATCATTTTTAATAATTCCTTGTTTCCTGAGTTACTCTACAATGAAGTTTTCCTGATTTTGTTTTTCCTATAAGAGAAAAATAGATATTATAGAATTCTAATTAAATCTAGGTTGAACCACATTAGCAATTCTTTCAGCTTACCAAGGTTCTGACTTCTGTCAGTTACACATACCTAGTTTTTCATGCTGTAGGTAACACTGAACTATATCAGTACTTTCTCCTCCATTTCAAAGTTCAACTCCCATAATTTCTGAGTGAAATTATTCACACCATTTGACATGAATCCCATTAATCCTTTCCCAATACTCATATTTTTTAAAAGTTTAATTGAAGCCATGGTTTTCATCTATTGATTCCGACAAAGGGATAAATTTTATCCCAAAACTCCAGAGGTGACATTTAGACTACCATATTCTGCCCAAGACTAGTTCAGGCAGACTTTAGATACATTTTGCCTCTCTACAGGTTGAGCTGAACAAATACTACCTAGCTCAGAAGTCATACAGTTGCATTTATGCTGCTCCTGAGCTAATGTATCTTGCCTCTTGTTAAAGAATATTGACTGTTACAGCCTGTTAATGTGTCTGGAGCATAAGCCAGACCTGATTTCAGTCCAGCCAGCTCAGAAATCAGGCAAAGTAAATTCAGAGCTGCAGAAGGTAATTCAGATTGTTTATTTTTTCAAATGTCACCATTAAAGGTGTCTAAATCAGTTGTTACAAGTACCTTCAGGCAAATCAGTTTAGGTCAGTATTCTAGAAACAGAAAATCTGTGTTCTGCCCCACCTTTCAACTTGAGAGAACTTGTATTCATGGTCACCGAGAGTGCATTGAACTGCATGTGTAGAGCCCAAATACTTTCCTTTTCTAACTTCAGACAGGCATCGTTTCAGCCCAGGACAGGTGGGTAACCATAAATAAGGAGCCTGATTTTGTCACCTGCTAAGACATGTTATATGGAGGAGGATAGCACCAGGTCTTGGTCCTCTCTCCAGAGGTACTGTTGTGCATTTTCCATTGCTCTTAGCATGTAGAAGAGATTTTGAACAGGAATGTGAAACATGATATTAATTGTTCTTACTCCAGTCTTTTCTGGGTGACCTGGGTGGGTTATTTCCTCATTAAATGAAAAAAACAAAATTGCAAGAGTATCAGAAAACAAAAGTGATTATAAACTCCAGGATTTGTTACCTTGATATATGCATAGTTGCATTATTAGTGATCTGTAAATTTATTGCTGATCTCATAATGAAAATAGAGAAGCAAATTTTAAAAGTTAGAGAGTGGCCCTGAAATCCAAACTGCTCACAAACTCAGAAATATTTTAAAAGGAAAATGGACAAGAAATAAACTATTTCAGAATCCCTCAAGTAGTATGCACAGCATTGGAAAATAATTCTGTGTAAGCATGGCACCAAAATGCTGGCCCAGCCAAGCCCTCTGACAGAGTTTTTAAAAGTGTGCATTTCTTAAAACTTTCCTGATATCTGAAAACAATGCTTTGGAATTTTCAGGAAGGTGAATTAATTAACTGAAAAATTTCTTTCCGTTATTTTCAGGGCTTGGAATAGCTGGGAAATTATTTTAAAAAAAATGTTGTATTCAGTTTTTAAAAAAAGGAATGGCAACTTTTCATGGCTATGTTTATTTTCATGACCTTTCCATATACAGTTTTTGAAATTTTGACTGTATAACTCTTACACTTTTTCTTGAGGAAAGAGTTTCATTTAAAGTCTTTGAGGTGGTTGAGAAAATTACGCTATGTTCTGCTCCATGCCGATATAATGACCAAAGAGTAAAGGCACTTAACTTCAACATAAAAAAGGAAACTCACAATGGAATTTTGTAAGTAAATTAATTTTAATGGTTACTCTACCTCTTATTACAAATTATCCCCATACCAGTTTTACATGTCTATGTGGGATTCAAAAGATATTTTTATGTACCTTGGAGTTTTGACTGTTTAGGGGGGCAAGATTTTGTTTTAAATGAAATCCATACAGTTATTCTCATGGGTTTTAACTGTTAATCAAAAACTGCTGTGCCTAGTGACATGATCACTTCATTCTAAATAATCTTTGCAAGTGAAGGGATGCTGTCTTTTGAAATGTTAAAATGTTTAGAAAAAGTACAGATCCAGAAACTTCCTATGGTGTTATCCAAGTATGTCTTAGATGCATTTACAAGATCAAAATGAAAGCAGGGGAAGAGATAAAGAGATTTCCCTGTTGCTTTCTTGTGTGCCTATGAATACAATTTTAAAGGGCTCGATAGCTAGGAATATAATAAATACAGCAGATCTTGAGGACAAAAAATCCAAGATGAGGGCAAATTTTCTGGTGGGTGACTATGACTTCGTAAGTTGACAGGACGAAAAATATAAGTAATCTGAAATGAAGATAATAATTATTTAACTTTTAATTTTAGAATAAAATGTCCATTCCCTTAGGCTATTTTTTGATACAGGCAAGCATTTATGGAGAAACAAACCAAAACTAAGGAGTACCTTCTGAGCTAACAACCTCATACTCTCCATACAATAAATTAACAACAATGTTATGCCCATTAGGGTTGTCTGTCTGACTGCAACTCTTGTAGTTACTAATCCAATGCACACTTGTAATGGAAATGTATTTTATAAATAGAATGAACTGTTAATTATCTTAATTGTTTCATTTCCCACAGCCAAACATTTGGGATGAAATCCTACACCTATGTATCTAACAGTAAAATTTCCATCAATCATAGAGAAGCTGGTATTTTACCCTTTATTACTGACCTTTTAGAAGTTTCATATTGTGAAACATAATGAGAAGCTGATATACCTGTACCATTAGCAATATAACCCTGTATCAGAGCTTTATGCTAATGCAAATCTCTGTGTTGACTTCACACTTGAGGTTTCTTTTCATTTAGGTGAAATAATATTTCACTGATAATAATATAACATAACCTAATTAGGAGAGTGGAAAATGAAACATGTTTCTGTTATTTCAAGGACCCAAGCATCTTTTAGTTATTTAATAAATACAATAGATACATGATATAAATATAATCTGACTGCATAATATGGTGCACTAAGACTTTGCATACCACCTTCTATCCTCAAAGTCTTGGACTAACACTAAGTACACTAGGTATGCTGATAAATTTGCATTAAGAGAAGAAACAACTTTTCTGGCAATGACTAGGAAGGAAAATTGCCATGGTAGTGTGAGGGTCAAAAATGGGGGCCCTAAAAAAGTAAGATGGAGAAGCTGACCATAGAAGAGGAAAGAAAAAATATGAGAGAAGTAGTTTGAGCAAATGGGAGTAATTTAGAATTTCAACACTTCTAATCATAACAAACCCTGCTTAACATCTGAGTGTATTAGCTTCAATCCACCTAATTGGATTACACTTCTAGCTCCTGATGTTTGTTTGTTTTGTTTATTTTTATTTTGCACACCAAATTTCATGGGTCTCATCAACAAAATCTTTAACCACAGCTCTGTTGCAACTTCATATTGACAACCTCAAACACTACAAAAACAGGGAAACTAGCACAAAATCATAACATGGACTTTCATTAGACAATAAATGATATAAATAAATGTGAGGTCTCTGTGTAGCCTGCTGTATAATTTCTGGGCTGTTACATTACACTTGCTTTATACGTTAGGCCTTTTTCATAATCATGACAGCTCTAAGTGTATTTGAAAAACAAATATACAGATAAAAGTTGAGATTCTCAGATTACTGTGTTAGCAGCTGGGTTTTGAAGAAAAATAGTTAATTTTATTGACACATCAAAATTGTGATTGTGGATTATATAGATTACTGAAAGAATTTATTTTTACTCCTGGGTAGTACTTTGAGATAATTAAGGTTTTTAAACAAGAAAATGTGAATACTTTGGGTAACAGCTGCCAAGCATATTGTTTGGAAAGGACCAAGGTCAACATGTACTGCTAAAAGTGTTTTTTCCTGACATTATTGTACATCTGTGTATAATTAAAATATAGTTATTACTGAATATTAATATAGTATTCTTGAAAAATACATGCTGAGATCATTGTAGAAAGCAATGCTAAAATAATATCTATTATGTTGCACTTTCTACCTACTTCTTCCAGAATACAAAAGAATTGGAACAAGCTGTGCTAAGTGATTTAGTGATTTCCCCAATGTCCTAGTGTGTGTTCTGTTTACAGCTAGGCATTGCAACAATCAAAGCTTCTCTTCTTCTTTTTCTTAATTGTGTTTTTTTTAATTATTTTTTTTCCTTGTACAGAAACACTAGCAATATTGAGCTTTTAAGGAAGATCAGAAGACATCCTGCAGTCCAGAGTATAAAATTATTTTATCCATTTACATTTTATAGCATTTAATAAAGTTGGTTGCAGGTTGTAAAATGTAAATCCTGAACCCTCTTGTGTTACAAGCTGCCTAGTTATGGAATGCATCACATTGTTAAGTGTTTATGTATTTATTTAACTAAACATATGCATGGATTCAGGCAACTAGTTAGATAACCTATGGTAGCAAAGAAGTACTTCACAGAAGGCTCTCTGCAGCCTCAGGGTGGTGCAGGCTGCAGCTGCCTGGCAGAAACCCATATTCCACAAACAACACTCACTGGACAGTGGTTTCCCAAGCAGAGCTGAAATTTGTGGGTTTGCTCTATAAATCCCTAAGTAAACTGGCATTTGCCATTGCAGAACTTGCTCCTTTGTGCTAGTGAAAATGCCAGAGATGGATTAAACAATCACAGCCAAGCTTGCTTCAGCTTGTTATAAAAACATGTTCTATGCAAATAACTGCTTCATTTGTCATGTTTCTCACCATGGTCTGTAATTATTTTTCACCCAAAACCAAAGCTTTTGAGTTTCAGTGACTGTGCAGGCAACTGAATGTGAGGATTTCTGTTTACTAGGAAAACACAAATAACTATAAACTATGCTCAGTTTCTCAGTGGAAAGAAAAAATAAAAACAAAAAAGCGTTCTCATCTCTTTTTTAATGCATTCATCTCCTATCACAGAAAAGTTCTGTTTGGAAAACAACCTTTAAGACCATCAACTCTGAACAGTAACTTAACTCTACCGAGTCCAGTGTCCCTAAGCACCACAACAATAGATCTTTTAAACACCTCCAGGAATGGTGATACAATTACTTCCTTGGGCAGCCTATACCACTGTTTAATAACTTTTTCAGTGAGTGACTAAGTTGCTTCTAATATCCAATGCAAACCTACCCTGTTGCAAGTTTAGCCTGTTTCCTCATATTCTATCACTTGTAACTTGG
Organism: Apus apus; assembly: GCF_020740795.1. NCBI lineage: Eukaryota > Metazoa > Chordata > Aves > Apodiformes > Apodidae > Apus > Apus apus. The sequence continues at coordinate 50,540,703 of NC_067282.1, read as the reverse complement.
GAGAAGACACCCCACCTCACTACAACCTCCTTTCAGGCAGCTGTGGAGAATGGTAAGGTCCCTCCTCAGCCTCCTTTTCTCCAGGCTAAACAATTCCATTTCCCTCAGATGCTCCTCATAAGACTTTTTCTCCAGACCCCTCATCGGATTGGTTGCTGTCCTCTGGACTCACTCCAGCACTTCAATGTCCTTCTAGTAGTCCCAAAACAGAACATAGTATTTGAGGACTGGCCTCACCAGTGCTGAGTACAGGGGCACAATCACTTTCCTAGTCCTGCTGATAAAAGCCAGGATGCTGTTGGCCTTCTTGGCCACTTGCGCACATGCTGCCTCATATTCATCTGGCTGTCAATCAACACCTCTAGGTCCTTTTCCTCTCGGCAGTTTTCCAGCTACTCTGCTCCAAGCCTGTAGCGTTGCACGGGGTTGTTGTGATCCAAGTGCAGGACATGGCTTTTGGCCTTTCTGAACCTCACACCAATCAATCCACCTATCCAGCATGTCCATACTCTCTATAGAGGCTTCATACCTTCAGGCAGATCAAAACTCCTGTCCAATTGCATGTCATCTGCAGACTTACTGAGAGTGCACTTGATCTCCTCATCCAGATAATCAATTTAGATATTAAACAGAACTGGCCCCAAAACTGAGCCCTGGGGAACACCACTTGAGACAGGGCACCACCTGAATTTATGTCTATTCACCACAACTCTTTAGGCCTGGCCATTCAGCCAGTTTTTTACCCAGCAAGGTGTGTACTCATCTAAGCCATAAGTAGCCAGTTTCTCCAGGAGTATGCTGTGAGAAACAGTGTTGAAGGCTTTACTAAAGTCCAGGAAAACAACATCCACAGCCTTACATGCTGACCGGCCTGATTACTTAGTTGTCTTGCACGTGCTGTGTAATGACGCTCAAGATGATCTACTCCATAACCGTCCTCAGCACCAAGGTCAGGCTGACAGGCGTGTAGTTCCCTGGATCCTCCTTCCTGCCCTTCTTGTAGATTGGGGTCACATTTGCCAATTGTCAATCTACTGGGACCTCCCTGGTGAGACAGGACTGCTGGTAAATGATGGGAAGTGGTTTGGTGAGCACTTCTGCCAGCTCCCTCAGTACCCCTCAGTGTGTCCCATCTGGCCCCATAGACTTGTGCATATCTAAGTGGTGTAGTAGGTCACTAACCATGTCTTCATGGATTATGGCAGCTTAAGTTTTTCCATGTTCAATGTACCAAATATTCCTACTGGTACTGTGGTTGCACACTTTGAAATTTATCTGACGGTAGAACATAAATAAATTAATGTAGTTTATAAGCATTTTTAAATGTATTTTTTAATTTAAGTCTTAGCTTACACAATTTGTATCTTATATATGATGGTAAGTAAATCACTAATTCTGAACAATATCACATCTATATACCTAGGTTAAACCTACATTTTTGTGTTAACTGCAGTCCAACATTCTTCTATAATACACTTCTATTTTCAGCCATTCTTTGAAGTGCTATATGGTTATTCAATTTAGCAGCACAGAAGGCAACTACTGTAAACACCACAATCCATTTAAGAAAAAATAAAAATAATTTAGAGTTTCTGATTTGAGAAAGAAAGCTGTGAGTGACCAAATGGAACTGGAGGCTGAGACTTAGCTACTATAGGTCATGCAGTGTTAAAGATTTACTGTAACAGTAAAATAAAATAATAATAAAAAAAGGACATAAATTTTAAAAAAGTGGTTTAAATATTAGTTACTGGTCTCCTCAAACACTCTGTCTGCCAGGAAATTTGTCGGGGGAAAATGAACCCTTTCCCAGTTAAGCTATATGGGCACAATTTCTATCTTTTGAAATAAATCATCTACAGATTGCAAAAAAACCCCCGCAAAAAAAAAAAAAAACCACAACACAACAAAACAAACAACAAAACCCTTTACAGTGATTAAAATGTAATTGCTCACTGGAAGCTTGTTGCATAATTCAGTATCTGTCTCTATAATGGGAACAAACTGTATGGTTTGAACATGCTTTTAGATGCAGATTGAGTGCTCTGCTATATCCAAGATGAAAAGCAGCCTTGGACTTGCCTGATAACTGCGTTTGATTTTAGAATGAAAGTAGACAGACAAATTGGGAAAGGAGAATTTCAAGATCAAAGCTCCATCACAGAATCTTTTACAAGCCTGAGAAACAGAATACAATAGTTAGGGTGCTTTTATTCAAAGGTGTATCAAAAGTGGATGCTTGATTTTAGAGACAGTTTCTCTTTATTCCTGGGTTAGCATAGAGCAGATGCAACCTAGAAGTCAAAAAACTAGATTAGAGGAGAAAAGTAGCTGTGCTCAGAAGAACCTTTTGCTTGCTCATTCTTGAGGTCATTGATGTAGACTTCAAAGGAATGTATTTATATCTCTTTAATATATTAGTGTTGTCTTTGTAATCCATCTGCCAAGGCTCGTTAGGAGGCAAGGCTCAACAATGCTCAAAGCAGCTCCATTAAAAAAAACAAACAACAACAACAACAAAAAACCCAAAACAAAACTACAAGCCCTCCCCCAAACAAACAAAAAACCCCACCAAAAAAACATTTTATTAGGCTCACTCCCTGTCTAACATCTTTGGTTTGAATTCCAAAGTTTTAGAAAACTAAAAAAAAAAAATGAAGAGAAAGATAAGGGAGCTCCAAAAAGCCCTTTTCACCTAGCTGATCCATATAATACCAACATCAATGTTTAGATAACCTTAACCACTTTTTACTACTATTATTCCCTTGGTAGATATTTCTAGTGAACATGATTATTTTTTTTTCACAGAAGAATGAAATAGATAAATAAATTTTCAGAGAAAGAAATGATCAAAATCCTAAGCATATACATCCCATACAGTTATGCAGATTACAGCCCATTGGATCCAGTGCTCTTGCAAAATTCACAGCTTCTCAAAAATGCTGTCGGAATCACTAACATGTAGACTAAAATGCACAGCTTTGCATCCAAAAAGACAACTTTGTCATTTAAGCTCTGTTACAGTATGTTCCTAAAAAAGTAATTTATCAGGTGCAGTATCTCTCTTGGAATTCTAGGAGTTACTGCTTACATAGCTCATGCTCCATCATATTTCAGTATCCTGAAAAAGCAAAGATAGAAGAAAAAATTTGGTGCATTTTCAGTTGCCGATTCATTTGGTGAGAGGATGTGCTATAAATCATGAAGCAGCTAAAGTTTCCTACAGGGTGATAGTTTCATGCCCAGGTGTGTTGCATTCTCTTAGCTTAGATGGTAAAACACATTGGAGAGCAAGTCATAAGCTGGACATGAGCCAACAATGCATGCTCATAGCCCAGAGGGCCAGTGTCATCCTGGTCTGCATCAAAAGAAGCATGGCCATCATATCGAGACAAGTGATTCTGCTCCTCTATTCTGCCCTCATGAGACCCCACCTGGGGTACTGTATTCAGCTCAGGAGCCCTCAATACAAGAAGTACCTGGAGCTATTGGAGGGAGTACAGAGGAGGGCCATGGTGATCAAAGGGTTGAAAGACCTCTCTTATGAAGACAGGCAGAGTGAGTTGGGGTTGTTCAGCCTGGAAAGGGGAAGGCTCCAAGGAGACCTTATATTGGCCTTCCAATACCTGAAGGGATCTACAGGAAAGCTGGGGAGGGACTGTTTTCAAGCATATGTAGTGATAGGACAAGTGGCAATGGCCTTAAACTAGAGCAAGGGTAGATGTAGATTAGACATTAGGAAGAAGTTCTTTACTAGTAGAGTGCTGAAACACTGAAACAAGTTGCCCAGAGAGGTGGTGAAGGCCCCATCCCTGAAGACATTAAAGATCAGGCTTCATGGATCTCTGAGCAACCTGATCTAGTTAAAGAGGTCCTTGCTCACTGCTGGGGAGGTGGACTAGATGACATCTAAAGGTCCCTTCCATCCCAAAGCATTCTATGGTTCTGTGATTCTATAACCTTCTAGGCTTTGAGCAACTTGATACAGTACATTCTTACAATTGCTGATGTTTCTTGGAAAGCAAGGCAGAAGACCTCCCAACCTAATTAACTGTGCTCATGCAGCATCCAGCTGTACCTGCAAGCACACCAAAGTATTTTCTGCATTTCCCATAATCTCTGTCCTGTTTGCCATCAGTATCAGCTGCTTGATATTTCAACTGGCAACTGGTAGCTGGTAAGGACTGGTTTATTTTAGTGGTGTTCGTTACTTTTGGCAAAGACCAGAGGGGTATCTGTGGAGGGTGTGAGATGCTCTCATTGGATTCCAGAGTACTTCACAATGCAGATGATGTTAGATGTTATATAAAGCCAGACCTGCTCAGTGCCCATTGGTGCTATCATGGCTGCCCTGCCGCGTGTGTTCATGCCTGTGAATATAAATACATGCCCGTAGAGAGAGTCTTTAAGACCATGAAGGATATATACAACCCCTGCTGCCTCCTCCACAAAAAACATTTGAATTTCAGCTTCCAAAGGGAAGTCACTGAGCATATGAAATATGCCAGGAAGAAGGAAAGCAGGGAAATCAGTTCCCTTAACCTTCTTGATCTTAGATGGAGAAGTTAACAATTGAATACATAGCCTTAGCATTGGAAACATGATTCATGCCAGCCTGAGGGAAAGGAAAAACAAGCAAAATGTGGAACAATACTGATGAGGTTCTTCCCTGAGGATTTATTTGTTCTACTACATGTTTCAAGGCAATTGACGCCTAGTTGTTCAGGCCACCTACTGGCAATTTTTTTCAGCTCTGAAAAATTTCTGATGTAATAATTCTCTGACTTAGCAAATGTTACTTGTGTTAAGGAACTGCAGGGGTGAGGAACTTTTCAGAGTTAATTTTGGCTTAATAAAATAAAACATTTATTTATTCAAACAGAAAATACAGTTTAGACAATACAGAACGTGTGGCAAACAATGCAAGAAATCAGATTTTTTTTCCTAAAGCAAAATTTTCATTACTTTTTTTGACTAAATCTCAGCTTGAAGTGTGCCATTTATCCAAACAACTCATCTTCTCCTTGTTTTATTCTTTTCCATGTAATGATAATATGAGTCACAGCTGTTTCACTGAATAAACCGCCTCCATTTCAATGCAAAGAAGTAAATCTGTTTAAAACAGCTTCAGTGGTAGATTAAACTAATCTATTTCACTTTACTCAGAAATGGACTGGAAGTTAACATGATCAGTTATGGCATCTCAGCTGTGAGGCTGATAACAAGAAGCTGAAAGGGATAATTTCATGAAACATTTCAGCTTGAGGCATAAAAGCATTTCTGTTTGTGCCCTGACATGTTGGGAAGTCCTGTAAACTCTTAGTGCGTGGGCTAGTTACAGAAAATACGAATTTATTAATAGTGTGAAGTAAGCAGAGGAAAAATCGGTGAGTGATCTTCTGTCAGCTATAGAATTCGCCATTTAACTGCTGTTTACCAACTTTATAGTAAAAGTTGGCAAGGGCATGTCTCTATTATTGTCAGATAATTGATGTCTAATCACAGATGTCCAACTATTTCAAATACCTTAAGACATCCTCCCTGGCTTGTCAGCTGCTGCTTCCAAAGGGTGCAGAACTCCCATGGCTTATCTGTCATTTTTGCCAGCCCTGTGTAGATATTTTAGAAACACTATGATATCTGAAGTAGTACATGGCATATCCATTCATGCAACTGAATTCAGTTACCTGAGATGAATTGCACCCTGTATGCTTCTGTAGGGGAGAAATATTAGAAGAAAGCAGGTGGGAGAAATCCTGGCAAGGGTTTAACTTTGGTAAATGTTTTCTTCGAGTGATAACTCAGTCCTCAGTAAAATGACCTGAACCAGATTTTGGATTGTCTGGAATTCCACAGTCTATTATTCTGAACAAATACTAAAAAAATTGCAAAACTAAAATGAGTCTATGAATTTCCAGCTGTGTGATAAAACTCTAGTTTGGTTTGCTTAATACATGTACAGAACAAGAGTCTCTAAAAGCTTGGTGTATGCAATTTGAAACAAATGCTAAAAGATTAAACTGCAAAACAAATAGATCTAACATAATCACATCTGCCTTACAGAGAAAAGCAGAAGCAGTGACATGCACATGGTCCTTGTTAACATACTACCTTAAGGCAATAATTCTACTTTTAACATTAAAAAAGAGAGCTCACTGGTGGTGACTAAAAGTTATATTAGAATAAGAAAAAAAACTGAGTCAACAGGAAATGTAAGTAATCCTGTAGTCCATTCCCTCTGTCCACAGTAGGCTCAAATATACTTAAATAGTCCTGACAGACTTGCCTAGTCTGCTTCATAATGATGGAGGCTAAACAGCTTTCTCAGCCACCTATTCCAGTACTTTACTTGTCTTACAATTAAAAAATGTGTTTGGTTGTTTTTCTAAATATATTGTTCTTATTTTCTGATTGTTTTTTTCCAGCTATATGGGAACAGAGTAGTCTCCTTTTCTTAGCTTGTTCCCTCCTCATTCAGATGGGGATTTTTTTCCCACTCCTTTAGTGGTTACTAAGCAAACATGAGTTTGTCAGGGACAGGTTACCTTTTGCTTAGAAGACAAGTACGCTGACTGTATCTACACAAATTCAGTTTTAACTCTAAACTTTGAACCCATTCCACCACTTAAGGCTATTAGGCAACTAGAATAGGTACAGAGAAATATAGTAGTGCAGGTTCAAAGGGTGCATGACTACCAGTATCTATGAATAGTGGTCAGAATTTATTTTGTCAGTAAGTTAAACATAACTTCATGTGATCATGTGAGAAGGTTTTCATGTATTCAGTAGCTGTTACCACTGGTTATCTACATTAAATGACCTTTGCTGAAATTGTCATGTTTCAAACTTTTTGAGCAAAATTTGAAAGAAATACCTAATACCTATACTTACAGGACTGCTGTGTTATTTTACCAAATAATAACCTTGAAACTGGATAATGACATTTATATATATATATACATACATATATATATACATATATATATACACACACACATATATACATATATATATATTTAAAAATATACGACTATACAGAAAACCAGTTGGGACCCACTGGAATGAAACTCTGGATACCAAGTAATTATTAACTATTTTTGTTCAACATTTTGTCCTGAAAACTGAAAGGTCGGCTGTCTTGAAATGTTGATCTAACAGCAGGACATTGCATGGACAAAACAGCATTATCCCACAACATAGGGTAATATTTGGCACCAAGTATCTGTGGTGAGATTTAGGCCCATGCTTCCGTCTTTTTTTTTTTTTTTTTAAATGAGTAAACAGAAGAAGTTGGCCAAACTGGCAAATCAGGATACATTTTAAGGAAAAAATTGACAAAGTTAACACTAAAAAATAATCAGACATTAACGCACCTATTGATTGCTATGTGTAACCTAAACCTTTAGATGACCATTGAGATAAGAAGAACAAAAGGTGATAAATATAACTCTACTTTTTTAAACCAGATATAATTCACAGTTACAAATCAGTACACCTGAATACTCTTACAGACTACTAAGAAAAATCAGTTTAAAACAGTTAAAAATAATGTTTGAAAAAGAATAAGTCAACAAATCTTTCCTAGAGGGAGGACATCTTGCATGAAAATATATATAAACAAGCTTGTTTATATAATTTGACATAATGTATTTCAAATTTTCAAAGTGTAATTAGTGTATCCTAGAAAGGTTTTTTAAAAACTGAAACCAAACACAACCCCCCTTATTATGTCAGTCACAGCAATTTAAAAATTAGGCAACAAACCATAAAATAAAGCCTTTTTTCCCAATAGAATGCATTCAAATTAGGTCCCTCTTCTAGTATGTGTTGTTCAGCATGCTCATTAATTATCTGAAAGAGAAGGTAAGTAATGAGAATAAAATTTGCTGATAATCTTAAATTATCCAGGATAATAAAAATAAAAAAAATCCTTTGAAGATGTATATAAGGATGTCAAAATATTGTCTAACTAGGCAATAAAGTGGCAAATGAAATTCAGTGTTGATTAGTGCAAATTAGTACACATAGGAAAACAAGCTAAACTATATACAATGACTAATTCTAAACAGCTATTGCCCAAAGGAATGAGAGGTATGATTTACTAAAGATAGTTCTATGAACATTTTTATTCAAAGTTCATTGTATAAAAAAAGCCCATTTCAAGAACTATCAGACACTGAACAGAAGAAGAGTGCAACCTTATATCACGATGTGCTGAAACTTTAATCTATGACTTCTCTTTCCCCTTGGTGAAGAGTTCCACAGAACTCAAGAAGATACAGATGAAGTTTTCTATATAATGATTTCTGTATAAGGAGATACTAAATAAATACAATAGAATTCATTGAAAGAGAGAGATCAAGAACATGAAATATAATCATGCACAAGAGGAATTAAATTAGAAATATGTTTTCAGTTTCTTAAAGCTCAAGAAGTGAGTCAACAGGGTTTTTTGGGGCAGTGGACCTTCTTTTAAAAACTGTTGCACCCATCATTCCAGGATGTTAAGAAATTATCAAATCTAGGAGCAAAAAATAAGTTAGCAGCTATTAAATGTTAAGAAACAACCTTGAACTCTGCTTCAGGTCACCAGAAATGGGAACTGATTCATGCAGGCAAGCATCACAGTACATTCTGCTCCTTTTCATCTACCTTTGACACAGTCTCCAACAGCATTCTCCTGGAGAAGCTGGTGACTCTGGTGAATCATGGCATACACAAGTGTACTTATCACTGGGTAAAAAACTGGGTGGAGGGCCGGGTGCAGAGAGTCGTGATAAATGGGCTCAAATCTGGTTGGTGACCAGTCACTAGTGATGTGTCTCAGGGCTCAATTTTGGGGCCAGCCTTGTTCAACATCTTTATCAACAATCTGGATGAGGGGATTGAGTGCAACCTCGGTAAGTTTGCCGAGAACACCAAACTGTGTGGGATTGTCGATCTGCTAGAGGGTAGGAAGGCACTGCAGAAGGACCTGGACAAGCTGGATCCATGGGCCAAGGCCAATTGTATGAAGTTCAATAAGGCCAAGTGCCACGTCCTGCATTTCAGTCACAATAACCCCAAGCAATGCTACAGGTTTGGGGAAGTGGCTGGAGAGCTCCCCAGAAGAAAAAGACCTGGGGGTACTTGTTGGCAGACAGATGAACATGAGCTGGCAGTGTGCACTGGTGGCCAAGAAGGTAAACAGCATCAGAAGGCCTGCATCAGAAATGGCCACCAGAACTAGGCCTGCACTCGGCACTGGTGAGGCCACACCTTGAGTACTGTGTTCAATTCTGGGCCTCTCACTACAAGAACAACATTGAGGTGCTGGAGAGTATCAAGAAGAGAGCCATCAAGCTGGTGACAGGTCTAGAGAACAAGCCATATGAGGAGCAGCTGAGGGAACTGGGGATGTTTTAATTTGGAGAACAGGAGGCTGAGGGAAGACTTCATTGCCCTCTATAACTACCTTAAAGGAGGTGTAAGGAGGTGGGTGTTGGCCTCTTCTCCCAAGTGAATATTGACAAGACCAGAGGAAATTGTCTGAAGTTGTGGCAGGGGAGGTTTAGATTGGATATTAGGAAGAATTTCTATACTGAAAGAGTGGTGATGCGCTGGAACTGCCTGGCAAGTGAGGTGGATGAGTCACCATCCTTGGATGTATTCAAGAAACATATAGATGGGGCATTTCAGGGCATGCTCTACTGGCCAAAGTTGTAGGGTTTTTTTTTGTTTGTTTGTTTTTGTGTTGTTTTTTTTTTTTTAGTGGATTGTGTGTGGTGGTTGTGTTTGTTTGCTTTTTTTTTTTTGGATAGATGGTTGAATTGGTGATTTCAGAGGTCCTTTCCAACCATCATGATTTTGTGATTCTGTGATACCTTAACTTTGCATAGGGGACTCTTTTAAGAGATGAGTTACTGGATTAGATGTGCAAAGCTATGAACTTGGTGGAGTTGCTGTGGAACCTCCTACACTTTCACACCTGGATTCAAAAAATAATTCAATTATTGCAATAGTAGAGTTAGACCAAAAATCCATACAGCACAAAATTCTGTCTTTGAAGAGAGAGTTTCAGGGGAGGGAAAAAGATGCTGATGATGAAGTGGCCACTTTTGGTTCATGTGTTTTGTCACATCTCTGGGGAGATCCAGCACCCTGGAGGCTTTACAGGAATGAAACACAGTCAGGGGCAGACCCGTTTGTTTGGTGTCAGCCTCAATCTCCCTGTTTTAATTTTTTTCAGTGCTTGATCCTCATCCCTTTTTCATTTCTGAACACTGTAGAGCTTTTCGTTGAAGAAGGGAAAATATAGTCGTCATTACAGGGAAGAAGGCTGGTTGGGCCTGTTTGCTCCTGCTCACTGAGTGGGATTTCTGACTAAAAGAGATGAAGGACCGTTCGGTTTTCTTCTACATGCGCCAGTCTCCCCGGTCCCCAGGTGAAGAATCGGATGTCTGCAGAAAGCAGATGCTCAAGGAAGAATGAAATAACAAAAAAAGCATTTAGTGATACTGCTTCCCTGGAATAGCCTGTCAGCCTCAGGCAATCTGGGTTTTCAGGACTTCTGAGCTGAAATAATGTATTTCCATATAATAGCCCTGACAGAATTTACTTGTCTAAATACACCCACACCCCAGACAAAATCAGATCTGTACTCAGAACAGGGAAAGAAGGAAGTGATATTGAGCTGCCTTCATAACCTCATGCCCTGGTCTGAAACCATATCTTGCACTTCTTAGGGCAGCTGTAGAGCATTAATATGTCCTACAAAATCCATGCCAGTGATGAGGCTTGGAGTGCTGTGCAGCCTCATACTGCTGGCTGTGTTCTATTGGAGCAGAGACCCCCTTAAAGGGCTTCACTAGCCCTTTTTATGAGCACAAAGAAAAATACTAAAGTGCTTTGACTGCCATAGTTCTCATCTTTTAGGAAAGATATCAGAACTCATGTTAGAAATTGGATGCAGTGATTTCTTCTTCCCTCTTTGGAGGATGACAGGGTTTGCAGAATGCAGTCAGCAACAGCTTTCCCAGTGGAACCCTGGCAAATTATGGGAGCAATTATTTTGGAGCAAACACAACAGAAAGCAGATTGCAAACATTGTGAGAGCTACTTGTGTTTTCAATGCTGGTTCTTTTAACAAAAAGCAAGTTCCCTTTCAGAAAGAGTCGTCTCATGTTATTAACTAGGAGGTGGTACAGACAGCAACACTACAGCCCAGGAACAGGGTAAAAAAAATGCAGTCTTTCTTGCTTTGTGAGAACAACTGATGGCTCTTCCTTTTTGCCTGACTTTGTACTGGAAAAATATCTTAATTCAAAATTGCTTTAACTGTACTTATAACAGGCAGAAACCGGAGCAGGAAGCCTTACTTTTGATTCTGTTTTAAATCCAAGAATTAATACCTCTATTTCACTGACTCAATTTTATTATGTTTATTATACAAACACTGTTTTACTTTAACATTAATGGTGTTTGATTTTCCTACTTTTCCATTTTCGGGTTATTTTTTTCATATATATATGCTTGATTGTTGAAGTAAATATATGGATATATCAAGTGAAAGATAAGCAAATGAAGCTCCAGATAGCGAATCCATGCTCTTAATATAAATGGTCTGCTTTGGTATACTTCTGCAACAGACCTGTGATGGAAGGTTGGTCTTACATGTTTCTTGGCTGAGCTGAACTTGGAGACTAAGTTCATTTACTTCTGTATTTCACAGGTGGAATTTGTTCAGAAACTACACAAAAATTCCCTTTCTTGAGACTACACCTACTTTGGTCTCTGAAAACGTCTGCTGCAATTTAGGATTTATGCCCTTTTAGTACAAAGAGTTCCTTAAGGGCAAGACAGTCTGACCTCACACTAATTTTGCACTGAGACTTGGTGCAACACGATGATTCCTTGTAGACCAATCTGTTTACAGTCTTACTGGCAAAAAGCAGATAAAGATACCCCAGACTGGAAGTATAAAATTGGATATGTAAAACTGTGAACCAGTTTGCATCCAAATATAAGATGTACATGCTGCCTACTTATTAACATGATAGTAGCCTGGTATAGTGCCCAGGTAATAACTAATTCAGTGTTTGCCAGGGCACAGCAATAAGATGGTGCTGTCACTGTGTATTTAAGGTGCTCACTGCGAAGTCTGCCTGGAGTAACACTGAGCCTAACAACTTCAATCAGCTGCTGTTGTACCGTATTCTCTTATACAGTATAGGTGTTGCTGATCTTTTTACCCCAACAAACAAGAACTACTTAAAAAAAATAATAAAAAAAAATGAAGGTAATGTACTTTCATAGGCTTCTTTTTTTTTGGCACCATCTTGCATTTATTTTTACGTACCCACTTTATGTGCTACCATAAACCCTATTAATGTTATGAATCTGTTTTATGCACCAAATTCCTTATTTATACTTCACTCATGATGCCCATGTTATAGCAAAATGTTTTACTTTTTAAAAAAAAGTTTTTTAAATGTTACCATATAAACTGAAAGTCAGATATTTCACACTTAATATACTCTTAGTTCAGCTATGCATGCAACATTTCTGCTGCTGAGTCCCCTGTACCAATATGGCAGTACCAAATCGCTATCAGTCTTTAGAGTATAATACATTAACACTATGTAAAACACATGCTGCAGAAAACCTTCATGTTGTATCACAGAAAAAAAAAAAGGAGGGGGAGACACACACTACTGAGCTATTAAGAAGCAATTATTAGAGGAAAGCAGCTCTTTCTGTAGTTAATCCCTTAACCTTGCTCTTCTATAATGATATATCTATTTGAGCAATATTACAGATTCATGACAAAAAATTAAGCCCAGGGAAGTGTATGAACTCTTACCCTTTGTGCCTCTTATCTCCCAAGTACTTTCATCCTGAAACGAGCAAGCTGGTACACCTCAAGTTAAGATGTGGCATTAAATCACATACAATCCCTCTTCTAGGACAGCAATATTAAGTGCAAATATCAAGATCCTGATGTTTGCTATTTCCTTAATGCTCCAGATTTCATAATCAGGACAATCTCACTTTTCATTAAAATAAATACATGAATTCCATATGACATGACATCTCTCACATCAGAAGGACTTTTTAATCAAGGTTGTTTCATTCTCAAAGTTCATGAGAATTTAATCCATAGTTATTATATGCCCTCAGGTTAACCATTCCTATGTGTTTCCATTGTTCTCTATTTAGCTTTTTAGTTTGTCATTAGTCATTATAAACTAAATCTACTGCTGTGTTTTAATTTGAATACAGCTCCCTGTGCTGATACAGTCTCTGAAAGCCAAACTGTCTCAAGAGAAATTGTACAGCTGAGTTGCTTGCAAAGCTCTCAAGTAATTTCTCGATGAAACAGAATGGTACATTTCTAACAGAACCTGCAATAACTGATAAAGCAAAGGATAATTTTTTGACAAAGTTAATTTAAATTAATAAAGTAGAAAAATCCTAGTCAGTGAACTACAGTTCCCACAAAATCTCAGATATTCCAGTGGCCCATGAAGCATTTTATTAATTCAAAGAAAAAAGGTAGCACATTCTTCATGTAAAAAAATAATAAATAATTTTTTTTAAAAATAAAATTAAAATTGACATTCTCTGTCAAAAAGGAAATACAACTCAGCTAACAAACTTGGTGTTTTAACATGATTTTGAACCAAATACACAGTAGATGGCATATATCTATGACTTGTCAAATTCTCTAGCAAAGCTTTTCAAAAGATTTGAAGGCAAAAGACATACCTTCTCAGAATACTGATAGGTGGAAAGTAAAATAATGCATCAAATGAACAGTTGAGTTTTTGAGCTAGATGTAAATGTATATAACTGTTCCTTCTTTAAACATTTGACAGAATGCAGTGGTGCACTGTACTTAACCAAAAAATGCAGGTGGAGCGTGAATAAATATACCAACAAACTTTGAGTTTAAAACTTTCTCAAAGAGGACCATACTTTCTTTTAAAGAACAACTAGTAAATTCCACATGCTAGTTTTTTTCCGGTATTTTCCATGCTATCTATCTACAGTGAACATTAATTTACTGAGAAATGATTTGATGCTTTTCTCTGTGACTGTCTTACTCTAGCTGACTGTGAACTATTAAAATATGTTTATCAGAGTTTTGTGGAGAATATCCACGAAAGTTAATTTCATGTAATGTTTCTGATAAGCCCTGAAAAGACAGTTTTGGCTTGTCTTTTAACTAAGAATTAAATAAGCTGACATTAGAAAACAGGATTTAAGCAGATCTATGCCCAAGTCTGACTCATCATTGACCTTACCCATATATGAGCAGCAGAGGGTGAGTAAACATGATTATATACTCCCACTCTGTTCGGTTGTGCAGCAATTTCAAGTGGCAGTGTCTTAGTGCAATGTATTATTGTTTGTTTGCGGAAAAAACATAATTAAATAGAATATTCTATAAAAGGACATAAAGGGAAAATGAAATTAGCTCACCAGGCCTCGGGAGAGTCACAAAAGGGTTTGAGGCTTCTCTGTAGGATGAATGCTCCCTCCCAGTGCTCAAGGTATTCCAGCAGAGAGCATGGCACACAGACCTGCAAGAACTTGCTCTTGTAAACTGTATTTCCTCAATCACAGTGAGATGTCTGACTGTTTTATGTCCTTTAAACTGTGACACAATCATCTTCCTTCATTTCTCTATGTGATAAAAGGTTTTCATAATGCACCCCATAGTGTCAGTGCAGTCTCTACCACTGTGATCTGTATTTTGCATCCCGAAATGGACTCTAGCAAACATAAACAAAGCAAATAAGTGAACAAAAGCTCCTTATCTCCTCTGGCCTTTTGCTTTCAATAGAACATAAATGCCACCATTTATTCAAGTAAAACTGAGAACAATATTGTCACTAAAAGTTGTTGTCTGTTGTAAATCTCATGGCGTTTTGAGCTAAGCAAAAAGACAATTAAAACCAATAAAGTAGTAAAGGAAACCATGGGGAAATGTAACCTGAAATTAAAAAGCAATATAGATTCCTGCATGTCAGATTTGTAATGGAGTTAATTTTCTCTTCAGAGGAATAATGCTAGCTATACAAAACATTTACACAACATGCTGAAGTTAATTTCTGTAAAGATATGTACATTGCAAGAGTCTTATTCAGTATAGAAATACCTATGTCAACCAAAAGTCTCTAAAACTGCACTTAGTTTTGGCAGCATAATAATGTCAGAATTCTCATCTTTTAACAGATACAAATGGTCAGTAACAATTCCTTATTGGTTCCACTATCACTGTCACCTCCTCTAAGACAAACACACAGCTCTAGCAGTGCTGGTCCTTCTTTGAAATGCATACTGACAAAAATGAATGTGTTTTCAGGACTGCAGGATATTGCATTTGTCATGGAGAATAAAATAGCAACATGCAGTACTCTTGCGGGACTAATCTTGTGGACATGATATTACAAGGATTCAAGTGAGGTGAAATTTGTAGGGAAGAATAATAGTAAATTAATGAAGCTAGAAAAAACCCAGGAAAACATTTAAACTATGAAGACCTGGCTCAGGTAGAAGCTGTTTAGTGGCAGATTGTAGAGTAAAACTCCAAGTTTGTTGTGATAAATGAGTAAAAGGAGGTTCTTAGCTGCAACTGAGCCTGTTGCTTAGTTGCATTGACTAGCTAAATGCCTAATGCTGTTTGGGCTACCCTGAGCTACCCTCCCTGACCCTAGGCTGCAATTCCAGATGGATACAGGCCTCCTGTATCGTATCTGCCAGTCCCTTGTGGGGTTCTGGGTGCCTTAAGGAACCAAATGTCAAATAGCACTAGATTCCTGTGTATGGTCAACTGTGTTGATGCCTTAATTGTTTGCATTTTTTAGTAGGTGCAGTTGAAGTACATATTTCTTGTTCTTTCATCATACCATGGAAAATTTTAGTTTTCTCTTCCTGGACTGGATCTAATTCTCCCCCCACCTTGCCCCAATTTTACATTAATAAATAAAGGAACAGAGGCTTGAAAATAGAACAAATCTCTCAGCAAAAACATAAGTGAAGGAGGTCAGACCAAAGTTAATGTAGCTTGGGACCTTTTGTCTAATAATGGCTTGTAGATGATATTTAGTCAAAAGTATAGAAAATATACTTTTCAGGCTATTTTCTCACCTTTAAACAACCTACAGTTCAGGGACTTCTTCAGGCATAAGTGGTAACTTTGTGTTGATAGATTTTTCTTTCACAACTATCAGAGCTCAACCAATCATTTAGTCCAAGTGAGTGACTTGATGGTTTGCAAGGAGTTTATTGACAAGAAAGTATATGTTGTTGTTATGGTTCAGAATTAACTAATTGAGCAGTGCATGTGATTTAATCAGTTTCTGGATATATCCTTTGGAGGAAAAAACCAATATTTTCAATTTCTGAACATGATGGGTTTGCAGAATGCAACTTGGAATATATAATTTCAAATGTTAGAATGCAGTGGTGGCTAAATGAGGTTTATCTTGGTTTCACTGTCCAAAGTAGGATGCATTGCATTTTATCAAAAAGGATACTAATGTCAGCAAGATAAATAACAATATCTGTTCAACTATGTCTGGTAGAGAAAGAACTTAAAACAAAAATTGAAGGCGCTACACAATTTAGTTAAAAGATAAAATGATAGTGATAGCCAGCTTCTTTTTTATATTGTGTCAGAATAAATTTGCCTGGCTATTAAGAAAAACATACCAAAAGAGGATCTACATTCAGGATCAGTTCTGCTCTACAGATTACATCAATAACTTTAAACTCATATGGAAATAAAATTATATTTGCTCTTTTTTAAATATATATTTTATAGAATAATTTAACAAAATCATACCATAATATTTTTTTTTCCGTATTCTATGTGGCTTGTTGATAACTACACACCTCAAGAATCTTAAATCCTTAAGATAACATACCATATAAAACAGAGACATCACAATTAAACATTAATATTTGACTGCCATGTAAGTCAGTGAAAAAATTTTCTTAGTTGATTTTAGATTAATCACTTTGTCCATGCTCTTTTCCACTTCTTTCCCTAAGGAGAAACCTAAAATGTAACTCTTATCAATCCAGTTCACTCACCTTCATTAATGCTGAAAGAAAGAGTAACAGGAAGAAAGTATACTGTGTTTTTCCATAATCACAAACTAGCGTTTTGTTTCATCCATATGCCTTATAGCCTTATTTCAGGAACATATAGGTTAGTTTGACCTCTGGATAACCTAAGATTAAACTGTTATAGGAAAAGATAGGTAACGAGGGACGGCTTAAAACTAACCATACACTAGGCAGGCAGATAGAGAGCCTGGTAACGCACAGAGTGGAAATAAGCTGGATGAATAAACCTCTCAAGGATTAATCTGGTGGCACCTTTCCCGTTCCTTGCAAAAAAACACATAAACTTTCATCATCCCTGCAGACATTGTATTCATAAGCAAATGAGCTCTTGAAATGTCTCAGGGTTTTAACATATAGAAACTTTGCAGGATATTTACCCCACAGTATATATACTTAGTTTTAAACACAGTGGGACCACTCTCCTGGAAAACAGCACACTGCCAGCATGGGGTTCACTACCAAGCTTCCAGTGATGAGTGAGAAGACATGACAGTTCCTTGGAAGTCTCACCAAAGAACAATGATTACATTTCAGGATCTCTATGCTTGAAATATATGCCATAGCTAGAAAACCATGATGAGAATATTTTTACTGTTGGATTTTAGTGTATAGCAAATCATGTACCAGAGCAATTTTGTGGACAATAGTGACATCTGAGTGCCTAGATGTACCTCAGAGTTATAGCTTAAGACAAGAGAGTTTGCTTTCAGCTTGGGTTTTTCTTTTTCCTTTTTAAAATTTCATTTCCTCGAAATTTGAATTATTTCTTTACTTATCTATCTATTTTGGATAGCTTCACCTCTTATATTTTCTTCTTGTCTTTTCTTCTTCCTATATTCTTGCTCTCCTTTTTGCTGCTTCAGCTTTGTCTTTCTTTTTGTCACTGAAAAAGGAACAGGAAGTGATGTTCGTGAAAAAAACCCAACCAAACAAAAAAGTACTATCCGGTTTAAAAATATAATTCTTTTAATGTTTTACTCTGGGCAATTTTTATTCCAGGTTTATACTGCATCATATTTTTGCAGCAAGTTGTATTAGCACTCCCATGTTTTCCATCTCATACCATGTGGAAATTGTACTGTGCTAGAATGTCTTCAGAAATAGATAAAGTTATTAAGCCCATATCTTTCAAAGGAGCCAACACGTCCTGTCTGAAATACAGTGGGTGTTGAATCTGTAAGTGGAATGCTGGCATCATGCAAAGGAATGGCAAAGCTCTGTCTGATTTCTGCAGAATGTGAATTTCATTACTACTTTAATGAGACAACTAAAGAGCATGACATTAAACACTTCTTTTGCTCTTCACAGATGCAGGTTTCAGACTTTCTTTTACTTATCAATATTTAACTTATCCTTGTTTTATCATCTCAGAATATGTTTCACTGAATGTAGCACTAAAAAGGAGTCTAAAATAATGGGAAGATCATAAAAGAAAACGCCAGAGAAGTATTAAAAAAAAAAACAACACCACTTTTTTTTCTTTCTTTTTTTTTTTTTTTTAATAAAGTACTATTCACATCCCTTTTTCTTACACCTCTGTTTGTGATGGCATACATTTTTTTGCCACGATATCTTCCTAAGTGGTAGTAAGTAAGCATGAATGACTGTGAGCTTAAGGAACACTATTCTATGCGACTTGATTTTCATATTACAGCAGCAAAGGGACCCTAACAACTTATATGTAGAATTTTCCTGTTGTTCATCCTTTTCAACAAACTTGCATGGACAGCATAGTCAGCTCACATGCTGTTGTCATAAATCTCTTAAGAGCAAATGTTTTACATGAATATCTAGCTCTTGAGAGAGATGATTATATAAATATTTCAGATTTCATTAAAGAGGAAAACCATGTCTAGCATCTAATCTTTAGGACTCTGAAGTAAACCCTACTTCACAAGGAAGAATTAAATCCTTTTGCTAGCTCTAAAATCTCATGACTTTTAGATATTTGGAATCAGGAATGCTGACTACTTGGACAGTCTTCCTCTACATCATAATGTCTATTTCCATAGGACTCTAAATTAATTCCACTTTCCTGGATGCCTTCTTTCTCAGCCAATAAAACTTTTTTTTTTCTCCGTATGTAATTTCCCTTCAGCAACACTCAAAAATCTTGACTGGGTGTCAGCATCCACTTCTACAGAATTATTCATCTTACATTCACACTGGTGTTACTAAGATATGGATTGTGTGATCTGAAATGACAGTTCAAAGAGGACGGGAACACCTGAACAACCCTCTCTGTCTTTTTATCAGGTTATTGGTACTCCAACTCTATTGATTGAAGGAAATATTTTTTCTAATTCACAGGATGTCTTGTATTTCAAAAGTGATTAAATCTTCTGTAACCACTGGCTAATAATCTGTCTTTTGGTCTTTTAAAATCATGGTAGTAGACTTTATTCCATACAGAAACCTGTTTGAAACTGACAAATTTTCAAGGTGAACAGGTAACTTTTTAGTGTCTATGTCTTAAATCTTGTAACAATAACAACAAAAAGTCTAACAAATTAAGAACAAAGCCCTGTTGTACTCTATTCTTAGATGTGTCTGTGTATAAATCAACAGAAAGAAACAAGCAATTCAGTAGCAGAGAATTTGCAATACACAGTATTACACTACAGTCATCTTACTATAGATTGTTATTGGCAATAAAAAGGGAATACAATTCAATAAAAGGGAAAATGTGTTAAAAAAAATTTACGAGGTTGGTTTTTTTGTGTGTGCTGTCTTATCCAGTATTAGAACTTTCAGTTTTAGACAGTTAAAATGACTAAGGAAAACTGTATTTTCACATGGGTCAACACATTTTTTCTTACTACATTTTTCTGGCTTATATGAAATTTCCTAGTCTTTTTATTAGATACAGTAGCTAAAATATTCCATAGAAAAGGCTTCTGCTTTGTCAGGTAATACATTTAAGCAAACAAAGGAACAATCTGTCATTTTTGTATTCCTATTGCTATAAATGCATGCAAACACACATACATATATACACACACACACAGGTGATCTTCCTTTAGTGGCATTTCAAGGCATTGCCCTGGGAAGATAATTTTCTTTACCCTTGACTTACATTAAATATTCCACTCAGGTTAGGGGAGGTGGTTGTCTGATGTCTGCCCTATTTTTCTTTGCCAAATCAGATGGAGTTTGCTTATCTATTAAAGGCACTCCAGAGTTACATTAAGCTTGGATACCTGTGGAGCTTGTCAGCACAGGTTCTCGTGCAGGTCATTGGTTGCTGGGGCAGCCTCAAGAACTGAATAACAAGCACTGTTTGATATGGGAAACACGTATCTCTGTGTCTTTTTCTAATGATTCTGGATAAAAACACACAACATACTTATAAAAAATCCTTTGGAGAATGAAATAGAAAAGCTCTCTAGATAAATTTGCCTTTTATTTTTCACTTTTCTCATTTCTGTTGGTTTTGATACAATTATTTTTATACCTAAAACAGAGAAAGATTTAATCTTTGTAGTGGTTGGGATATTTATGTATCATCTGCACGTCTTCTTGAATCATAGCATCACAGAATCATAGAAGGGTAGAGTTAGAGGGAACTTCTGGAGATCATCTAGTCCAGCCCTCCTGTGAAACCAGGTTCACTGACAGTAGGTTGCACAGGATCATGTCCAGCTGGGTTTTGAATGTCTCCAGAGAAGGAGACTCTGATGCTGAGCATGAGCCTCACTTCTTCTGCCTCTAGCGCCAGGGTGGGGAAGGAATAGAGTTCTTGCAGCGGACACCTGATGCAGGCTCAGAGACTGCCCAACATGTCCCAAGCCTCTGTGGGACAGCCACGCCTGCCTGCCCCGTTCCCCAGGGCTGAGGTCCTGTGGAAGAGGCAGTGAGCAGAGCTGTCCTTCCACCCCAGCACCCTCTTGCCGTCTGCCATTTGCTTGGGTCTGGATCCATGAAGAGTCTTAATCTGGGACAAATGACAGTGCTGCCAGTGGCAGTGCAATGCCCTGTAGTACCCTTGCCTTAGTGGAAGTGATGTCTCAGTTCAGAAAAGAATATTCATAGACACAGATGAGTAACTGACCATATGAATAATCAGGGAGTGAAAGTAAAAGCCATCAGAGATGATCTGGAATGAAATCAGACTATGACTACAGGCTTTTAGGGGTTGTATTCAGTTGTGCATGGATCACAGAATCGCAGAATCATATAATGTGTGGGGTTGGAAAGGACCTTTAAAGGTCATCTAGTCCAGATCCCCCTACAGTGTGCAGGGACCTTTTTTACTAGATCATGTTGCTCAGAGCCTCCTCAAACCTGATCTTGTGTCCAGAGATGAGGCCTCCACCACCTCTCTGGGCAACCTGTTCCAGTGCTTCACCACCCTCAGAGTAAAGAATTTCTTCCTAATATCCAACAGAAATCTACCCTGCTCTAGTTTAAGGCCATTGCCCCATTGTCCTATCGCTACAGTCCCTGGGCATCCAAGGCTGTTTAAATATCTACTAATGATCTGAGTTGAGGCCTATAGGAGACCTGAGGTTTTCTAGACATGGGAAAACTCTCAGTATCTAAAAATGTATGAGACACTAACTCAGGAAACAAAATTGCCCCCGCTAAATTTTGCTTTTATTACTGTATTGTTATTTAATGGCATAACCCTGGACTCAATTCAGGTGCCCGTGCAGAGGTGATGGTAACAGTTGAGATCCCCAGTGGAGCCTGGCTGGCAGTAAGTGGTCCTCCAATGGTGGTAGGTTTTGCTAAAGGCCCTGTGTCGCAGCTGTCTCATGCATCTGTCCCATCTTCTCTAGACCATCTCAGAAAATACCAGATCCTTACATATGGACAGCTGAGTCTGTGTCTACCTATCCATAAAATGTCCTCCATAAGGAAAGTAAACCTTGTGAAAATAGAGGTAAATTTTTTTCAATATTGTATAAGAAAATATTCTCTACCTTTCTGAGCCATTCTTGGGTAATAGTAGGTGCAGAATATTGCACTCATTTCTCATGATTTTGGAATTTCCAGATTCCTCCTTAACTGAATGTTTTAATTTCACTTTTGAACAGAAGTTCTGTCAGGACAACCAGAACTGCTGTATTATCATGTTAAGATCAGAGTATACACATTTTAGTTTTCAGGATACACTTGAAATATCATAAGGATTTTTTTTTTTTCATATATGCCTGCTGTTTTAAACCCTTGACCTTTCAAAGAAAAAAAAAAAAAAAAAAAATTACTCCTTAATGTATTTTCTGGCACTTTCCTTCTAACATAGAACTCTCACTTCCACACTGTTCAAGTTTCAGATTGTACCAGAATTTAGTTGTAGATAAGTATTTATCCATATAGCTATAAACTATAGCAAATGAGCTATTAGTCTGTGCTGCATAGCCTTGGTCTCAGACAATCATCTAAAACAGATTCAGGAACTCACCAGTATACACCCTTCAGTGCCTGGTTATCATCTGAATGACAGTCCCTCATTTTATGTATCTGTTTCTTGATTTATTGAAAATATTTTAGGAAGTTTTTCATAAATTACAGTGTCAGTAAGCAGTTATTATAAAATAGATGCAAGTGAATTTTAATTATAATAATTTTGAACTAATTTATTTTGTATTTTTAAAAAAAGTTCTAATTTTAATAACTAGTAAATTTGACTCCTTTCTTATCTCCCTTACAAGCTGAGTTTCTTTGAAACACTAACACCACTGTCCCATTTGAGGCACTAAATTAGAGATAAACATCTTTTAACCACAGAACTTTCTTCAGGTAGGATTCCTGAGTAAGTAAATATATTGCCTTCTGGAGGTGCTTGTCTCTAAGATGAACAGGGGACCATTATAATCTAGCTTTCAAAGTGCTGGTTTCAAGCAGCTACTGCACTTAGAAATCTAAGTAGAGAGGGTGAGTATGTCTGACCCATTAAATGAAAAAGGGACCAGAATCAATCCTAGGGCTTGAAGTCACATGGAAGAGGCTTGATCCAACCATACTACTTTCTTTTACCCACACTGCTTATACCAATTTGCTTCTATAACAAATTTTTTGTCCAAGAGCTAGGTCAAAGTGGTCCAAAATAAAGATAGAGAGGGAGCTAAGCATTAAACAGCAAGTACAATCAAGCATACAGTGCTCACATTCACTCCCAGATTCTCTTTTACTTAGCAGTACCGGTGTGTGCATCCATGAGGAAGCTGAAGGCACCACAAGCTTGTGTGAATGCTTTGAATGAAAAATAAGAGAGAGAGAAAACAATTTCATTGCGTGTACCTCCTCTATGTCTCTGTATTTCTCTACCAGAAAATTAGATGTTGAGAATAGCTGATTGTTGATTTTGTTGTGGAAAGTGACTATTCATAAGTTTTCTTGGTTTCCTGTCTACTCCAAACTGATGTGAAAATACTCATTTCAATTTAAGGTTCACAACAAAATTTCATTAGTATTAGGCAATGACCATGTGCTGGGCATGGGATCTGGAGTAGCAAAGAAAGAACTCTATCACACTAACACTTCTGATCAACTTTGTATTAAAATAACAGAGAATTAAAAGATAAATACCAACTAGTAGAAAAAGTGTTGAAAATTTCAGAGCTTGGGTAGTGCATAGTACGGCACAGAAATAGCACAGGCATTAGGGGGACATTGATACTTTCTCCTGGATTAAAGATTCTTGCCATACTTCATATGGTTGTTGTTGTATTCTTCCATTTCTCTACAGTTTTTTCTCCCAGTTGTTAAACTCAAAGGTCAACTGGAGGATGGTCACTTTCTTAACAGTACGTGAAGCAGCTTCTTTGGAACAGTATGTACTATGGCGAACTACGGACACTTAATATTTTTCCCATACAATAATAATATACATGAACTTATTAGACTTCTATTAATACACATTTTAAATAGAAGCTAAAATAAACATAAACTGATAATATTAAATTATGCTTAAGCAAACAAGTCGCATAACCTTAGAAAACTTAAATTGGGTAAGAAATTTCATGCCTTCAGGTTATCAGGTCACCATGGGATTTCTAAACTCCGTTTCTCACTTAGTAACTGGATTTTGACAACAGTGACTTACCTTCTCTTTTTCTTTGATGTTTTTGCTTTCTTTTTACTTTTCCTTCAATGCCAACACTTACTATTACACTATCAGTCTGGAAAGTGAGATCTATGAGACCCAAATCTATTTGAATCAGCAAAGGAGCTTGGGAAGTGTGCAGTATGAAATCTGAAGGTTCATAGTGTTGTCATACAACAATAATGTTTTTTCCAATACCACCTTCACTAAGCAACATGAAACATTTAGCCTCGGGAAACGTAGCTGCTGTAACAATGCACAAACATAACGAGTCACAGCCCACTTCACCATTTTTCTCCCCCAGTAAAGTTCAGGCAAAATACTATCAAATCTGAGCAGTAAACAATTGCTCAAGCAATCTTCACAGAAGGAAGGAATGAGTCTTCTTAAAGGACACATGCAAAACAGTCTATGTACATTAACTCTGAAGACACAATTGAAAAAAAACATTGTTGGAAGGGTGGAGAGACGTTTTAAGAGATTTCTAACATTATTTTTGAAGATCTTAATCCCTTCTGAATGGATTTGATCTGAAGTATGTTATGCAAATATTTATGTGACCCTATTAAAAAAGGCTATCTTTAGCTGTATGTTTGCTTCTTCTGAAGTGTAACTTCTTCCTTCTTTGGGAGCTGTGTTTTATAAATGTCAGGTCATAGTTTCTGGTTCTCTGTTGTCAGAAAAGTGTTCACCTTCTATGATACTATTCAAAAATTATTAACACTCAACTAGAACAGTGTTCATGTTGAATTTGAGATGATGAATAATTCATACAGTCCAATTCAATGTCTTTTTCTTGGCAATAGATTATAATTTATCGTAGGGTATAATTAATGATTTCTAAGATACCGACTTTCAAGGTTGCACCTGGTAAGATCTAGAAAATGTACAAAAACATGGTTTCACCGTTAATTTAATGCAGAAGGTACTCTTTGTCACTCTTTTGGTATATGAAATTGTACTGCATGTGTTTACGGTTTCCCTGGATACCTTGAAGACACTTGGTAGTGCTAGTATGGAAATATAAAATGAAAGATTTCTTAATATCCTATCAGCAGGTTTTGACAACCTTGGCATTTCCACATTGGGTCTGGGAGGACTTCCAGATTGGTAATTTCATTTTATGTCTGGGTCTACTGCCTTTTCCTTTTTGCGGAATGATTTTTATGTATCTTATGTCATATACAGTCTAAAACCAAGGAGACGTAGTATGAAATACTAATAATAAACATATTAAAGACAACTGATCTTTGCCACTGTTTTAAAATTACTCAAGGTTTCACTCCTTTGTTCTGTCCCAGATTCTGCCATATCTTTTGTACATAACGTTGAGAAAGCAACTTGAAGTGAACCTTTTCATACTGGGTATGAATCCCACTGGCAGAGTCTGGAGTTGTGTCCTAAAATACACTTCATGATTATTCTCTAAAGCTTTCTACTCTGGGAGGTGATAGTGGACAGCAAATAATCTTGAAGCACAATGCCTCTTGTGTTGCATAGGTCAAACAGTCATATTGGTTTAGGGAGTGTCACTGATGTCAATTTTTTTTCTTTCTGTAGACTCATTTATCTCCTCAGAGTCAACCTCTTTCTGAGCTAGAGTCAGTTCACTAGTGATTGCCATCAGAATGCTGCTGAGCTAGCTCAAGTCTTCTTGTTTTACAAACCATGATGAATGAAATGTACTTCATGACAGTAAGCTTAATGGTTTAGGGCTGGGACTGTTTTTGAGGTTTCCAGAATAGCTTAGTTGCAAGATTACTTACATTGTAATAAACAACAAAATCTGACAATTTGGTGACAAATCTTGCAATCCTTAGTCTTTTCTCAAGCAAAATACTAAAATACCACATTTTTTCTTCTTGCATCGCATGGCATTCATGGTTAATTGGAATATAATATTTTGTATTAGAATGGAGGATAAGAAGGAAACAGCTTAGAAACCCTGTTGTGGTTTAGATAATAAATAAAAAGCAAAGTTTTTATCCTGGGAATCATAACTTCTAGCACTGTGCTTGATAAAGCAACACTTTCTTTCAAAGGAAGTTGAAACACTGCAGAGAAAATAAGTTTTATTCCAGCATAAAAATATGTTTGGTTAGATTTTGCATTATTCATTAATTATGCTTTTTCCTCCATTTTTAGAGATTTCTTATCCTGCTCTCACATTCAGAATAACAACAAATTAAAAATGTTACATGTAGTGATTTTTTATTATTATTATTTATTATTATTATTATTATTATTATTATTATTATTATTATTATTATTATTATTATTATTTTAATCACTCAAGCATAGGGCTGGGTGAGAAAAAAGCAAAATTTACTTTAAAATGTGTAAAGTTCATTGTTACTTTTTTTTTTGCAGCCTGACATGGAAGAGAGATGTGTTTTTTTCCATCTGCATCCTCATGCATCCTCATCCTGAGTTTTGAGAATCACTGAATCACCAACGCTGGAAATGACCTCTAAGATCATCAAGTCCAGCCTATGACCAACACCACCACATCAGCTAGACCATGGCACTAAGTGCCACATCCAGCCTTTCCTTGAATTGATGGTGACTCTGCCCCTTGCCTGGGAAGTCCATTCCAATGTCTAATCACCCTCTCTGTGAGGAAGCACTTCCGAATATCCATCCTAAACCTCTCCTGGTGCAGCTTCAGGCCATGCCCTCTTGTCTTGTTGCTAGTGGCTTGGAAAAAGACTCCAGCCCCCACCTGACTACAACCTTCTTTCAGGTAGTTGAAGAGAGTGATAAGGTATCCCCTGAGTCTCCTCTTCTCCAGGGTAAACAACCCCAACTCCCTCAGCCTATCCCTATAAGACTTTCTCTCTAGTCCCTTCACCAGCCTTGTTGCTCTCCTCTGGACCCGCTCCAGCACCTCAATATCCTTCTTGAAGTGAGGGGCCCAGAACTGGACTCATTACTCGAGGTGAGGAGTCACCAGTGCTGTGTACAGGGGGAGAATTACATCCCAACTCCTGCTGGCCACACTGTTCCTGATACAAGCCAGGATGCCATTGGCCTTCTGGGCCACCTGGGGACACTGCTGGCTCATGTTCAACTGGTTGTCAACCAGTATTCCCGGGTCCCTCTCTGCTGGGCTGCTCTCCAGCCACTCTTCCCCCAGTCTGTAGCACTGCCTGGGGTTATTGTGGCCAGAGTGCAGGACCCTGCACTTGGTCTTGTTGAACCTCATACAGCTGGCCTCAGCCCATCAACCCAGCCTGTCCAGGTCCTCCTGTAGCTTCTTCCTACCCTCTGCCTTGTTAGGCGTGCAAGTGAGTTTTCAGTACCCAAAGTGTAAGTATTCATTTCCTGAATTTCCTAACTTGCTAAACCTAATGAATGTGAGTAATTTAGCACTGTAATTGCTCTAATTTCCCACTATTATCACAGTAGAGAAACAGGCAGCTCTGACTGATTTAGAATGTATTTGGATTATTTATCTTCATTGGTTGCAGAAGGAAGTGTTATTACTTCAGGTGAAAACCATAGTGTTGTACATCGTGTTTATATACACCTTGCTGCTGAGGTATTGCACTGATGGCTACTTGTGCTAAAGATGAGTAACGAGACTACCATAGGTGCAGAGCAAGACAACCTGGATGATTCAGAAGATTGGATGTCTGAATGAGGAGCATCTTTAAATGGAGTAAAATAATTTAGTTTTTCTAGACTAACAAAAAATATGAGGCATATTTGCTATCTATAGATATTTTGGAATGCAAAAGAAGTAAATACTTCAGATAAGGTTTACTTTGGTTGAAGAACATAAGGAAAACTGGACTATTCATAATGGAAACAGGAAATCCGAAAAAACTTCTTAACCACTACAGTATTGTGATTGTGTTACAACTTTCCAACAAAACTTTTTATTGTCTTTCAGAGGAGAAATACATGCAGACTGTATTTGAAGCCACATGTGCATTATTGTGGCACAATTTCAATTTTACCTGCCCTATAATCTAAAAATCTATAACTTTGTCTTACCTTGGATATTTAAGAAAACAAATCACATTTTTACACTGACAAATGAATTTGTGATTAAAAGTGTAGTCACTAGGCTATATATGTGTATATTTTATTTAACTGCATTTTATACTTTATGCAATATATATTATTAATTATAAAATCCTCACATAAAGTACACATATTTGGGTATTGTACAGTTTTTATACAAACACATTCTTCAGATTTTTTTGAGTGGATCACTTAAACACATATTTATGTATACTCACATACAGATATGTAAACTTACTTGTTAAACAACACTTCAACCTTCCTGATTTTAGTTTCTATGGTTTTAGACTGTGCTGCCAGCAAAGCAAAGATCAACATTGTTTCTTTCCTTTCCTTTTTTTTTCTACTTTTTTTGTGAATCAGCATGAACTTGTGATGTCTGAGGGACCAAATGCAGGTGGAAATTTACAATGTAGGTGGGCCAATGTAACAGTGAAAATAAAAGGACAAAATTAATGATGTCAAAAGCAACAACAAAAAAAAAACCAAAACAAACCACAAACAAAAAACCTCAGTAGTAGTTGAAGGTTTTGAAGCATTTGTTGATATTTTCTTCTCCAATGACTTGATAGATCTTCAGATTGATGTGTAAATGTCAGGTTTTTTGGTCTAACCCAACATTGTTCCCTTTTAACTGTTAAAGATTTAGGGTGTCAAAGTCTTTTAAGTG
This sequence comes from Apus apus, assembly GCF_020740795.1. Lineage (NCBI taxonomy): Eukaryota > Metazoa > Chordata > Aves > Apodiformes > Apodidae > Apus > Apus apus. The sequence continues at coordinate 50,511,835 of NC_067282.1, read as the reverse complement.
CAGAGAGTAAATGGCTTGGTAGGAATTAATATTAATAACTTTTACTTTGTTTAGTAAAAAAAATCAGAGCTCATGTAGGGATTCAATATATTAAATAACAACAAGTAGAACTAAGTTGAATTACACAGGCAGACAGAGAAGATAAATGCTGTTTGTTTTGATGACTTACTCCTAAAACATAGTCATAACCTCAACTGCAGTTCAGAAATATAGTCAGGGATAAACTTTCAAATCTGTGAGGTTTTACCCAAATCATCCTCATTTACTTTAATGGGTTTTGGGAAGTGACAACCTAACAGACATTCTGCAGACTAGTAAGAGGTGGACTGCATAAAGAATTTCCAAAATCCTATGTAACATGTCTGCTTCTTGTATTTTAGCTGAAAGTTAAATAGTGTAACTAAAATATCTCAGTGGGTATCATGAACATTTCACACATTGGTGAGCTTCATATATTCCAAAGTCTAATGGAAGGTACAAGAGAGGATAAAAAGTATTATAGATAAGGAAATCTGATCAAAATAGAATTGACAGGTTCATTCTTATGAGGCATACTCTGTGCCTACTGCAGACAATCTTTTGAGTTATTCTATACATTTAAAATTATGAAATACTTTTTGCTGCTGTTTTCCATTCAGCAAAGGTCTCAAAAAAAAGGCTCTTTGTAGCCTCTCAGGAGGCCTTTCTTGCTGTCCTGGCAAGCCCCCAGTGTCATTGCTTTTTTTTTTCCATTGGACATGGATAAAAAACTGGGCTCAAATACAGCAAAAAATCTTGAATACATGACTCATAACAATATAGATTGACAGTGAGAAAGGAAAATGACATAATTCCCCAGTCCATTAAAAGTCTTCCTAAGCAACATTCTCTGTTTGAATACAGCTAGTGAAGTCTGACTAACATTAACTCCAGTAGAACAACTGGAGAAGTGAAGTATAGAAATCCATGGCTTTGTTCTAAGCAGAATGTGTCACCAGCCCCATGACATTTAAACTAAAGGCTGTCAATTTAAATGTCCCAGCTGATTTCAGCCACTGATACAAAGCAAAGAGACAGAACAGACCTCTAAGACACCTAGGAGTCAAACATTAAAAGGTTTTGTGAGCAAAATACAGTGCCTCAAACTGTACTTCGAGAAAACCAAGAATATAAAGAAAATGCTGCAGGAATGGTGCAACAGTTCTTTGCACACAAAATGCTGCTAGTAGCAGAGCAAGTGCATTTTTCTATAAATATTCTTTCTGCATGGTTTTTGGATGCAGATTTAACTTCAGTTGTACATATCTGTAAGTGGTCCAGAAGTAACTCTGAGAGTATTTGGTAAACAAAAAACCCCGAACACATCCTTGCATCAAGAGCACATGCATTCTGATAAAAGCCAATTCAAACACTTCAGGTACTTCATGTAGTAAGACAAATTGAGAAGAATTACTTTAACAGGCTTCCAAAAAGATGCTTCCTTATTGTTGTGTGATTAGATATATGACTGTGCTTTGTTTCTGGAACAAGACTCAGGCATACACACTATATCTATATAAATTTAATGTCTGTGGCATTTGTATTACTTCAGATATATTCTCATGTAACAAGTGACCAGATGCACAGAAAACTACTGTGCAAACACTTAGATAACAGTTGTTCTGGTTTGGTTTGGTGGGGTTTTTGGTAGTGGTGGAAGGGCCCCACAAGTGGCTCCAGTAAGAACCTGAGAAACTCCTCCTGCTCAAACCCAGCCAAAAAGCCATTAGAGGGACAACAGATGCCCCTCAGCGATTAACATACGAAAGAACTGATATAACATCTGAGCAGAGAAGCACTTAAGGGAGAAGAGCTGTGCTGGGGAAGGGGAGCAGTGCTGTTGGTTGGTGAGGATGAAGAGGAAGAAGGTGCCCAAGCAGAAGTTTCCCTGCAACCCATGGCGAGATGGCAGCTGTTCCCCTGCACTAGTGGAGGAACGTGGTGGAGCATTCCCTGAAGGCACCAGGAGGGATGAACTTGGGCAGTGGACTTAGATTTTGTGGCCAGAGGATTTGCTGCCAGTGGACTCTGCTTGCACAGCTTTGGAAGACCCCGACGCCAGGGGAGGTGGGTGTTCCCGAAGCAGCCCATGACTCTGTGGGAAGCCCAGGCTGGAGCAGCTCCGGATCTCGTGGGAAAGACTCATGAAGGAGAGGTTCGTGGAGGACCCCGTGGGGAAGCAGGGCAGAACTGTAAGGAATCCTTCTTTCTGAGGAGGACGGCGCGGCAAGAACCACCAGCCTGTGAACTGACTCTAAACCCCATCCCCTGTCCCCCTGTGCTGCTGAGGGGAAGGAACAAAGTGATTTGGGCCCGGGAAGAAGGGAGGGGTGGGTAACATAGGCAAGCCCTGCTCTCTGTTTTGTCTGTGTCCTGTGTGTGTTTGATTAGTGTGAAATTAATTTTTTTTTTTTTTTTCCCCAAGGTGAGTATAGTCTGTTTTGTCCAGGACCTCAATCAGTGAAGAACCCTCCTTGTCCTTTGTCTCAACCCATGAGCTTTGTCCTCCTTATCCCAGTGTGTGTGTGTGGAGTTGATTTGGGGCCCAAACCACGACAACAGTGCATCCATTCACCTCTAATAATCCATGACAAATGAAACATATATAAAACAATAAAATTTAAATCCCATAAAAATATTTATTTTTAAAAATCAAACAAAAAGAAGGCAAATACATAACTCATCCTTCAGGACTTTGTACACCCCAAACATTATTATAACCTACTGCTGATCAGCTGCAAATTTTCTTCTTTTTAAGTAAGCATTTAAAAAATTCACTTTACTTTTTGGTATATATTGATTTGTTGCAAAAAAAATTGTCTCTTTTTCTGCAGCCACATTTTTATGCAACATTTTAGAAAAAAACCAAAACACCCAAACTAGCTACGTGGTCAAACACTGGTATCAACCAATACATTAGAAAGAGGTGTCTTGGTTGTTCTGAAAATCCTTCAAGTACTTTCTTTAAAAATTGCAATTTTTTAGCTCTAGCCCTCATTTATATGCTAAAATGTGATTATTTTTTTTCCATATGTATAGCATTGTTGATTAGTATGTGCTTAATAAACCTGCTTAAGAAAGGACTTCATTTTTCATATGAGTAACCTAAAGCACCAAAAACCTCTCACCAAGCCTCGCATTTTATTAGCAGGCAAAGTACAACAACAATTCCTATAGATATCTTGTTTTCCGTTCTCCTAGCCCAACTATAGAACAATCTTTCTTTCTCCTTTTCAAATACATTGTTGAGTAGTAAATGATAACTGAAATGAAATTATAAATCTCTTCAAATATCCACACCTTGAAGTATCTACTTTAGAAGACATTCAGGTTTAAGCAGTTTGAAAGACGATTTAAATGTTCTAATCTGTTAATTAGCAAGTCTTGGCTGTTGATTATTGCTACTCATTTTATTTAGGTGACCAGAGGCCATTGAAACTCTTCTTTCCTCAAAAAAATAATGTTGACGCTGTAGAGTAATTAATGTTGCTTCATGGTCCTGTGGAATCTATTAATTACATTAATGAGACTTCACTGTTTCCACCCATGCACCCTTAATTAAAAACACTGAGAGGGAGAGTGGCACAAAAAAACCCATATGGCATTATCAATATTGTACCCAAGAGAACTATTTAATAACAGCTGAAGCTAATTTCTTGTTACTAAAACCTAGTCACTCTCTTAAAATGCATATGATAATGTAGACAATCTGTGAATATTCTAACTTATAAAATTTCTTCACTATTCTCTGCATTAGCCTTGATGACTAATGATTCATACCTCTCAGTATTATTGAGGTGGAATATTCAAAAGCCGCAACTATGAATCTGAACTTGATTAAATCAGAACACGATTGGGTTAGAAGTCATGGTATCTAGCTGCTCTTCATTACTGCTGATGAGTTTAGAGTAGCTAAAACTGTGCAGAATGAGTTAACCATTTATTATTGACAGATCTGCTTAAAAATTATTAAGAAAATATTTATTCTATATGTGATATACTTAGTTTCTTACTGCAGCATTTTCTGAGGCTGGTAATGTAGCCTAAAAAAAAAAAAATCTTAGAGACAAAAGGAAAGTTCTATAAGACACTTCCTTCTGTAATGCAAAAAATAGGCAAGTGAAGGTATCTGGAATAAAACAAATGGTGCCTTGAGATACTGGGAAAGTGAAATGAATGACTAATCTTAAATTAATTACTTATTCCCTTCCAGTTTCCTGAGTCTTAAGAGAAATAATTGTTCTGCACAAGCATTACTCTAGTCTATAATGCACACATGACACCATCCTGAATAAATCCTGCTGGGAATCTAGCAGGAGGCTGGCACTGAAGCCATGCCTGAGGTACCCCTTAAGGCACCTGGTGCACAGCAGCAAGGAGAACTCAGTAGTGGCACAGCCCTGAAGGTACTTAGATAGTGAAAGGAATAGGAATGGAAAAAGAACAGCTAAAAATGGCAAGTCTTTTATTTACAAACATCTAAATTATCTGAGCTTGCCAGTGGTTCCCTGCCTGCAACTGCAGCTAAACTCTTTAATTCTTGCTCTGTAAGTCTTTCCTTTCAAGGACAGCCTGATCAATCATTTCTCAGTTGTCCGTATTCACACAGGAATCATCTCACTCCCTTTTGGTATAATTTCCTAGGTTTCCCCTTTGAGAATGAAATTAATGTTCAGCAGATGGATTTTAGTGGCTAAATTCCAAGCTCTTTGTGTTCTTTGGCAATCCATTGTATCGGTACATATCCAGAATAACTTCATTCAACTCTATGACTAGTTTTCTTTGAGTGGTTTAAATACTTTCAGAGTGTATTCTGTTTGCTGCTTAGAAAGAATAGCTTTCTTCAGCTTTAGCTCTCCAAAATAACCACAAGTAAGGACAGAACAGTGTCAACTACTGCAAAGGAGGAGTAAAAAATGCACAAACAAGTACAGGAGAGAAGAAGTAATTGCAGCAGCACCACTTTAAATAATCTTAAGCTGTTGTAGAGCTGTACTTTCAGGTTTGTTTTAAATATCTGTACTATAAATATTTTATATCCACTTTTCATTAGCATCTGGAGAAGCAAGACCCATTAAGTAATTTTGTTTCTTTATTCTACATTCATGCCTTCTAAACCCTTCACCAAGTTGTGGTTTTTCTTGAAACTTCATTTTATTTCATTGCTTCCATTAAAGACATTCACAAAAACTAGGGAATTTCCTCCACAGAAACTAATATGTCTCTAACCCCTGCCTAATTTGCATGACATTCAAAAGAGGCCACTTCATCACTTGTGGTTTTAAGCTGAATTCTTTGAATTATATTAAGAAAGTAGAAAGGAGAATGAGAACAGTAACTGAATTTGCTCTCAGTTGTATTGGATCCAGTAAAAGGATCAAATTTTGCCTACAATATTGATGATCTGATCACTTTCTTGGCACAAAGGATTTTAGTTGCACTGACTAATAACATTTTGATGTGGATCTTTTTACCTCCCCTTTTCAGGTATCTGTTTTGAAATAATAGTTATTACTTAACAGGAAATAAAATGAGTGAGAGTCCACACGCAGAACTTTGAATAAAATGGTACCATCTGCTTTGGAGAACTAAGACAGTTGTTTTAGGAAAGAGTTCATGCTGCACTGTGAAAAGCCAGAATAATCTTTCTGACAAGTACACATGGTAAATGTTAACGCTGTGCAATATATGGGTAAGACAGCAGCCATTTCCAGCAGACGCCTTGAGAAAATCAATTGGACAGAACCAGAATTACCTCCTGTTTTACTATGGAAGGAAGCCAGGATCCTGCTGCTTGGCCGCCTCCCTTTCCTCCCTTGTAAAACATGCACAAACACACACAGCAGCTCCCTGTCACTAGGACGTCCACTACTACAACTGGAAGATTCCATCCAAATTCTAGTATCTTGTAACGTTATCTCCCCTTATTTGGCTGGAGATAAGTCTGGTCTCATAGAGTATACAGTAAAAACGAAAAGAAAGGAGGCGAAGGAGACTCTAATGTTTCACTCACTAAGAGACAAAACACAGTGAGCTATACAGAATATGAAGACAAAGGGACTGAATAACAAAGTTTTTTTTTTTCTACTGGTAGTTATATGAGCTATAAGGAAAGTTCATTCAGTCATCTATGTGACATCCAGCTAAGGCATTTCAAGCTAGTTTTCAGTATCTGCTTCAATGCAGCCATTCAAGTAACACAATACCTGTACTTGACTGGCCTGATCAGATGACTAAAGGCAGGTTTTGAAGATGCTTTATCAGTTGTTAAAGGGGCATAATAAAAGTGTCTGGGGAGGGGAAGAAACAAGGAGTAATAATGCATAGTGCTAATCTACAAGTGGGAAAACCTGTGCTCCACATCTTTCTCTTCTTAGCAGGTTCAAGTCTCCTCCTCTTTGGTATGAACAAGACTACACCAAGATGAAGACTCAAATGAGATGATTCTTAAGCCTTTCACTAAAGCTGAGAGATTGTAAAAAAATAAATGCAATATGCAGAAGTCCAGGAATATAATTAATAAGTGCAGATTTGCATCTATGCCTCAGTAAAAAAACAACAACACAGCAAACCAAAATCCAAAACCCAAAACTGAAGAAAAACCCCAACCCAAACCAAAATCAAACAAACAAAAAACATCAAGCAAACAAACAAAAAAAACCCACAACCAAACAAAAAACCCACAACCAAACAAAAAATAAATGTTGTCTTGTGTATGTTCCAAAAACACTGTTTTATTTGGTAAAAAACAGTAAGCATATAAACAGTACCTACAATACAGCATGCAAGAATAGAAATATATTGCAAGGACAGATCAAAAGATTAATGATATCAATAAAACTTTTTTCAACTTCTTTCTGAGATTTTGAGCTACTCTTCCCAAAAAGGATTCAGATTCTGTGAATTTACTATCTCAGATAGTGTGATTCTCAATGTTTGGATCACAAGATACTTCAGTATAGATAAATAAATCAATTTTTTGGTATGTTCTCAATATATAAATAGATTATTTTATGTTCTTTTTCGTAGTGCTGACCTTGGACTGAGATATTGGAGGGATGTTTTACACTGGCATGTAGTGATAGGATGAGGGAGGATGGTTTCAATCTGAAAGAGAGTAGATTTAGATTAGATATTAGGAAGAAATTCTTTAACATGAGGATGGTGAGACACTGGAACAGGCTGCCCAGAGAAGTTATGGCTGAACCCTCCCTGGGAGTGATCAAGGCCAGGGGAATGGGGCTCAGAGCAACGCGATCTAGTGAAAGGTGTCCCTACCCATGCAGGGCAGTTGGAACTAGATGATCTTTAAGGTCCCTTCCAACCCAAATAATTTTAGGATTCTATGATTTATGTAGTAATTCACTTGGGCTCTTATAAGAAGCTGTTCTGTTTTCAATCTATTCTGGTGTTAATTTTGTATTTAAAAGGTAATTATGATATTCTTAATCCCAAGTGCATTATATTCTCTTGGTTGAGGATCCTAAAATGAGAGAGTGGGGGACAGCAGTTGTGTGGGGTTTTTTTAATTAAAAACTTAGCAAGTCACCTTTTAATAGATTTATCTAAGCACGGGGATTTATATATCTTCAATGAAGACATAAAAGTAAAAAAACAATTAACAGTTGTCCTGTGGGATATTATTATATGCAGCCTTCATTCCCCACCCCTAAAAATTTATGTGTCAAACACCCTGAGAACCACTGTCAATAGATCTTAAAGGAGTAATCAGTTTGCAAGTCATGCACATCTCCATGCAGGATTGGATCCTAGATACAGTTCCTTCATAGGTTTTAATGTGTACTTGATATCATGCAAAGAAACCAGAGATGAAAATAAATTTATTGGGTTTTTATGTGTGGGCAAAAGACAAAAGTTCTGGTACTGCCATGAAATTCAGTCCTGGAACATCCTTAACCAGGGAGCTGGGTAGAAGGAGAGAATTGATCAATAACATATTTGATCACGCTAGTCTGGGATAAGTGATTCAGCAAAAAAATAATCTCAAAACACCAGATCCTTTTGTTTCTTAAAAGATATCCAGATGACTGTAAAGTGTTAAATAAGGTGTCTAGGATAGAGGATGGGAATCATATATCATGTTGGGACAGATGACCATCTTTTAAAGTAAGACTAGATGAGGCAAAATCTGCTGCATAACAAGGCAGAATAAAACTCTACTTTTATTGTGTTTTTAGTGTTTTTAATCTGTCCCTTAGTGTGCCTTTTGTAAAAATTCTTCATGTTACATCAGAGAGGTAAAAAGAACCAGTGGCTTTTGGAACAATGCTGATTTCAAGAATCATAAGTGAAGGTATTAACTAAAACATTAGTGTAATGCTGGTGCTCTTAGACTGCGAATTACATTGACCTTTATAAAAATTTTCACAGCCAAGCATTCAATCTTGTAATTACTGGAGAAGTTAAAGAATTGGCCCTTATGACAAAACGCTTAATTCCTTTAATCTCTAGTCTTCAGAATCAGTAGTGTTCTTTAGATTCAAAACGGAAAAAAAAATATACTGAAGAGCAGGTTTATTATTAAAATACTAATTTGATCATAAGTAATGAAAAGGTTTTCACAATTTTTCCCCTTAATTTCCTTATCTTAACTCATTATTAACTTAGGAATATTTAAATGCTTGTTTTGAGTGATTTATATTCCAATAAAAATGTTTGATGTGCCAGTTGCCTCAGTATCTTTCTTCAAAGTGCCTTACACAAATGACAACCTTCTTTGACTTTCCTGATTTTTTTCTTTAGAGCCAGGATACTTGTATTCAGAAAGGCACCTGAAGTAATTCTGAACAGTAAATAGTTGTAGAGGGAGTTAATAAAGAACTGTGAAGTGGAGCAAAGATATAATAAAAGATTATATCACAATAGATAAAAGGTACAGCAGTACTTTTCTCACTGGGATTTCAAAAAGGACTTGAGTTCAATAACAGTGTTATGTACTTTAATCTTTATTCTCTATTTTCTATAAATAAATCAGGAACAAATTTACCAAGACAACTGACAAACAGTATTCATTATTTTAGACTACATTAACCCCCACATTTCTGCAGAGTTGGGAGTGATCCACCTGGATAAGTCATGTCCAACTGAAGCCATTTCTGAGATTTTGAACAACATAAAAGAGAAACACATATGCCTACATGTCGAACATTATTTTTCCTGTATCACACAGAAAACAGAGAACAAGGGAAAATTTCTATGCTCTTTTTTTATTTTATTATTTTTTCTTTTTCCAAAATTCGATCATTTCTACTTTAAATGCAAAGGATTTTATTATTAATATCTAATCAGATTCACCATCATCACTTTCAGTACTTAGCTAAAGGAATGATGTTTGGAGCCTAGAGTTGTCTTGCAGTACTCTTGTGGTCACTGAGATACATATCTGTAGGGCACAATTTTCAGTATCCACTTGCATTTTTCTGTGGAGATACCAATATAATAATGCCAGTGTCTAGTATGTAAAATAAAGTTAAATGAGTCCATGAGAGAGTGGTTAAGATACACATTGGGCTTGAATCTTTGAAAGCACTTTGAAAGCACCACGACCTTATGACATGAGGTGACAATTTCCATAGGTTCTTATTGTTCAACTATACCTGTGAGGAAAAGGCAGGCAGGTTGGCTTCAACCTTCTCTTAAGATCAATGAGAGCAGAACAATTCTCCAGGATTTCTGAACACTGATGACCTGGTCTGAGCAGTAGCTTGCAACTTTGATCGGTGGCTGAGTATTTAAATGTTCTGAATAACAGACTGCTGAACATACGTAATCAGTACAATGCATCCAGAACACTTAAAGCATACTGAATACCTTCTGGTCATCTCTGCAGCTCATGGGCAATTGCTCAAGTGCATCCCAATGTGTCAAGCTAACTATATGTGCATTGTACATCACATACCCTGAAAGAAACATTAGCAGAAATAGGAGAGATGCATCTCATATAATTTGATGTAGATATGCCCATGTTAAAAAAAACCCTGTCCTCAAGCAAATGGGATGTCACCAGCTATTCGGTTTACCGCTATGCAAAAGGGTGACACAGCAAAGACTGTCACATGACTTAGAATTACTATGAAGTTCACACATCAAGTTTTTCAGCTTCTCCTAAGTTTATCAGTCTAAATAACTTAAATATTTCCCCCCTTGGAATCTTCTAAATATTTCTACATATTCTTTCTGGAAGTGTGCACTCCAGAGACCTGCAGGAAGATGGATTACCATGGACTGAGATCTTGATTTCCAGGACATTTGTCTTGTTCTCAACAGTGTCATTTGGACCCATACCTTTGTGTTTTTCTCCCTGATTGCTGGGACAACTGTTTCAGTGGAGAAGTTATGAACAGCCTGAGAATAAGCAGACTATACATCATTAAAGTATCTTGAGGGTTGCATTAGTTTCTGGATCTCTTCAGAATGAGACCTTTGGGTGTGATAGGAGATGATTTGTGTGACAATTCATCTCCTCCTCTCAGAAAGATCCCCTGCTAGACTCATATCCAGAGCAGTGCTATAAATGTGGTGTATGCATGGGATGGACAAGTAAATGCTCTCTTGAGAGCAAGATGTGGATACCACCTGCATGGACTGCAATCAGTACTAAAATGCTGGGCACACATTCAACTGATGAAAGAAAATTTATTAAAATATAAATAAAGACAAGCTCTTCAAACTAGTATGCCACACATAAAAGATGTTTTTTATGTCATAGAATCATAGAATGTATTGGGTTGGAAGAGATCTTTAAAGGTCATGTAGTCCTGCCCCCCTATAATAAGCAGGGACATCTCCGAGTAGAACAGATTGCTCAGAGCCCAATCAAGCCTGATCTTGAATGACTCCAGGGATGGGGCCTCCACTGCCTCTCTAGGCAATTTGTTCCAGTGATCCAGCATTCTCATATTAAAGAACTTTTTCCTAATGTCCAACCTAAGTCTACCCTTGTCCTGTCACTACCTTGTGAACAGGTCTTCCCCATTCTTCTTACAGGCCCCAATCAGGTATTGGAAGGCTGCTATAAGGCTCCCGTGAAGTTTTCTCTTCTTCAGTCTGAACAACCCCAACTCCCTCAGCTTACCCTCATAGGAGAAGTGCACCAGCTTCTTATCATCTTCATAAGGATGTTGTGGGGGACTGTGTCAAAGGTCTTGCAGAAGTCCAGATAGATGACACCCATAGGTCTTCCCTTGTCCACTGATGCAGACACTCCATTTTAGAAAGCCGCTAGGTTGATTAGGTAAAATTTGCCTCTCTCACTTATCTTCCTTCTGGTGTGACTGAATTTTGAGGTTTTATTCAGCTACAACCTTTGCTGATCTCCATAATTTCATAAAATAAGAAGGCATTATCTACAATTCCTGTATAACAAATTAATGTAATTTGCAGAATGAAATTACACTATAATTCCATGCTGATGCCTTACCAGGACCCTATTATCTTGGAGCTGTTTATGATTCTCACCCTAGAGCATTTTTCTAGTGTTGCTGGAATAGAAGTAACGTGTGGGACTCTGCGCACCATGTTAATTCCTTCCTCTTTTTAAAAACAAAAAGGAAAAAAGAAGACTACTTAGGTTTGCATTTAGTTTGATACTACTGCTCCTCATTATCCATGGCTGCACAGAAATGTAATCACAGAATCATAGAATTATAGAATCATGGAATGGTTAAGGTTGGAAGGGACCTTAAAGATCATCAGGTTCCAACCGCCTGCTATGAGCAGGTACATCTCACACTAGACCAGGTTGCACAAAGCCTCATCCAGCCTGGCCCTAAACACCTCAAGGGAGGGGGCTTCCAAAACTTCCCTGAGCAACCTTTCCGTTACCTTACTATCCTCATGGTGAAGAATTTCTTTCTAATGTCTAACCTAATCCAGTTTAAAACTATTACCCTTTGTCCTATCACTTCCCTCTTCCCTCTGTGATGAAAAGCCCCTCCCCAGCTTTTCTTTAGTCCCCTTCAGGTACTGAAAGGCCGCTATGTAGTCTACCCAAAGCCTTCTCTTCTCCAGGTTGAATAGCCCCAAATCCCTCATTCTGTCTTCATAGCAGAGGAGCTCCAGCCCTTTGATTATCTTTGTGACCCTTCTCTGGACCCTCTCCAACAGCTCCATGTTTTTCCTGTGCTGAGGACTCCAGAGCTGTACATAGTACTCCAATCATGAAACAGTCCAGGTTGGAAGTGACCTTGAAAGATCACCTGGTTCAACTTTTCGTGGAAAAGGGGGCTGAGATAGATTATTTAGCATCCTGTCTAGCTGTGTCTTGCAAACCTCCAGTAATGGGGACCTCACTACATCTCTGGGGAAGTTGTTTCAGTGACTGATTCTTGTCACTGTAAAAAAAAATCCATATTATATCAAGATGAAACCTCTTCCAGTGCAACTTGTACCTTGTGCTCTCTATGTGGCTTCTTGAGAAGAGAAACCTCTGTCCTCTTCGTAGCTACCCTGTGAATACTGGAAAACTGACAAGATCCCCTCAAACCTTCATGTTTCTAAGGTGAAATGACCTAACTGGTAACTTATTAAGTATACCAAAACATCCAAGCATTAGGATTTTGGCTATTCGAGAAACACAGAATCATCCTGGTCGGAAAAGACTTTGAAGATCATCAAGTCCAACGATAACCTAAATCTGCCCTTTCAGTGTTTAAATCATGTCCCTAAGCACCACAACTATATTTATTTAAAAACTTCCATGGATGGTGACTCCACTATTGCTGGCTATTGCTGACTATTGTTGACTTGCACAGTATGACATTGTCCTTCACACCTTTGAATATCTCTTTTTCTTATTAAACAGATCCATTAACATCTTGAGAAGCAGAGCATCTCAGCTGGCTGATTTGCACATGTTCAACCTTACCTTTACAGAGGTTTTTTTCCTTGCTAATTACTCATATTACTTCTTTTCTGAAGAGAATTTTCAAGTTAAAATAACATGTCAGCTATTTTTAAATTACCATTTTTTTCATTGTCTGCACTATTTTATCCTTTTAATAGATCTATTTTCTCCCCAGTAATTCTTTTGCTACTGAGCTATTTGTCTAAGCCTGTCTCTTTCACATTGACCTCTATGGTTAGCCTCAACACATTTTGATTATCTGCTGCCTTTATGTTATTCTCAACACCAATAATATGCATAACATTACCTAGAAATCCAGTTAGCATTGTTACTGTTACAAGTCAATGAATGCCTTCACCTTAGATAATAGTCTTTGCTGGGGAGTAAATTTAGAGATGAGTGCTTTAAGAATGCATAAATGATTTTCCTTGAAGCCTCAGCAGGTACTGAGTCACAAACCATTAATCTTTTCATATACTTCTCAGCAAGAACAATTAATATCCCACTATAATGAGTCTATAAAATTAAGTCTAGCAATGTCCAATACTAAAATTTAAAAGAAGCAGACAAACAAAACTTTAGAGAGTGTTGAGTGAATTTTAAGTATTGCTAGCCAGAATGAAAATCAGTTCAATACAGATCCACAGCAGCTTACCATTAATGGGAGATAATGTACTTTCTACTATGAATACAGTCCCATAAGATTTAAGTTAGAAATGTGAGCATAATTCATGCTGCTTATAAACCAGATTTATATTGGTGTAATTTAGTTGGAAGCAGCAAGGATATATCTAGATAAACCTAGAGTAATGAAGCATTAGGCTGTTCATTTTACTAGCAACGGATGTAGCTATCTATATAGCCACTGGTTTAGTTGTAGAAAAAGAACAATGGAAAAATGATATACAGAAAGATTATTTAACATTACTAAGCATAATTACTACTTTCTAAAATCTCATTATATCCATTGCTGCACTTTTTATAAAATCTAAGGCCAGTGTGGGGCAACAGACCCTGTTCTATAAAATATTGTTTAATAATTTGCGTTAGCTTGTTGAAAAAATGAAGTTATATACGGTGAGGTGTCTGTGGATTTACAAATGTTAGTGAACACTTCCTTTAATTATATCTATTAAAAAATCAGCCTCTGTCACTGTTTAAAATTGGAACACAAATCTATCAACAGCAAGTGTGCAGCAGCAGAAACATTAGTAAACATGTTCTGGAGTTCCAGGTTGCCATTTACCCTTGTGATCTTCCGGTATATTAAACTTTTGGAAAATGGAAAATTGGATCTTGTCTTACCTACTTTCGTCTCTTGACCAAACTATAGTTATATATATACATATATATATATGTATACATATATATAGACAGACTGTATAGATATATTATCAACATGAACAAGGATTCCCAATTGCTTGGAGGCCTATTTGTTTCAATTCAGAGATAGATCATGGTTATTTCAAAACCTGTAAGAAGTTTGATAGTGATAGTACTCAGTGTTCAAAGGTAGCATGAGATCCTTGAAGACAAGTTTCAGCCCTTTTCCATGAGACAAGGAGTCAACCCTCTAAATCTATTTCTTAATGTTCATTACTTTTTCAATTATAGTAGAAAAGGCTATAACAAATAAAATGAGAACTAAGTGCTAATAAAGTCAAACAATACTTTTAGTTAAGATGAATTTATACTTCAGGCCTTTATTGTCTTGCTGTGCAGGAAAGTGGTGGCTGAGTTCCAGTTCAATGAGTTTTCCTCCATTATGTCTAGATGGTCATTAAACTCATATTAAAAGATTCAGTATAGCATCATAAGACTTTAGATAGATCCACAATAAGGCATGAAAAACTGCTTCTTTTTTTTTTTCTCTCATGCATTGTCCTGAAGTTCTCTCTCTCCTATCATTTGGAAATATGTGTAGATTTTGGACTATACATTTGTCCTTCTACCTGACATCTGTGCATGGCCCAGCCTCTTTGTGAGCTTTATGAAAGGCACACTACAGAAGCTATCCCTATTGCAGCAGTACACAAACTGATCTTACATTTGAATGTAGATGAAATATCCTAGGAGAGTGGGCAAGGAAAGGAAGTTTCTTATCTATTATGGAGACAGCGAAGGAGAATCAAACACAGCATAATTATTTCGCATCCTACTCTTACGTTCTTCAACAACTGAGATCATGTCCAGCCTGTTTACAAAACAGAAAAAAAATATTTCATTAATGTCAAGGGAATGTACATAAACCGCAGCAGAGAATCAGATTTAACTCAGGCATGTAAAAGTTACATACCTGAGTCTATTTATCTAGAGAACTTTATCTAGAGAACTTTATGTCGACGTAGAGAAAAGTGTCTCACTAAACAATTAATCTCGAGAAGTACGCATAAGATAGGTTGGATGCTTTAGGTGCTTTGTAATTGCCCTTTCCACTGGCTGTAGAAGTATAGAACCATCTACATACCCAAAGTCAGGTGAAATGAACTGAACATAAGTCAGTAACCTCTGAAATTATATGAAATCTTATTCTTCAAAGAAAAATATACTTACAGAAAAAAGTAGCAAGGATTATATTAGGAATAAATGGTTTGCTAGAATTCCTTTTTCTAAAAATGAAGTTCTTGTTTTAGCAGTCTGTGAGCATATGACTTTAATCAAATGACATATTATGTTAAGACAGATGAGATTCCCAAAATATATTCAATAAATGTCACCATTTGGCTAAATGAATCTTCTGTATTTTTTTAACATATATATTAACAGAAATCATTACCCAAAGAATTCAGAATATAATTCTTGCTCTGTCATTTGTGGGAATTTCAGCAAGTTTCTAAGTTATTTTTAAGAGATTATATAGGTCTCATGGAGTGTTTCTGTTCTCTGATGAGATGGATACAAATCCTGCGATGTGAAGTGTTAACATATCTAAGTATGAATTGGAAACTCACTTTTTGCTTGATTGATATAAAACAGGTCATTAGCAGAAACATCTGAAAATGTTTGCTAAAATAAAGATATAAAATTCAGAGCATTCCTGCTTTTGAATTTGTTTCAGTGAGCTGGGCATACATCATAAAAAAAGTAGCAAAAGGAGAAATAAACTATAGTCCAGGCATTCTGTCATGGGAAGAAGCACAGCTTGACTTGTAAGTGCTGCAGAGTAAATACTGTCTGACCACCGATCCTATTCTCCCTTTCTGCTCTGTACTTTTTGAACTCTTCACTGTGTGCAATTCAACTACTGCCTAGCCAGTGGTTGCAGCATCCCTCTTGGGGATTCAAACATCCTGTCTCCTCTTCCTGAACCAATGCTTCCACCACAGCAGTTGGTCATGAGGAGAGGTTTTCACTTCTGTCTTCATCAGGTAAGCTGGTGGCTATAAACTGACAAGGAGACTTCAACTCCCTGGACCCCAGACAGATGGCAGCAGACATCATGGAGACCTCAGACCAGCCCCCAGTCAAACATGCTCTCAACTGTTTGCTGTTGGTAAATTCATGGCGGTCACACACAAGGGAACCACTTCTTAGAGGTGCCTGTTTCTCTGCATGAATTGGATCACAACAGCAGCTTTGTAACCCCGTGTTCTGCTAGATCCTGCAATTTATGGGGGCTATGATGCTCACTAGGTCACTTCAGCAACCTGATTACAGCTGCACGATCACTTTGACAGCTTCAGGGTTGAAATTATTTTCAGTCCAACAACTGAATACCTTGCTGACAAGCCACATGCTAAGAAAAATTTCAATAGAAAAAGGAGAGGAGCGGTAGACATAAACTAACAAATCAAGGAGAAGAAACTCAATAACAAGAAAGTGAATGCCCATCTGCAATCCTCTCTGTGCCTAGCATTTTATTTCCCTCAGTTACAGAAGCCCAACTATCACATCATCAGCAGTCAATTAACATTAATGTCAATGGGAAATTTTGTGTGCATTGGATATAAGACTTTGAGTCACACCTTTTTATTTTCTTATAACTTTTTTTAGGGGGTGACAAATCTTAATTATTTTTTAACCTAAATTATATTTTGAGATAAAAATAACAACCAAGGGTTGTATGTTAATACAAAGTTATACATACAGAACTAAGTAGGATTGTAACTAATAATTTTTATAAACCATGTGTTTAAATTGTATAACTTTATTAAGCACAGAAATAAACTGGAAACAGTTGATTTATTTTTAAAAAAAGATTTATGCTTTAGCTTGGGTAGGTTCCTCTACATTTAGCTATGTTTCCTCAATGTTTTCTACATTTCTTTCATCTTCAGTCAGAGTTAAAATCAATATTGGGAGTTAGTTAATTATGTATATATACATAAATTTCATGAAATAACAAAAGTAGCTAATATAAAAAAATGTTTAAGGCATATTAAATATATATATATATATATCTGAAAACTTTTCTATAGGACAGCTGCTTTTAAATGTTATATTCACCAATAATAAAAAAAATCTTTATTGTTCTGTAATTTTAAACTCTCTTATGAGTTATAACTTAAAATAAAAATTTACAAATAAAGATCATAATATGCTGATGATCAATTAGTAGAACTTGAAACAGCCTCTAAAAAATAAAATAAAATGCACTGATAACAAAAAAGTCTGTTTCAACACTTCTGTATTTTCATCAGCCATTCAACTGGCAAACAAGTTGAAAATTTTGACTCAGTCTCACTTTTACTGAAAAAAACACCAAGATGGGCAGGTGAAACATACATTTTGACTCATCTCAAGACACAACATACTAGTAATTTATACCTCAATTTAGACTAAAGAGGAAGGTTCTTTACCCAGAAAGAAGGAAAGTTTTTTTTTTCTTTCATTATTTTTTTTTTTTTTTCCCCTGTGATTTGAGAGATAATTTGTCTAGGTCTTTCTGTAACTCACTTAGCTTTTCTCCTAAAAAAATATATGCCATATCCATAGGCAGGAAGTTTTACGTAGTTGTTAAAAGTGCACAGTAGTAATAGAATCATAGAATCATTCCGGTTGGAAAAGACCCTTAAGATCATCAGGTCCAACCATTAATCAGGCACTGCCAAGTCCACCACTGAACTATGTCCCTAAGCACCACATCTACGCATCTTTAAAATACCTCCAGGGATGGTGACTCAACAACTTCCCTGGACAGCCTGTGTCAACGCCTGGCAACTCTTGTTCTGATGAAATTTTTCCTGATATCCAATCTAAATCTCCCCTGGCACAAGTTAAGTTCGTTTCCTCTTCTTCTGTTGCTTGTTTCTTGGGAGAAGAGACCAGCCCTCACCTCACTACAAAATCCTTTCGGGTAGTTGTAGAGAGCAATAAGGTCTCCCCTCAGCTTCCTTTTCTCCAGACTAAAGAATTCCAGTTCCCTCAGTTACTCCTCATAAGACTTGTGCTCTAAACCCTTCACCACCTTCATTGCCCTTTTTTGGACATCTCCAGTACCTCAGTGTCCCTCTTGTAGTGAGAGGTCCCAAACCAAACACGGTACTAGAGATGCAGCCTCACCAGTGCCGAGTACAGGGGGACAATCACTTTCTTGGTCCTGCAGGTCATACTATTCCTGATACAATCCAGGATGCTATTGGCCTTCTTGGCCACCTGGGCACATTGCTGGCTCATATTCAGCTGGCTCAGCAATGATCCTCAGCAGTTCTCTATGCATGCTGCTTCACTGTTGAGAATGCTCCATAGAGCAGAGATAGCTACCAAACTTCTATAAAGCAGTCAAAAGCTGAAGTAGAAAGAAAATTAACACATCTGTCTGATGCTGTACAAAGCATTTGTGACAGCTGCAGAGAAACTTTCCTCCATGCTCAGGCCAGTTGACTGAACAGGGGAGGGAGAATGTGTGATTATCTGCCAGAATCAGACAGCCCTGGGGAATCCAGAGACAGAAATATACAGAGAAAGCTCAGCCACCTCACTGACCACACTCTGAAAAATTACTATGATTAGTGGAGATCATGAGAAGAGAGCTGGAAAATGGTTAAGAAGCTGGAAATATATGTCAGCCATACTCAGCTGGTTGCAATAGTTCTGAAACCTCCTGCTCATCTTTTTACTCAGGATTCCTTTTATTTCTTCAAGGCTGCAAGCTGTCCTCTCAAACACTGGTTGCTTTGTTGGGTACTAGCATAGCATTCCTAGCAGTCAATCCATACCTCCTAGCCTCCTCAAATTCAGAATCAAGTCACAAGTTCTGTTTTTCCCTGTGCTGGTTTGACCAGTAATCTTGTCACATAGGTCTTCCTCTAGCTCCTCAAACCACTAATATTTTTTCCTCAGCTGGCTCTCCATAGCAGTAAATTCTAGCCTTTTCAATCACCTGGTACTGCTCTTGGTGCTGCTGGCTTTGATCCAATTAGTGTGGATAGATTAATCCCAGGATGGGTAGGGAACCTGCTTGTGAAACAGAAGGGGCGGTGCAGTGCCAAGGCATAGAAAAAACAAACAAGAAAATGTACTGTAGACTAAACATTTAAAGAGAAATGGCTTCTGATAACTTAATAATGAGGGTAAATAGCTCATAAGAAGCTTTTTTTTTCTGAGAAATGTTCAGAATTACTTTGTTGGAAAAAGAGAGAAAGCAAAGAGATTAATCACTATTTCCTGAGGCAATAGGTAGAAAGGTTGGGCCAATGTTTAGGTCTTCTGTATTGCCGTCCACTGGTCACGCTAGATTGCATTGGCAATGGCAAAGAAAAGAGCTAGACACTAATTGCTGCTTAACAGGAATTTATCCCCAGGAACTAATTTAACTACCTTTAAACTAAGGGTAATAATAACCACTACTCAGTTCTAACATACATAACAGCATTACACTTAAGAGAGATTCATTTGGCCGGTGTTATCATGTTAAACGGTGTGTGGCCATTGGTAAACAGATGTAAAATTTCCAGCCTTCCAGTTGGAAGATGAAAATGGAGAAATAAAGACAAAGTTAAGTTAATAGGATCTTGACTCCTGTGCCACTTATTTCTAAAGTGATGTAAAAACAAAATCTATTTAAAATTTGCCAGTCAAGACACTCCAATACTTGGAAAAAGCAATGAGTGTTAAGGAATCTACTGTATAGTTACATAAATTTTAATACCAGACAGCACTTACTAAACCAATAAAAACCTCAAAAATTTCAGTTAACATATGGTATCATTATAAGCCCTGTGACAAAAGGGAAAAAAAATGAGGACATATGTCAACTGCCTTTTAAATGTCCTAAAAATAAGTTGAGAGAAAATAGAACTCAGGTTATAACAAAAGTCTTATTTTTATTCAGTAGCACTTGCACTTATTTCTAAGAAGTGAGAAGTCAGGAATTTTAATTCCCTATTTTACCCTTTTTCTCTCCCCAGTAATTTGACCTGAAGTACTTATATGAACCCTGGGTGTTTCTCTAGGTTAACGACTCTAAAGGATGTTTTTATACTGCCAAAATGAGAAAATACAACGGAGGGAAGAGCTGAAAACCTGAAGTTCCCGTAAGAAGGAGACTAAAATTTGTAAATACTTTTCTTGAAAGAGCTATCATATTAATTCAATTAAAAAAAAAAACAAAAAAAAACGCACCAGAAAGACTCTGACTTTGTGTCATCATTTTTTTCCTCAATGCAAATATTCTCAGCAAAGAGACAGCTACATCCAGCATGTGGAGTTCAGATGCTGAAGTTTATATATAGACAATATCAGCTTGTGTAACAGTATAACGAGCCATTTTATGTAGTACTGTTAGAACAATTTAATACAAAAAGACAGTGAAAGGCCTCTTTGGGGCGTTAGTAGGATTTCACTGGTTATACCTGCTTTCCAGTTTTGCAAGAAACACGTGTTTATATTTCAGCATATGGAGAGGCATACTCACTTATGGACCTACATGCAGGAAAAACAAATAGCCTTGATTTTGACTACATCAGTAGCCTTTGGCAAGTGTGGAACTTTTATTCTCTCTTCTTCATTCCTTGAATGAATAGAGATATTTTCAGACCATAACCCCAGTCGTACCCATTGAAGAAAGAAGAAGATTAAATGAAAAACAAAGAAACTATACATACTTAGCATTTTTTCTCTGTTCAGAAATCTTCAAGCATAGGTATATATATATATATATATATATATATATATATATATATACACCTCTTCATCAAGAAGAAGCAATTAATGTAATATTGAAAAAGGAGGATTTTTTCCTTGCTTATTCTTAATTATTCCCTTTATAAAAGAGGAACCCTGTTATTTGCTAATTATATTTTAATAGAAAAAAAATGTTCAAGGTAGCTAAAGAGTCCATGACCCAACGAGCTTCAAAATTATAACAAATGCTGTGACCTCACTAAAAAAAGACTAGAATAAATGTATTATGTCCTTTACAAGTTTCCATTAACCCTATATAAACAGAATGTGTACTGAAAAAATCAAGTGCTCATCCTTTCCTCTAAAAAAAGGTATATTAGTGAATTCGCTAAATAACTTCAATGTTAATGACAATATTTTTTAGAAAACAATATTGGCTGTAGTATTGGCTGCAAAATTTCCTTATAATCAGATGCTTTTTTGAGACCAGAGTTCTGCTGACTGGCCCAAGAAGCATCTGGCCAACTGTCAGGATTGATTTGGCTCGGTAGAAACTGGCAGCCATAATAGAATGAAGAAGGACTGCAATTACACTAAGCGGTAACCCCTCCAATTTCAATAATTGGGAGCATAACCAAATACCCTTGACATCTGATAAAGAAAGAGCTGATAAAATGCTTGGTTCCTGCGTTAGCTAAAATTATTTCATATAGTTGCACTAGCGCTGTGTTGTCAGCACCTCACAAAAATACTGCAGGAGTAAAACCTGGAAACCTGAGAAGAAATATATTGAGAGAAAGAAAAAAGCTTCACTTCCTTAATCCTTTTCACTCTCTGGTCTATGCATAAGTCTATGCATATTTTATTCTGTCTATTAGTGACTCAGATCTGCACTGTCCTTGTAAGACATTCTTTTGTAACTTTTTGGACTTGCTTGAAGTATGTGAATCCTCACAGGACAGAAAAGCTAAAGAGAAAAAGGCTGGAAAGAGTCTTTCTACTGCCTTCAGTGAGAGCTATCAGGAATTGCATTCAGCACTCAGCTGTCACGTGAGCGACTCCATGGCAGTATTCACGTGCCACTTGTGTGTTGTGAGCTCATGCTGACATTAACCAGAGCACAAGGTGAGAAGATGGAATTGGAGAGAGGGAAGAAGAACATATCTTATGATGCCTGTCTGTCATCTTATTCAGTTTCTTCAGAAGCTCATCTTGAGTGAGATCACACGGCAAGTGCAGGGCAGTCGGGGGATCAGAGCCAGCCAACACAGGTTCATGAAAGGGAGGTCTTGCCTGACCAAACTGATCTCTTTCTATGACCATATGACCCACCTTTTGGATGAGGAGAAAGCAGTGGACGTGTACCTGGACTTTGGTAAGGCCTTTGACACCATTTCCCAAAGCATTCTCCTGGAGAAACAGGCAAATCATGGCACATAAAAGTGTACTCTTCACTGGGTAAAAAACTTGCTGGATGGCTGAGCCCAGAGAGTTGTGGTAAATGGGGTCCAATCCAGTTGGCGGCTGGTCACCAGTGGTGTCCCTCAGGGCTCAGTTTTGGGGCCAGTCTCATTCAACATCTTTATCAATGATCTGGATGAGGGGATTGAGTGCACCTTCAGAAAGTTTGCAGACAACACCAAGCTGGTTGGGATTGTTAATCTGTGAGAGGGTAGGAAGGCACTGCAGAGGGACCTGAACAGGCTGGATCCATGGGCCAAAGCCAATTGCATGAGGTTGTAGGGAGGTAGGTGTTGGCCTTTTCTGCCAAGTGAATATTGACAAGACCAGAGTAAATGGCCTGAAGTTGTGGCAGGAGAGGTTTAGATTGGATATTAGGAAGAATTTATATACTGAAAGAGTGGTCTGTCACTGGAACAGCCTGCCCAAGGAGGTGATTGAGTCACCATCCTTGGATGTATTCAAGAAATGTGTAGATGAGGAACTTCAGGGCATTCTCGAGCGGCCAAGATTTTAGGTTGTGTATTGTGGGGTTTTTTTGGGGGTGTAGTTTTGTGGAGTTTTGTGGTTGTTTGGTTTTGTTTTGTTAGTTGTTTTTGTTTGTTTGTTTGTTTTGGTTTTGGTTGTTGTTTTGTTGGGGTTTTTTTTGGGCCCAATGATCTCAGATGTCCTTTCCAACCATGAATATTCTGTGATTCTGTCTGTACTTGCCGGCCTTTCTGTACTTTCTATACTTTGGCATTGAGAACACCTGTATAAATATATGTCTATTTAATCGGTAAGAATGTAAGATGTTGAGAGGATTTTAAAGTGAGAACAGCAGGGATGTAAAATACCACCAAATTATCTTTTAGAAATCTAGCTCCACAGACCAAGCTGAAGTGAACTATTTAATGCTTATCCAGGTTTTAGTCTGTCACAGAGCCAACAGCAGCATAATAACCTCATTGAGAGCATGTGCTGAAGTGCAAGAGACTGCAAACTTCCTCTTGTCCAACAGGAAGGGAGTACTACTCTTTCAGTGTAAAAACTACCTTTTTTTTTTCTGAGTAATGTAACCTAGAGGACATTAAATTCCTTATAGAACAAATAGAATTTTAGAACTCCTGGAAAATTTAGATAAATACAAAACTTGGATAAAGAAAAATATTTTCTGCTCCACACAGTGAGTTTATATATTGAAAAAATAGCTTTCAGAGCGTAGATGATTCATCGTTGAGCTATTTCCCTACTGCCGTGTATTCAGGCTGTTTTAACTGTTAATAGACCTATCTCTGTTATGTAAACAACTGTGCATCCCCATACATCTCCAGTGAATATGTATATAGCACACTAGTGTTATTCTTTGCTGTTATTGAATATTGCTTTTCAATAGAACAGGCTGGACTGTTCTGAAAATCTGCCTTTGCACACATACATGCATCAGTCTTTGACAGTCCTGCTGGAACAAGTGTTTAAAATATCTTCAAGGAAGGGGGTGAAGCAGTCTGCATCCCTGAGGTCATACTAATGGAGAGAGTATGCTTTGCTGGTTCCACTGCTATAAAGATGTGGTGTTTTCCATGGCTAAACATGCAAGTGCTTAGATACTACTCAAAACCTCGTTACTTTTATTTATTGGTATTAAAAAATCTAAGAAAAATTACTCCTGTCTTGTTCACTGCCATCACTTACTATACTTGTTTACTTTAGCTGCTAAAATGCTCATGGCAGGAAGCTATCAGTACTTTCTAGGGCAATACACACTAGAAGTTTGGATTGACTCTGCTATGTATCATAACTCATGTGGAAACTATGCATTAAAGACTTCCGCAGGCTGACAAAATACAGAAATATCTTGATTGGATTGGACCTCAGAGCTTTCTTTAAAAAAGGTGATTAGCAATACATATTCAGAGTACCTCAGACTGAATTTGTATTAACTCCTTCCTGAAATCATAGAATTAAAAAAAAAAAAAAAAGTGAAGGTTGGATGGAACCTCTGAACGTCATCTGGTCCAACTCCCATGTTCAAGCAGGGTCACCTAGAATAGATTGTCCAGGACCATATCCAGACATCTTTTTAATATCTCAAAGGATGGAGATTTCATAATCTCCCTGAGAAACCTATGCCAGTGCTTGATCACTCTCACAGTCAAAAAGTGTTTTCTGATGTTCAGCGGAAACCTCTTGTGTTTCCCTTTATGTCCATTGCATCGGGTCCTATCACTGGGCACCACTGAAAAGAGCCTGCCTCTTTACTTTTTGCACCCTTCCTTCAGGTTTTGTATACACTGATGACATTTTTCCTCAGCCTTCTCTTCTTCAGGCTGAATACTCCCACTCTCTCAGCCTTTCCTCATATGGGAGATGCTCCTGACTTTTAGTAACTTTTGTGGCCTTTTGCTACTGTCTCTTTAGTATGCCTATGTCTCTCTTCTATTGGGAAGCCCAGTACTGGACACAGTACTCCATTTGTGGCCTCACCAGTGCTGAGTAGAGGGAAAGGATGATCTCCTTAGACCTGCTGGCAACAGTCCTAATGCAGCCCAGGATATCATTTGCCTTCTTGCAGCAAAACACATTGCTGGCTCGTGTTCAACTAGGTATCCACCAGCACTCCCAGGTCCTTTTCTGTTAAGCTGCTTTCCAGCTGGTTAGCCCCCAGAATGTGCTGCTGCCTGAGGCTGTTTCTTTCCAGGTGCAGAATTTTGCACTTCCACTTGTTGAACTGCATGAAGTTCCCGTTGGTCCATTTCTCCAACCTTTTGAGGTCCCTCTGGTTGGCAGTATGACCTTGTGGCATCAGCCACTCCTCTTATTTTGCTGTCTGCAGTCTGACACATCATTGAGTTTATCCTTAATCTCCTCATACAGAATATGCTATGTATTTGAAAAGCACTATAATAGGATTATTGCAAATGTTATCACTTGTAAACATAGGGATCAAGTGTAACATATAGCCCATTTGAAAAGTTAAGTAGGTTTTGAGTTTGTAGTGATATTTAGAATATTACAACTATTAAAATATATAATATTAATTTTAAAAATCTAAATAAAGAACATAAAGATTAACACACAAACAAATGTCAACCAAAATTACATAGCAGCTAGATGCTCTGTAATCTGCTATTGTTTTCAGGTTTTACAGAACAAAATAAAGGTGTAGAAGAGGACAGAATACTATGACCTATATTTTCTAGAGTGGATTCTACTAAGCAAATAATAAAGTGTCTGTTTGCACCCTCTTAATGGATTTAAACCATTGGATCAATAGTAAAGGACAAAACTAAACCACTTAAGAAGGTATTGCATTAACAAAATCCCTTGCACCTGTCTCGGTAAAAGAGAATAAACAGGGCAGAGTTTCAGGGGGTGATTAAAAGAGCATCAGGTTGCACTGAAAGGCTTAAAAGGCACAAATTAACCTTTGCTGTACATGGAGATAAGGCAAAGGGATGCAAGGCTGAACTACACATTACAAGCTTTTACAGGCAGATTAAAAGGTTTGGGGTTTTTTAAAGATGCCATGGGGATATCATATGACAAAATATCTTGAGGCTGTTTATATAACTAATAAAAAAGATGGTAAACTGCTGTGCTGGAGCTATCCTTAGGGCTGCTTGTTGATTTTATTTATTGCAGACAGAATTATGCTTGATTCATAGCTGTTCTTGTATTCATTCTGTAGAAGGCCTGCTGGGACATGAGGGGAAAAACATGAGGATTCAAAAGATTTTACTGCATTTTAATAATAAAATGTGCTAGTTGTAATACTTTTATGAGCTTTTTAGTTTATAAATATGATCCTTTTTCTCAAGCTTCAAGCTGGTCAATATTCAAACACTACCTCATCCAAGTGCAAGATAAATATATTCCCTTGAATAAAAATCAAGTAAAGGAGGCAGGAGACCTGCATGAATAAACAAGGAGTCCCTTAATCATCCTCCTAGCTTTCCATTGGACTCTCTCCAGTAGATTCTTGTTTCTCTTGAATTGAGGAGCCCAAAACTGGACACAAACTCCAGGTGTGGTTTCACCAGGGCAGAGTAGAGGGGGAGGAGAACCTCCTTCAACCTGCTGGACACATCGTTCTTAATGTACCCCAGGATACCATTTTCCCTCTTGACCAAAAGGGCACATTTCACAGAATCACAGAATTAGACTCATCCTGGTTGGAAAGGACTTTGAAGAACATCAAGTCCAACCATAACCTAAATTCACCAACCATAACCTAATCTACTTATTCAGTGCTTAAATCATGTCCCTAAACACCACATCAGTATTTCTCTTTTTTGAGCTTCACAGAGTCCTGGGCCAAGGAGCCCCTTATATCACCTAGCCTCACTTCTTGGAGGTGGATATCCACAAAACATCACCCTTATGTTGTCACAACTGACTAACTTTCTGTGGCTATAACAAACAAGTGCTGAAGAAGATCTGGCTGACTATGTCTATCACCAAAGCTATTACGTAACTAGAATCATGGAATCATTGAAACGTAGAATCATCACCAAGGTTGTAAAAGACCTTCAAGATCATCAAGTCCAGCCATCCACCCTACAACCCCTAGCCACTAAACCATCTCCTGAAACACCATGTCTACCCGTTTTTTTAACACCTCCAGGGACAGTTCCTCTACCACCTCCCTAGGCAGTCTTTGCAAGTATTTTCACTGTGGATAGAGGTAATAAATGAAGTTTTGTAAGAGTTTGTGCTGGGCCCCATATCATTCAATATATGCATAAATGACCTAGAAAAGAGGTGAAAAGCAAAGTGAATATATTGCTGAGGATACTAAGCTATCTGAAGTAGTGAAGACCAGGACTAACTGTGAGTGATGCACCAAAGAATCTTATTGGACTGGGGAAGAAAATAGCTTTAAAAATGCAGTGTAGATAAATATAAAGCAATGTTCACAGAAAAGAGTCATCTTCTACTCTGAGCTCTGATTCAACCACTATTAATCGGAGGAAAGATCTTGAAGATATAACAGAGAAAATAATGAAGATATTAGGTGAATGTCAGTAAAAATAACTACTGAGTTATTAGAAATTAAACACAGAATAAATCAGAGAATGACATTTTAAAGCTGCATAAATAATTTTGCTTACTGCAAAGTACTGCCTACTGTAGTGTAGGTCCCCAGAATACAAAAGGATATGGAAGAACTGAATAAGGTTAAGAAAAGGACAACAAAGAATATGAAAAGTCTGAAACAGTGTCTGTAGAAGAAAAAAAATAACTAGTCAGGGATTCTTCTGCTTGAGAAAGAAATGACTGAGGGGGAAATTATAAAGCATATAGAGAATTGATCTATTGTTCTCTGCCCCTTGACAGCAGAGGAACTAGCAGGCATCAAATGAAGCTGTCAGCTGTCAGGTTCAAAATACAGTTACAGATAGACTGTGCATCACCTTGACACGGAGTGTTGTGGATGATGAAAATGAAACAGGCTTATAGGAAGACTAGACAAATTCATTTCAGAAAAATCCATACAAACTATTTCTGCCTCAGGTAGCCTTGTAGGCTAGAAGAAATATTAACATATGCTGTCAGGTTTTTTGCTCTGGACATTACTGTTGGAAACAAGCTCTTGTGCTGGTTTAACCTTTGGTTAATCTTCCTTTATATTCTAGTTGCAAGTGTCCCAGTGATGCCAAACTCTACAAAATCTAGCAAAACAGCTACCAGCAAAGAATGAAGACAATGAAAGCATTTATCAAAAGAAAAAAATTAAAACTCCTCTATTCTTTCTGCACTGTCTTTGGTGAAGTGTTTCATCTAAGGTTATCTTCAAGTCACTTTGTTCCTATAGGATTGCTTTAAGGCTAAAAGTTTGTGATCTAATGCAGGCAATTGCTATTACCCAGCCAAATTTTTCAATCAACTACATTGTACGGTAGGAATTTGGGAGAAGAATGTTAGCGCAGTATACATAGGACAAATAAACCAAACATCCTCTAACTTCAGCTGTAGGTGACATGGCAGAATATAATCCTAGAAAAATGACTGACTGGCCAGCAGCAGGTATAAGGATTCAACCTGCCCTAAAGTGATGTTTACATGTAAGCTATGCTTGCCTGATTTACCACTATAGCCAACAGAGACTCAATACCTCCATGAGGATTAAGGGAATTATTTAACCAATGCGAGTTTTCTTCAGGTATGTAAGCAAAAGCATCTCATGGCATTTGAAGGGCCTAAAAGAATTTACTCAGAAGTAACAGATACTACACTTAACCACCTACAGCAGAACTGTATTCTTCTGGATACACAGCTAGAAGCCTGGCAGCATTCATGAAAGTGTCTCAGATGTTTAAGCAACTTAATAACATCCTGTGTGTTTCTGTGAGGTTGAGGTGATCAGTCTCTGCACAGCATCAACAATATCAACTATATTTCATTTCATTTCATTTCATAGAATAGAATAGAATAGTTCCAGTTCGAAGCTACAATGATCACCTAGTCCAGCTGCTTGACCACTTTGGGGCTGACCAAAGGTTAAAGCTTGTTAAGAGCATTGTTCAAAAGCCACTTGAACACTGACAGGCTTGGAGCATTGACGACCTCTCTAGGAAGCCTGTTCCAGTGTTTTACCACCCTCTCAGTAAAGAAGTGCTTCCTAATGTCTAGTCTAAACCTCCCCTGGTGTAACTTTGAACTGTTCCCACATGTTCTATCACAAGATCCCGGGGAGGAGAGCTCAGTACCTCCCTCTCCAGTTTCCCTCCTCAGGAAGCTGTAGAGAGCAATGAGGTAACTCCTTGGCCTCCTTTTATCCAAATTAGAGAAGCCCAAAGTCCTAGACAACCAAAGTTGCTTCTCATAAGAACATCCTTTCCAACCCTTTCACCAGTTTTGTTATTCTCCTCTGGATACATTCAAAAACCTTCATGCCCTTCTTAAATTTTGGTGTTCGGAACCAGACACAATATTCAAGGTGACACTGCACCAAAGCTGAATACAGCAGGTAAATCACCTCTTTTGACGAGCTGCTCATACTGTGTTTGATTTTGCAGGACATGGTTTGCTGCCAGTGCACTGCTGACTTGTGTTGAGCCTGCTGCCAACCAGCACCCCCAGATCCCCTTCTGCAGGGCTGCTCCCCAGCCACTCCTCTCCCAGTTCATACTTTTGCCCATCATTACTCCATCCTAAGTGCAGAATCTAGCATTTTGACTTGTTAAGTTTCATCCCATTAATGATTGCTCGATGCTCCAATCTATCTAGATACTTCTGTGAGACCTCTTGTCTCTCAAGAGAGTCAACAGCACCTCACAGTTTGGTATCATCAGTAAACTCGCTAATGATGCATTCAACTTCCACATCCTCATAATTGATAAATATATGGAACAGGACTGGCACTAGAATTGAACCCTGAGGAGAACCACAGGTGACTGTTTGCCAGCCAGATGTAGCCCCAGTCATTACAACCCTTTAAGCCTTTCTCTTCAGCCAGTTCTTCGCACAGCAGTTACAGTTTTAGTAACACTAACTTTTGCAAATAAATGTAAAAATATATAAAAACCTAAAAACTATAATTCCAAACATCTACAGTGCACTTACAATTGACACATAATTGCACTGTGATAATATAATATGTATTTTCATCTTTTAAAATTCACTGTAAGTAGTTTAAATATATTAAGAATCTATGTGTAATGAAAATGGAGCTTTCTGGAAATGCAGTAGAGAGAGTTGTGTTGGTTACTGTCAGGTTACAATAAGCCATAACACTTTCAAAATGAAATAAGGACAGATATAAAAGTAATCTCATAATTCAGTAAGCCATTTAGAATGAAATATACATCTTTTAAATAAAGAGAATGCATTAGCAGTAGTTAATATGTTAAAATTATTCCTTTCCGTAAATCTGTTATAAGTTATGCATGTTTATAAATGTATTAAATTTTCATAAGTCATTGACAGACAATCCTTTAACATACTTTGAGAAATGTATTTCTCTTTAAGTCTATTATCTTCTGCAGTTAAAGCTGGATTGTTTCTTGTATAATATTTTTAAATGGCACAGTTACTTGAAACTAATACTCAATATTTTAAAAATCTATGAAATATGAAACCTACAACCTTTTGTATTATTTATTAAAAGAAAGATAATGCAGTTGTAATTTGAAAAAAAAAATTATTATGTCATAATTTTCATGGTATAAATCCAGTTTTCCACTTCTGAAAGATAAACAGAATGATGATAAATTTTGACATTCTGACCTCAAGATATTCTAGAATATCTCCTGATGCCTTATAAAAATATAGAATGTTTGCAATGTTTATTTCCACATACCATCTTCCTTTGCCAAAGTAATAAACCCACAATATTTGTAAAGCTGCCTTGAGAAGTTTGTAAAATATTATAGAAATCTGGAATACGATGCAGTTTATTAGGTAACTTTGCTGAATATACCCCCAAGTTCCTGTCATTTTCAATGACACATTATAATCTATGGCTTTTACACTTCTTTACTATAGATATTAGGAGGACTGGAAAAGTGTTTTGTTGATCATGGTGGATGCAGAATCTCAGGAACTTGATGATGTGCATGTGCTTCAGGACTAAATTTCTATGATGTGATTACCTGGGTGGGAGATAGATCTTTCTTCTCACCAATCCCTTGAAGTGTTGAAATTATGTTTGTGTGGCCCCACTTAAGAGGCCCAGCAAAGATGCTTGAGTGTTGGATCAACTACTTGCCTGTAACAGATGTAAGCAACTCAGAATTAAGACCAAGGAACTTTGGGGAGTATAGTGACAGACAACCACTATATGTTATGCTACCAAAGATAACATAAGTTCTGTTTGTTGCATGTAAGATATACCATTACCTGGTCAGTTGCTTTTTACTGTTATTTTCCATCTTCTACTTTCTTTCTGGAGTCCTCTTTTTGCTTGTTTCTGGGACTGTGAGATAAAGGCCACAGTAAGGCAGAGAAGATGGAGGGGATGTGAAGGATGTTTACACATTTTGAGAAAGGTGTTGTTTCTGTTTTATAGGATAACAGTCCCAGATTATTTCAGCCAACAGAATGGCAGAAAAAAGGGCTTTCACAAAAATGTAAAATGTATTTTATTTCACAGTGTTCTACTTTTAGCCCTATTCCTTGTTAAACTGGTCACAACCCTAGATCTGCTATATTACTGGCTTTATATATTTAAGTAATTTTTAATAAACAAATCTACTCATAGAATTATCATCCTTCATGTTCTGCACTTCTAGTTTCCTTTAATAAATGACACCTCTGATCTTGTTCTCCATGTAGTTGGTCAAAATTATGTCTTCCTGATTTCCTTCTTCCTACCTCAAAGGCCAGCGAAGAGAATGCAGAGGGTTCATAACTTTCCTATTGCCCTCAGAAAAGTGTGCAGGAACTGACACTAGTATTTATCTTCTCTAATATATTGAATAATTAGGGAAGTAACTTTTTTTTTAGCCTTCCCTCAGTCGAAGACTGAAAATTAAATTACAGCAAAGACATACCAAGTATAATATTTGCATAAGGACTTCTAATTTATTTTCACTATGACAACAATTTGGGAAAATAATTCCATACATTTTTATCTCTTTAGACAGCTTAGACTGTCCATGCATGTCTGAGTTATGAAGAATGGGGTTTTTACTTACATTGCTCTTTCCAACAGGAAGATAGAATAAATGCCAAAAATGCATATTTCTCTTAGCTGGGTCTGCAGCTACTTGAATCCTAGAGAAGGAGGCGAATTAATGTTATTTTGTAGGGTCTTAATTATGGCATGATTTCATACTGAACTCCAATAGCATCAAGCTCTGCTGTGACTGTATTACAACTGTTTTATGATATTTATGTAGTGGAAGCTGGTAAAAAAAAATATCAGATGCTTCTTTTATTTCAAGTTACTCTTTTTTAGGTAAAGAAGCCTTTGAAAAATTCAGATGGACTGAGTTTCTGTTTAACGCAGAGGATTAGGGATTATTTGAAGCATATGCAGGGTATTAATCTCTAAGGACTGTATGTACCATAATAAGACTTGGCATATAAAAGGAGAAGCTAAGAAAACAGCAAAGGGTGGGATTCAGCTCATCCACCCTCAAAAGGTCAATTACAGATATAATACACCTCATTGACCTCTACATATGAATTAATTGTTTTGATTCCATCTAAAGCAAAACAAGCACTTCAGGTCATAGTTCATACCATGCTAAGATAATTAAGTTTCTTGGCATCTCAGGCTAGATGATGTGAATCCTATCCAACCAGTCTAATTAAAAATTTCTAGTGGATAATGCACCTAGTTTAAAAGGGAGACAAGTGAATGTGGACCATAAATAAATAAAACAGTAAGAAAGATAATAAAATAATCTAAATCCCTCACAAGCATTCTCTACATATTTTGCCTCAGTGTGTTTGGGAGAGTACAAGCTGGCATGGCCTAAACCTGTTAGGGAGCAGGCAAACAAATTATAAGAACAATCACTGGACAGTCCTTAAGCCTGTTCACAGGCCCTAATTTGTATACTAGTGCAGACACAGCTGAAGTTTCTTCTCCACTAGAACTAGACTCCATAGCATGCCCAAATACATGGCCAAAACAACGTATTTTGAAGTTAGGACCCTGAATGGGTTTACTGATACCTCCTTTCTTTGAATGGAACAAACTTCTGCTAACACCACCGTGCTGTAACCTGTACTCTGCCTCCGAGGTTATGGACAGTACCCTAAAGCTCATGCAAAATTCCTTTCACAAAGTCCCATTACTTGGGTTTTCACAGTATATTGTGGAGGGTGAGAGTTTAAAAGATCTCCACATGTTTTCTATTATGGATTAATTCTTCTTGATTATCTGAGGTTCAGATCAGTGTGACCATTAATTAACATCAGAGAAAAAAACAATTGAAACATGCAGACAGTTTCACTCTGGTCCTGTCTAGCATCTCCCAAGTAGACTTACAACGGATAACAACCTGGGAAAATGTTGTTTTGTTTCCTGAGTCAGTAAAGAAGGCAGTATGGCACTGCACAGCCTGGACCATATATGTATTAGAGAGAAAAAAAGAGAGGTCTTCATGTCATGATGTGTGTATGCCAATGGCTCTTTTTGGAAGTTAGATTATCTAATTGTTCTTTTCTTGTTAGTGAAGTGGACTTCCCATTTAAGAATGGACTCAGGCTAAATCCTGATACTTTAATAACATGGTCTTAACTCATTCTTTTGGATGCCTCTGATACAAAGATATTTCATTGCATTTCATTGACCTTATTTCGCAACTTACTTTTCTTACTTATGCACTCTCATTAAGAAGAAACCAGATATGTATTTGGAAAATGTTAATGACTAAACAATATTTCCATTTGCTCAATTCTGTAAAGTAGATAAGGAAGGAAAAGGGAAGGAGATAATCACTAAATTTCAATATTTATAGAAAGTAGGCACTTGTGCAGATAATAAGACAATTCTCAGTGTGCTTTGATGATGATGAAGTGCCAGTTTTCTGTAAATACAGAAATAAGGTAATTATCACTTGAACTATTCATTATTTATCTGGTTTCAAATCACAATGAATACAGTAAAATTGCCTTTTTTTCATAGGAATATGAAGCTAAAAATAAGTACTGTATTAACCTTTTATATACTTCCTTTTTGGAAGTAGCTTGAGAAATATTTTACCAAATGTAATGAGATAATCTCTACATACAGAAGCAAGGACAAATTTGTCAATTTATTATTGAAGTTAAGACATCAGGCTTGCTATAAAATGAACTATCCAATAACTATTTAATCTCTGATCCTGCCAGCATTGACATCCAAAAGTAAATCTATTTGCTATTTATGTACATAAGTCTTGGTAAATAAGAGCAGAGGACATGTCCTGAGCCACAGTTCTGTGCTTTCCAGGCCTGTGCAATTACTTTAGTTAATCTGAAAAGCATCTAGACTCTTAAAAACCAACAGCCTTTGTTGTCTCTGTTAATTTGATGAGAAGACTGTTTCAGAACCTGCTTGTTCAGAAAAGAATCTTCGAATTTGACATTAAAATTGATCTTCAGTAGTTGATAAATATTTGTTCTTGTGAAAGTATTGCTAGGGACATGCAGACATTTGCAAGAGCAAATCTCAGCTTATATTGTGCAAGGATTATATATTTGCTCTATTCTTTATATGGTTTTAAACACAAAATTATTTAAATACAGTGTACTTTTCATAGATCCTAAGACATTAGAGCACTCTAAATATATTTATTTTCAAGATTTCTTTTAATGCATTCAGTGACACAAAACGGCTTGCAAAAGAAATCTGACAATAATTTGGATATATAGGGACAAGCAAGGCACTGAAATGCAAATTAGCACACAAAAATTTTTGCTTATGACAAAGTGATGTCTACAAAACATTAAGCTTTGTAGTATTTTAGTGTCTGAGTATACTGCACTCAGAATTATATCTGTTCATATTACTTTAGGCTTAGGTCCAACAGTATATCTTGCCAATGATTAGAAGAAAGCAAATGTCACCCTTCATCTTCAAGAAGGGTGAGGAGCAGGACTCAGAGAACTACAGGCTTGTCAGCCTCACCTTGATCCCTGGGGAAGCTGATTGAGAAACTGGTCCTGAAAACCGTTTCCAGGCACATGAAGAACAGGAAAACCATCAGTAATCACTATAGATTCACCAAGGGGAAGTCATGCCTGACTAACATAATAAACTTATATGATTAAGTGAATGGCCTGGTCATGCTGCCAGCCAGAGGGACCTTAGACAGGCTGGAGAAAAGACCTGACAGGAATTTTAAAGCAGCCTTCCATTATCTGAAGGGAGCCTACAGGAAAGCTGGAGAAGGACTTTTTTTAAAAGTGCCTGTAGTGAGTGGACAAGGGGGAACAGTTTCAGACTGAAAGATGGTAGATTTATATTAGATACTAAGAAGTATTCTTCACTCTGAGTATGGTGAGACACTAGAACAGCTGGCCGAGGAAGGTCATGGATGCCTCCTCCCTGGAATTGTTCAAGGCCGGGTTGAATGGGGCTCTGAGCAAACTGGTCTAGTGAAAGGCGAGTTGAAACTAGATGATCTTTAAGGCAAAGGGTAATGGATTAAAACTGGAAGAGGAGAGATTCAGGTTAGACAGTAGGAAGACACTCTTTAGTGGGAGGGTGGAAGGACACTGGAACAGGTTGTCCAGGGAAGTTGTGGAAGCTGTATCCCAGGAAGTGTTCAAGGCAGGTTAGATTTGGCTCTGAGCAACCTGATCCTCATCTTGTTATCAGTATGTCCCTTGATAACACTGTGCAGATTGGATGTGGCTATATGAGGACTGGACATTGGACAGCCTTGATATAGGACTTTATTAGAGCAAAGATGAGTTACTATCAGTCTAATATCTACAAAGATGGCTTGAGATAAAAATGTTCTTCCTTCTTGTTTGCCATAAAAGCAACAAAGCTTTTTAAGAGACTCTCAGAAATAAAGACTAAAGTGCCAGGCAAAACCTTTCAATACAGTATGATATTTCATTGAAGGAAATATTTCTGCAAGCTTAGGGTCATAGGTTTGGCTCCTTTTGAAGAAAAAATATGTTTATGTGTAAATTAACAAGCTGTAGCTGATTTCCATGAAAATCTTTGGACAAAAGATCTTGTTTCTGGCTAAACATAGTATCAGTTTTGATGACAGAGGTGGGATTTATGCATCTTAACACAGTCAGTTAATTTCATAGTACCCAAAACATCTGCCCAAAGCTGGCAGACATCACACAGGTCTTATAGTAGGGCCACACTCTGCTGACAATGCAGCTAGAGACAGATGATAAAAACATGCATGAATTTAAGCAAATACATCTAAACCAGGTACCTATCGTCTGCTATTGACAGCTATGACTGAGATAAAATGTGTGTATACTTCAGGCTACAGTGAGAAGGATGTTCTGCTTTTTGGAGGTACATGATACAGAAATACAATCTGATTGTTATTATATGCAAGTGGTGGCAGCTTTCTTGTAAAAAAAAACCAACCTAAAACACAAGACACAGAATAGAAGAGCTTAATCGCATCTTCAGCACTTAAAAAAATGAGAGCTTCAAGCTAATTATGCTAAGTGTTCCTATTTATATTTTTTTATTTAGACAATAATTACCAGATCTTTAATAGATATTGAAAAGTAAAAATGATTAGTTAGTTAATTAATCTGTGGGATGGTGTGCAAAATGATGTATATAAAACAACATCTATTTTTTTTTGTCAGATCTTGCCCACTGCAATTTTTCTAAATATGTGTGGCATCTTCATAGTTTTTCCATTAGTGCCTTACAAATGTATGTGCCATGGCTCATAGGCACTCTTGTATTTGTTGGTGTGCATAAGGGTATGTTTATCTATTTAAAACTGCATGAGCAAACGAAAATACAACAACAGAAAATAACAAATGAGCAAGTATGGGTGTGGGAGGCACAAAGAACACATACAGAGAGTGAATGACTCAATGCAGATGAAGATGTGAATGTACTCAGGTAATAGCTCATTCCCGATTGCACATCAGTATTATCTCTGCAATGCTACAAATAAGAAGTAGTTCTTACTCCTGTTTTAAAGGGTTAAACTCCTGGTTCCATATGGGCTGCCTGTCGTTGGGATTTGTGCCAGATCCTACCAACTTCAGACAAGGATCCTAACTGTTCATACTATATTTGTAGCACTATAGTTTGCTCCAGTGTGTGTATTAAAGCACACACAAAGCATACCATGCATCTACCAGACTCAGAATCATTATTTTAACAGCATTTTGGTTTTAAGTATAGTATGACAAATAACAGCTTTTGGATAGGTGTAAATAACTGCAAATAAAGCAGATAGGGAGCATTGTGACCTGCACTTGCCTGTGCTTCTTTTATTGTTATTAAAACAAAAATTGATTTTGTAATACCTCTGCATTTATTTCAAGCCTTACAGGTGCCTACCTTTTCTTCTAACTCAGAAAATGCAAGGCTTAAAGTGTCTGTAGAATAGTACCATACTGTGACTTGGGAGTTTGCATAACACTAAGCAGAAATAATTTTTTTTAGTATCCCCAAGATACACATTATTTAGATGGATCCAAGCTGTTCAATTTACATCATTGCCAGGTGCATTCTTGACCTTTTGAATGTGTACTTGTGCGTATGCTACTTTCAAAAATTTGAATTTTTGAAGCATGTAGCAGAAGCAAGAACAGTAGTCAGTGTTTCTGTAGGCTCGCTCATGGGCAACAGATACATTTTTTGGCTCAGTTCCATCCTTTCTGCTTTAATGAATACAGATACCACCAGACATTTTTGCCTAAGAAGGGTAAGGGCCCATCTCTCTCCTCTGTTTACAGCTGAGGAACCTAGTAGCATGATGCCAGTTCAGCTTGCACCGTTTGATGGACCTGACTGAGCATTCAGTCTTGTTACAGGCAGACTTCAGAAGAGATACAATATGATAGAATCACAGAACGGCAGGGGTTGGAAGGGACTCGAGAGATCACCTAGTCCAACCCCCCTGCCAGAGCAGGATCACCCAGAGCAGGTTGCACAGGATGGTGTCCAGCCAGGTTTTGAACGTCTCCAGAGGAGGAGACTCCACCCACAGCCTCTCTGGGCAGCCTGTTCTAGTGCCATGTCACCCTCAAAGTAAAGTAGTTCCTCCTCATGTTTAGAGAGAACTTCCTATGTTCAAACTTGTGCCCACTACCACTTGTCCTGTCACTGGGTGCCACTGAAAAAAAACACTGGCCCCATCCTCCTAATACGGATTCTTTAAGCATAAACATTGATAAGATCCCATCTTAGTCTTCTCTTCTCCAGACTAAAAAGACCCAAGTCCCTCAGCCTTTCCTCATAAGAGAGATGTTCCAGTCTCCTAATCATGTTCTTAGCTCTTTTCTATATCAAATCTTAAATAATTTTTTTCTGCATCTAATTCATTGGAACAGAAATGTTTTAGGCACTCTGTCTTATATTTTAAATATAAAACTAATTATACTTATTGATTTTTCAAGGTTAAATTTTAATTGTAAGTTACTTTTTTAATAAGAAGAGTATGGGGAGGAATCAGAAATTTTTTCATTGCTTAGTTCACTGAAGACACTTGAAGTTGGATAGTTTGTGCCTTAGCTTGATTTTGGTTCCTGACTAATAACTCTCTGAATCAACAGACATGCATTTATCTTTACTGAGGATTAAAAAATTGAGTCCCACTGAATCAGGTGATATATTATCCTCATCCTTCCATTTAGTCTATGCAAACTGTGAGAGTTAGAGACCACTATCTATTTATCTATTCAGACCATGCTGACTAAAGAGAGAATGTAATACCTAGAAAAGGAAGTGCAATTATTTCTGAAATAGTTACACATATTTTCCAGGACTGTTACAGCAAACCTTCAAGCTGACTTTTAAAAATGGTAGTTGAAAACAGAAAGGTAATTTGTGGATTCTTACAGGTAAGGATCCATAGCCAAAGACCAAAAAATGCAGTTGTTTAGAAGGGTGGAGGAGGAAATAATAAAAAGAATAAACTAAGTTAAGGCAAAAATAAATGATATGATAAATAATTCAGGAAACAAAAATATTTCTGCTGTTAATGTTATTAAATGAAGAGCAAGAGAGTTCTGTGTGACTTGGCAGCTCTCATTTTACTATGAGGTCAAAGGCAGCCAAAATCTGCTTTGGAAAGTCACATACGTGGCCAAGAGGTTGCAAACAAAACACTTCCCTTAAAAAGTGCATGTAAATGAAGAGGATCAGTAGAGGTATATAGCTCATTTTCTGAGCTCCTGCTTGCTATAATCTGTTTGGCACCTCTTGTAAAATTCTAATTGTGAATAAAATGAATCCAAGAGTGGTTTCAGTTGCCTAAGAATAGGTTTTGAGTGACATTTTAGATGCCCTGGGGTGTCCACATGGCCTCCAGCTGTGTCTCTGGAAGGGCATAAAAGGAAAGTTCATAGTCACCACTGGGGAACATTAAAATGAAAATTGTGTATTTTCAAGCTTATATAGCATCATTTTATGTTTAAAAAAAAGAAACCAAATATCAAGAGGTTCTCAAATGCACACAGACATCTATAATCTTTAAATTGTGTGAAGCATATTCTATTTTTACATGTCTTACTTGGATTTACATAATGTGCTGGAAGCATCACACCCAAGTTCAAGACCATGCCTAGTAACTCAAGCCATGTCCTGTTCAGAATTGTGCTAGGAAGTGCTAATATAGACAAAGTTTTTGAAACTGTATAAAAAATTAACTGTTTCACTGAACTTCAGCCTGCTAGTTATGATGGCTGAACTGGCTAAAAGCATAAATATCCCCCTGCTTCCCTCATGGTAAATCAGGAAATACTATAAAACTCACCCATCTCGTCTGACTGTTACTGCAAAGTTAAATTAATTTAATTTTGTTACTATCAAAATGTTTGGGGTTTTGTACATGTTTTATTTACATTTGTCTTGAGGCCACTTTAGAGGTGAAAAAATGCCTTCAAATGTTGTTCCTTACAACCAATGGAAAAAGACAGACATTTCTGGAGATTCAGAGTAGAAACCTACTGTAAAAGTTCAGATCTCTTTCTTTTTTAATCAAAGGAGGAGCCTGGGTAATTGTTTTGATAATCGAGATTAGCCCTAGACCCTTTAGTCATGTCTGTAATTATAAATAAAAAAAGAAGAAGGAATCTTAAGCTGACATTGCCCATACTGACTCTATCAAATTTCCTGACTTTGCCCAGGCCCTTCTTGTCAACAGGTACAGTTTAGGGGAAACTACTTAGAAGGACATAATATCTATGAGCAATTTTGGTCAAGACTCCATGAGGCTGCCATCCTGTTGCTCTTGCCAGTCCTCTAGTACTATTATAGCAGGCTTTGCACATCCTTCAGCTGTTCCAGTATGTCTCATGCCATATCTAGAACATCCTGCACATGTCTGTCCTCAGTCTCCTGCTGTAAAAAATCTCAGTGTGATGAGCTACAAGACAGAATTCATCACTACCTTAGAAATGATAACAGCTTTTTAAAGCTCAACAGGCATGTACTTCTTCTCTCCCTTGCTCCAGAACACTTTTTTTTTTTTTTCCTGTTTACACATTTATTTCTGTAAAAAACAGAACCTTTTTGGAAGTTTCATATATTTACTGTGACAATTGATCTATCTGGAGACAACACTGCCACCCTTCCTTATTGGAT
Source organism: Apus apus (assembly GCF_020740795.1). NCBI lineage: Eukaryota > Metazoa > Chordata > Aves > Apodiformes > Apodidae > Apus > Apus apus. The sequence goes on along the minus strand of NC_067282.1, from coordinate 50,471,252 downwards.
TGTTAAGAAAGTGTAAACAGACTATACTGGAAAGAGATGAGGCACATGTTGCACCCTGTAATTCTTCCAATGCCTATTTGATTCCCTTAGTTTCCTCTGAAATATTCCCTTCACAGTTTGAGCATTTTGTTATTGATAATCCTGTTAAATTGAGTATGCTTCATGCATGACAATGTCTTCAGTGTCTCCTCCTTGACTGGGATTTCTTAATCTGGATTTACCTGAAAATCAATTTCAGTTCGTAGCTCAAGATATTTCATCTTTTATATCCTTCACCTATATCAAGCATACTTTTCTCCTTAATTTTTTTTCTTTCAAAAAACTTTGATCAAACAACAACAACAACAACAAATTGTTTTCTTTTGTGGCCTTTTTTTGATGGTGGTGGTAGATTTTTTAAGTTAATAGCATGGGGTTACTAAATTTCAAAGACAGAATTGTAAGTGGTTTATGCATACACAGGCATGTCTGACTGGCAAAGCTTTATTTGCAACCAGCTATTAATACAGTGAAATTACGTGTATCCTTATGGCAGATAAAAGTGAAGATGGGATGAAGATATTTTGTAATGAATTTTCTTTGTTGATCAAAAATCAGATGTGATATATAATATTTTCTTTGGAATTTTTGTGCATTTTGAAGTGTTGGATTGGTTGCTAAGATTCTTTATTGTCACTATGGTGCAGTTTTACAAAACTCTACAGTTAGCAGAGATCCAACCTCTCATTCATTTTTCAAGCCTTTCTGATTAGAAAAAGGTTCTGCAGGATAAGTAACAGAAGGAATTGTATTTTTACTATTTGTGAAGTACTGATGCCTTGCCAGAACAGATTGAACTTCAAAGCCTGACTAAAAACACCATATATGGTTTATTTGTTTGGAACATACAAAAATAAAAACCAGAGCTGGGGTTGTTATGATGGTATTCTAAATAAAATATTGTGACAGTCAAGTATTTGTCAAGGACTGATCAAGCTTTTAATCAGGCAAACTATTTCTCTGTTCCTGAAGTTAGTAATTGATCACTAACTTAACTGCTTTATGGCTCCTCAAACTGTCATACTGTATTCAGATTACAGAAAAAAAAAAAAAAGAAAAAAAAAAGAAAAAAAAAAAAAGAATTCTTACTTATGGATCTATTCCATCTTTTTATTTTCCTTCATAAGCAGTGTTTTTTAATGGTTGCCTAATCATAAATTCTAATCAGGCTCTTTTAATTGGTTTTTGACCTACATACTATTATGGGCCTGATTAACAATTCCCTAATCAAAGCTGCAAAACAGTCTTCTTTGTGTTCAATAATTTAGAGATCCATGTGGGAGATGTATTGTTGCTCTTAGTCTCAATGTGGTTTTAGTTCATTCTATGCATGTAGTCTTGAGACTCACTGGAGCAAAAATAATTTCAAATTCAAAAAAACCCCAATACATCCAAGAATATGAGCCAATAATCTGTATTTCATTTTCATTGTTAAAGACACCTACAAATTAAATTGCTATGTATTGTGCTAATTAGCAAAAGAGCATATTTGTTCTAACAGAAACTCCTAGGACCAAATTTTGCACGATTGCTTTGAGATATATGACCAGGGTGCTTCTGGGCTATTGAGTTTTGACAGGCAGGTTCAGGTAGAGCATTCCCATTCATGAATAAGGCACAGAAGATGACATATAACACCCTTTGCCATCCTCCTTCCCTAGTGCCAGGAAAACAGGAGGAAGATGTGGAAATAAGTCTTGGCTGCAAAATACCAAAGCATTGTGATTAAAGGTTTTTAAGGCCAAAGGTCTGCCTAAGTCCTATTGGCCTGTAAATCACATAATTTCTGTAGCCTCCAGAAGGTCATGTGTGCAGCTTAAAGGCCACTCAGGTTTTTCCCAGAGGAAAAAATGCCCTTTTGGAAAGAGGGTAGCTTACAGTATAGGAGCAAGCCTGGAAAGCAAATTATCGGTCTCGCAGGCCTTAGAGAATTCTGCCTTATTGTGTACTTCTTGTTCATCCTAAAGTTATTCCTAAATCAGGAACCCTACCATGGCAAGAACCTCTTGCTTTCCCTCCAGCCTTTTTCATTTCCCCTTACTCCACACACAAAACCGCTGACTTGGTTTCAGAAGTGTTTTAAATTTAGAGAATTCTTTCAGTTTACATCTCACTTGTGTTGCAGTTTATTATATTGCAGTATAAACGCAGGCAAGTATTATATATCTGATAACTACCCCCTTATGCATTTCCAGTGATTTATTCAAACATTTGGACAAGGACTTTCATGCTTTATTGGAAACCCCTCCCAGTGTTGTAGCTCGAACTGCCCCTAAGTATGCTAGCAAAAAAAGAATTTGGAGGAAATCATGGTACTGTTGACAGAGCTTTCTGCAAAAGATGCAAACACAAGGCTAAAGGCAAAGTATTTCAGCTAATTTGCTGGTGACCTTAGTTAGGTGCTTGGTGAGTTAAAGTAGTTCTCAAACCTTAGAATGAATTAATAAACATCCTAAGACTGAAGATGAAGGAACAAGCGCAGTTGTTGATAAACCTGTGACATATTCTTCATAGCCAGGAAATTATATGTAACAGCATAGACTTGAGGAATAGAAAATCTACCTTACATGCATATTCAGCCTGATGCCTGATGCTTTGCAAGGCAGTTTTTCCTCAGAGAACTATGCTGAAATCCATTATAAATATTCACCTTCTGACATGTCAGCAGATAAATTAATACAATCCAGTAGGTAATTCCTTTTTGCAAGAATCAGACAAACTGTTTTCGTCACCAAGAAGACATGAAAGTATTTTTTAAATATATGCCTCCTGAATAGTGTGTGAGCAGCAACACAATGTGATTTATGTCCTTTTAAACAGTCACTAGTGCAGAATGTGAAAGCTGAATTTTTTTGTGTCCTATATTGTTTTATAGTCTTAATATTCTGCAAAGTTTAAAGGTACAATGAGTTTCTTTGCATTATGTTCTTTTATACACAAATGTACACATCCACTATTATGAAAATGCATTTGGACCTTAGCATTATTTCCACACACTATGAGAGAAGTAAATGTCACAGTTTTAATTAAACTAAAACTCATACCTTGCATAGCTATAGGGATCCTAATGCTATTTATAGAATCAACAGGGTTACAAAAAATATTATATGAAATTCTGAGTTAATCCCAAACTCAGCAGAAAGATTACACTAATAAAATTTAGGCCCTGTCAGGTAGGCATTATCCACACAAAGGTTATTGGGATGCTGTTTGGATTTTTATATTAAAATCCTCCAACTTCATGCAAATGATAGAAACTCTTAGAGATAACAAGTGAAAAACACAGCATGAAATGTACTTTTATGTCAAGGTCATAAAATCTACCCATTTATTTATAATGTCTGCTATATATCTGCAATACATTGTATGTCTTATAATTTAATCTAAAAACTTCATAATTTCTGAAGCTAATGAAGGGTCTGGAAAAAAAAACAAAGCACAAAAAATTGCTAAGAAATCACTAGGGGTCTTAAACTACAGAAGGAAGTGAACTGTAATCACTTAAAATCGTTATCTAAACTTTAGTAATGATAAATTATGAAGACTACTAGGTCAAGGAACATTACTGCCTATTGGGTTTAAAAGAAGTTTTAGATGGCCATGATGCAGGATATGATCACTTTGGAATAGCAACTGTAGTAGCACGTTCTATTCAGTCACATGCTGAGAAAACACTTCAATGTGTCAAGTTCCAGTTAATGTTTTGCATCCAAATTATACTGAGCTCTTCATAGTACAGTGTTTCATGAAATGAAGTTTCAAAAATGTCAGTTATATAAAAAAAAAATGGAATTTAAAAATATTCCATGAAGAGAAAGATGAGCAGCTAAATTAAAACCATGGAATGTGAGTTTACAGGATCAAATGTTGAATAGGTTTGTTGTTTTTTTTCAAAACCCAACCCCCCACACCAAAACAACAGAAAAAGTATTTATTTTCTTGTAATTGTGTATAAGTAACAACTGCTACCATTTTCTTATATATCCTTTCATAAGCATCTAACAGAGAAAAATTTAGAATTTTGAAGGAGGAATTAGCTGCTGCTTAGAACTAATACACTAAGTGGAGATTATCTGTCTTCATTGGCATTACTGTGCATGCTTTATTCTTCCTCACTACTCTACATTTCCTGTGAGTATTTTAACACATTGATGATAAATTTCTACAGATGCAATGAGTTGCCGTCTATTCCTGACCATGGTTTTGAAGTATATTTCTGGTTTTGGAGGTGGAGAGATGAGAGAAAAAAAAAAAAAAGGTAAGTATAAGATAGCACAATGGTCAGTTTCTGACATAACTGCATTGCTTTTGTGAAGACAGATGGTATCAATATTAATCAATGTTGAAATTATAGAGGTATTTCAATGGGCTCTCCAAGATGTCAATATCTTATATTATTCCACCGTTTCACACTGACAAATAGTGGATTTTGGTCCATGGCATCTTTGGTGTATCTAAGTCAGAACTGGTTATACCTCAGTTAAATTCAGAGACAATTCAAAGCCTGACCAGGTAGAGAGACCAGCACTAGAGTTTCTGAAAAATGACATCTGAGAATTCTCCTTTGGTGACATAGCCAGTGCTACTTAACACCCCTGTTTTATTCTGTAGGATGACACCCTAAGTTCCCATGCTCAATCTGCTTTGAGAGAGTGGGCCTTTTTATGGTGGAAATATGCACATATCATAGATCATAGCATGGTTGGGGTTGGACAGGAACTTAAAGATCATTTACACCCAATGCCCCCTGCCATGGGCAGGAAGATCTTTCACTAAATCAGGTTATTCAAAGCTCCATCCAGTCTGACCTTAAATACACTGACAAGGTATCCACTTGATCCAGTGTCTCATCACCCTCATTGTAAAAAATATCTTCTTTATGCCCAATCTAAGTCTACTCTTTTTCAGCTTCAAACAATTATCATCTGTTCTATCACTACACTCCTTCATGAAGAGTTCTTCATCTTTCCTGTATGCCCTCTTTAAGTAGTAGAAGGCCACTGTGAGGTCTCCCTGGAGCCTTCTCTTCTCCAGGCTGAACAACCCCAACTCTCTCTGCCTTTTTTCATAGGAAAGGTGCTCTCCTATGAGAGCCCTTTGATCATCTTTGTTGCCATTCTCTGGACTCCCTCCAACACTTCCACGTCCTTCCTGTGTTGGGGGCTCCAGAGCTGAACTTAGTACTCCAGGTGGGGTCTCACAAGAACAAAGTAGAAGGGGAGAATCACCTCCCTTGACCTGCTGGCCAAGCTTCTTTTGGTGCAGCCCAGGACATGGTTGGCTTTCTGGGCTGCAAGTTCACTTTTCTGGCTCGTGTTGAGCTTTTCATCAAGCAACACCCCCAGGTCCTTTTCCTCAGGGCTGCTCTCAATCCATTGTCTGCCCAGACTATATTTATGCTTGGGTTTGCCCTGAGCCATGTGCATGATCTTGCACGAACCCACCTCTCAAGCCTGTCAAAGTCCCTCTGGTTGACCTCTCTTCACTCCAACATGTCAACACCACACAGGTTGGTGCTATCAGCAAAATTCTTAAGGTGTACTCAATCCTACAATCCATGCCCCCAACAAAGATGTTAAATAGTACTAGTCCCAATATGGACCCATGATGTATGCCACTTTTCGTTGCCTTCCATCATATGGTACCGTATACATGATAGTATTTGAGTGTTTTCATCAAGACACTTCCTGATGAAATTAAAAACAAAAATAATCATAACTGCTGGGATTTATATTAAGTATGAGGTCTTTTATTACAGTAAAATTTTACCTCTCTTCAAAATCTAGGTTTAAGAATGCCGGATATAAAAGTTCATTTAATATTTCTCTTTAAACTCAGGTGACTGGTCTCTGTAAATCAGTATTTGAATAGAAACAACACTGGAATGTAATAGACAAGTGCTTGGAAAAGTGTGGATTTAGAAATATTTTGCACTTCTTTTGCTTTTAGAATCAATAACTGGATTTTCATCTCACAAAAACTGAAGGAAACACAATATTTACTGCTCAGTCCAGCTATACCACTTTTGCCCTGGTACTGTAATTCCCATTGATTTAGCAAGTAATGCTGTCAAATTTCACGTAAGTATAGAAATGATGAATAGAAAATCTTCTAGCTTTCAGGAAGATTAAATCATAACTCTGCTTGAACTGTTCTTTAGTTCCAGCTATTTCACACTAATGACTGTGTTTTATTAACTCTCAATAGTCCAGATGGGTACCTCATACCATTGGGAAAAAAAATCATAGAATCATAGAATCATAGAATCCTAGGGGTTGGAAGGGACCTCGAAAGATCATCTAGTCCAACCCCCCCGCCAGAGCAGGGTCACCTAGAGTACATCACACAGGAAGGCGTCCAGGCGGGTTTTGAATGTCTCCAGCGAAGGAGACTCCACAACCTCTCTGGGCAGCCTGTTCCAGTGCTCTGTCACTCTTACAGTAAAAAAATTTTTCCTGATATTCATCTTAAACCTCCTATGCTCCAACTTGTATCCATTACTCCTTGTCCTATCACTGGTCTTCACTGAAAAAAGCTTAACTCCATCGCCTTGACACTCACCCTTTACATATTTGTAAACATTGATGAGGTCCCCCCTCAGTCTCCTTTTCTCCAAACTAAAGAGACCCAGCTCCCTCAGCCTTTCCTCATAAGGGAGATGTTCCACTCCCTTAATCATCCTTGTGGCTCTGCGCTGGACTCTTTCAAGCACTTCCCTGTCCTTCTTGAACTGAGGGGCCCAGAACTGGACACAATATTCCAGATGTGGCCTCACCAATGCAGAATAGAGGGGGAGGAGAACCTCTCTTGACCTACTAACCACACCCTTTCTAATACACCCCAGGATGCCATTGGCCTTCTTAGCCACAAGGGCACACTGCTGACTCATGGTCATCCTCCTGTCTACCATGACCCCCAGGTCCCTTTCACCTACACTGCTCTCCAGCAGGTCAGCCCCCAACCTGTACTGGTGCATGGCGTTTTTCTTCCCCAAATGCAAAACTCTACACTTGCCCTTGTTAAACTTCATCAGGTTTTTCCCCGCCCAAGTCTCCAGCCTGTCTAAGTCTCTCTGAATGGCAGCACAGCCTTCTGGTGTGTCAGCCACTCCTCCCAGCTTGGTGTCATCAGCAAACTTGCTGAGGGTACATTCTGTGCCCTCATCCAGGTCGTTGATGAAGATATTGAACAACACCGGTCCAAGTACCGACCCCTGAGGGACTCCACTAGTCACAGGCCTCCAACTAGATTCTGCCCCATTGACTACAACTCTCTGACTTCTTCCTTTCAACCAGTTCTTGATCCACCTCACTGCCTGATCATCAAACCAGAAATGTTTTCTGCTTGGAATTGGTAGGCACTCTAGTTTTTCACAAAATATACATGGGCCACACTATTTTATTTTTTTTTTTCATGCTTCAGTTAATCTTCCATGCAGTTTTACATATCTTGAACTTTAAAGACATCATGCACCATGTCTTTAAGTGAGAAGAAAAAAAAAAAAGAGATACCATTAAAGTTGTAGTCTAGGAATCAAAGATTCTGTTTATACTCTGTTAAAAAGCATATTTGATTTAGTATAATGGCATAATAGAAACATCTCCCACTGAAATGTAACAGTTTAGATAATAAAGTGGTATCATAGAGTTCAAATTAAGAAAAAATGTCAGAGATTTACTTTTTTTTTTTTTTTTCAATAGAAATGTTACAGCAGATTGTTGTGGAAAAATCATTTATACTAAAGGTATTTAGTAATAAGTCTGGCATATCCAAGTTCAATTCCTTCCTATTAAAAGCAAACATGTTGGATAACTGTTGTTTAAAACTGGTAAATACCCTTCTTACAACTGCCAAACACTAGTCTTGTGAAAAAAAAATATTTTTCAAATCTTATATGATTTAGGATCTGCATACTCTTTTTAATTTTGACCATTCATTTATGTCAATAGAAAAGGTCTGTTTTCTTACACAGTTTCATAAACTTTCCTCTTTTTTTCATAGTGCATATAAACTGTTTCTGTTATTTTCTTTTTTTTTTTTTTTTTTACACTAGTGAGAAAATTAGGAGGCTTTTATAAGTAATATTTCAAGATGTTTTGGTCCCTTGTTAAGTTATGAAACATACCCATTAAATTCTACAGTGCCTCTGCTCTTAAGACCTGTTATAGAAGATGAAGTTGCACGTCATCTATGCTACAAGTACCTGTCAGTGTTCAAGCTCTAACTTTGCAAAAAGCATCACATCACCTTGCTCAGGACAAAGTATTTCTCTATTGTCCAGCTCTTTCCCTCAGACTCTTCTGGGTTCAAGATAACAATTATTTTGTGTGCTTGTCCAAATGCTCTGTTACTCTGGGAGCAGTGTGCTGAATCCTACCAGGATGGGTTTTACAGCATGAAAAGGTGGACTTGAATTACATACTGGAGATGTGGCATGAAGACATATCATGTATATGGAAGGCCTGGAGGTATTTCTTGGAATCCAGAGGACATCAGTCTTAGTGTTCTCTCATTCATGTTGACTGTAAAACTCCTCAGGAACAAAATGTCCTCAATCTGCTCTGGCGCTTTGAATCACAGAGACAATTAGCAGGTGTACTCCAAAGATTGTTCTGGAGACCTAGTTACCCAACACATCAAATTTGCCAGAACCATCTAGAATTGAGGAGTTATAAGGTTATTTTATACATTATTATAAACCCCAGATGCTGTGCCTCTGAAGGCATAGAATAGTTTCATTCTGTTTAAAAAGCACAGCCAATCTCATTCCCATAGAACTATGTCCTATCCATATCTAACACTCTATTAAAATCTGGTATATTTGGTGCCCTCAGACTATGATATCTTCTGGCAATCTTGCACAGCTACTAGGTTAATGTGTTAAATAATACTCTTTCAAGTTGAGAGCAGTGTTAGGGATTCAAGACCACAATTGAACTGTCACGATCTGTACTGTTTTGTACTGTATAGATTATAACTGTCTTCTGCAGATAAGAGAGATAAGATCCTATCACTTGACAAAATCTCTTTTGTTTTTACAGCAGCTACTTAAAAAAAAAATAAATTCCCCTAAAAGTTATAACAAATAAGAATCAGCTGATTTTTTCATATTTATTTAATTCTGCAGCCTACTTATTTAATTCTGTCTTTAACTTTTTAATTCTTGGGGAAAAAAAGGTCACCAGCTGATACAAGTCAGGTCTGGTTGATTCTATCCAGCTTGTCTGGATTTCATAAGCAACCATATAGATGGAATCAATTTACAGAAGTACTTAGATTGATATTTTAAAATAATAATACATTTATTAAAGCCTAATAAAGAAAATCTGAAAAGCCAAACCACAGTTATATTATTTTCAGAATAGGTATTAGCATTTTTACTATATTGAAAAAACCTTGCTCTGTGAATTAAAGTGTCACAAATACCCAAATACACTGAAATGTAACTGTGAAGTAACAAACAACTCTCCAAGAAATTTGACATTTAAAAATATTAATTTAATTATTTCAATATCTGTCAGAAAGATAATTTGAATGTCAGAATTTTTTCACATATTCCATGTATATATATATTTTGTATCTACTCATGACCATACAATAGTTAAGTGGGAAAAGAAAACATGCACATTTACCTTAACTTCATTGATGTGCTTATCATTATGCAAAGGAGCTTAGACTGATAGCCACAAAAGTATTGAGGCTAGGATGCAATTATTTGGAATGCTGTAATTTAATTTTCTATTTAACCACTAAGAAAAAAAAAATAGATTTATGAAAGAGCATAAGCAATAGAAGGCTTTGTCCCATAGTCTGATCTGCATTGAAAAACAAAATAATGCAAATAATAGGAGAACAAAGGGCTGTCTGTTAATATCTTGAAAGCTGAAAATGTGAACCATACACATTTCTGAAACACCACTTTTTCTTTCCTAACTTCTTAATCAAAGTATAAGGCTTGTGTAGAATAGAAAAGCTTCAGCCTGAAGAAACTGCCTTCTCCTAGAGCAGAGATAAGTTCTTTAGACCAGAAATATTTTGACCTGATTAGAAAATGAAGCATCTGTTTAAGTTTTGCAAACATTATTTTTTCTTCTCAGTTTTATCATCATCCTTTACCACATCTACATATCCAACAAAAAAGAAATGCTGGTTTAGGGAATAGAGACACTACAGAGTGACCCAGTAAAAATGCAAATGAAAGATTATGCCAACTGTGCAAAGACCCTGTCCTGACCTTTTAAGCTTTTTATCAACTTTTTATGAGAACTTGCTGTGTGAACTGAAGCTTGGTACCAGGTGTCATTTCGTATGACGTAGAGTTTAAGCATGGGATAACAGCAAGTGCCTTGAAAATACAGTTGAAAACAGAAGACCTAGACCTGTAAGCAAGCCACAGATGGTCAATTTATTGCTGGCCATTGAAGAAGTACAACCTTGAGTGTGGGGAAAAGTCAGCATACTAAAGGAAAGAAACAGTAAGCAAGAAGAAACAGCTGAGCAACAGGATAAAGCACCTGCTTGAGAAAGTATCCACTGCTCCTTAGATGGGGTTACAGCCTTGGTGTATAAAGGAAGAGCAAATTATGTCATTTACCTGGATTTGTGCAAAGCATTTGAAACTGTCCCACATGGCATCCTTGTCTCTAAATACCAGAGACATGGACTTGATGGATGGACCACTCATTGGTTAAGGAATTGGATGGATGGTCACCCTCAGAAAGGTGTGATCCATGGCTCGATATCTAAATGGAGAACAGTGATGAACAGCGTTCCTCAGGGATCGGTACTGGGACCGGTGCTGTTTAACACCACTGTGAGCCACATAGACAGTGGGACAGAGTGCACCCTCAGCATGTTTGCTGACGATACCAAGCTGTGTGGAGTAGTTGATGTCCAAGAGGGAAGGCATGCCATCCAGAGGGACCTTGGCAGACTTGAGAGGTGGGCCAATGCCAACCTCATTAAGTTCAGCAAGACCAAGTGCAAGCTCCTGCACGTGGATCGGGGCAACCCCAAGCATAAATACAGGTTGTGTGGAGAATGGATTGTGAGCAGCTCTGAGGGGGACTCAGGTGTTGCTTGATGTAAAGCTCAACATGAGCCAGAAAAGCGAACTTGCAGCCCAGAAAGCCAACTGTGTCCTGGGGTGCATCAAAAGAAACATGGCCAGCAGGTCAAGGGAGGTGATTTTCTCCCTTTACTCTGCTCTTGTGAGACCCCATCTGGAGTACTGTGTCCAGTTTTGGTGTCCCCAACACAGGAAGGACATGAAGCTCTTGGAGTGAGTCCAGAGGAGAGACATGAAAATGATCTGAGGGCTGGAGCACCTCTCCTATGAAGACAGGCAGAGACAATGGGGTTGTTCAGCCTGGAGAAGAGAAGGCTCTCAGGAGACCTTCTAACAGCCTTCCAGTGCATGAAGGGATCCTGCAGAAAAGCTGGGGAGGGACTTTTTACAAGGGCATATAGTGATAGGTCAAGGGGTAATGTCTCTAAACATGCAAGAGGGTAGATTTAGGTTAGACATTAGGAAGAAATTATTTAGTGTGACAGCAGTGAGACACTGGAAAAGGTTGCTTAGGGAAGCTGTGAATGCCTCATCACTGATAGCGTTCAAGGTCAGATTGGATGGGGCTTTGACCAGCCTGGTCTAGTGGGAGGTGTCCCTGCCCATGGCAGTGGGGTTCAAACTAGATGGTCTTTAAGGTCCCTCCCAACCCAAACCATGAATATTTGTGCACAGGGTGAAAGATAAAACTTTCTAGGAGTGCAAACATTATATAAAATTACAGGATTTGGAATAGGGGTAAAGAGAAGTAAGAAGTAGGTATCACAGGAACTGCCTCTGCAGAATTGGTGTGAGATTGCTGGAGCAGTGAGGGAGCCATGTGCTTTCCTTACTTGCTTCAAGATCAGCAGCACTTCTTCTCTCCACCTTCTCAGGGAGCCCTTAATTCCTCAAGAACCTTTGATCTATTAAGTCAGTTGTCCAGGATTGTGCATGGAGGGGTGTTTGTGGGTGTGCGTGTGTATATATGTGTCTGTGTGTGTCTTTATTACAAATGCTGTGCATTAATCCTCTGTAACTCTCCTGCTTGTTAGTAAAGTTTTTTATGTATAAACCCAAATACGATTACATTGTTTCCTTGCTTGTCCTTTTCTTGGCTCTGTTGTCTTCATGAAGACTTACATAGTTTGAGAGTAAGCAGGCTATTTTACATCTCAGGAGACGTATTCTCTTGAATCCTAGCACCAGTCAAAATACCCTACCCAATGTATGACAGGAATGTGTTAGGAATGTGTGACTGTATGTCCACCAGTCAGGTTGGTATCATCTAGTAATGCATGTAACCAGTAACCTCAAGTTTGTCCATGACTTATTAACTTGAAAAATAACTTATTTTCATAAACCCTCCTTTGCAAGTCACAGGTCAATCAGAGAAAGGAGTTGCTCTGCTGCTTATGGAAGTTTGTTCCCTCATTGGGGGTTGAGAAGATTTAAGGTTACAACATCTTAAAACACTTAAGAAGTCTCTTTATTAATCTTCAATCCATTTTCTCTGTTTTTAATAAATAAGACTTAGAGAAATTCAATAGTTATGTATTTCAGCACTTAATTTTCAAGGGCAAGACAATCTTGCAACTAAAAGAAGAAATGCTAAATGAGAGCTAAATGACACAGTCAAAAGGAACAGGTAGGATTTGCCTTTGCCTAAGAAAAATGTGATGAAAAGTGCAACAGTAGATTTCACACTAAAGGAAATTAAAATACCATGATAGAAAGAATGAGCTTTTAGGAGAAGTAATGTCCCTGGTTTGTAGTGAAGTCTCCTGCTAGCTTCTAGCCAATAAATATTTTCACTTTTGCTATGTTTTTCCTGTTTCCTATTTCTGCAAAGGTGAAATACCTTACCAAGATTAAATAGGGTAAAGGTTCCCAATAGTGAAATCTATTACCTAGTGACATAGTCTCTAAAGAGAAGCAGTACAAGCTTTATTGTTAAGTACATTTAAATCTAGATGAGACAAAGCACTGGAAAGTATTCTTCAGGGAACAATCAAGTGACTACATGAAATAGAAGACCAAATAGGTATTTTCAGCTCTAATTTCTACCATTAACATCCATGTTGTGGTATGAATTGAAGGTTATTTAGAAATTAGTATGTTACAGAGCTGCTAGATGAGATGTTAATTATGTAAAAATTCTCTATTTCACAACATTTTGCTCATTATTCTAGATTTCAGGTTAGTAGTTCAACCATACCTAAAAGGAAACATGTATTAATAAGGATGGAGCTTCCACCAAAAATATGCACCTGATTCTAAGTGGTTGCTTTTCACATAGCAACTAGAAAATCACATTACTAATCTGGCTTTTCCTCATAATCATAGATATTGCCTAGGAATAGCAATTCAAATAGCATGTCAATGAATATATCTACTGATGTCCTCATGGGATGGAAATGGACAATGGGGACAGAAACAAAGAAAAACAGAAAATTGCTGGCTGAGTAATATCTATCTAACAGAGGATATTTCTGAAGGTTGTTCACCTGAAATACTTATAAGGCTATAAGCTGTAATTAAGCAATATAGAAAGGGTGATGTGGCATAGATTTTCTTTAGTTTTATTTTCACAAATGCAGCCAATTCGGATAGAATTGAATACTCCTGACACAATTGAAGCAATTTCCCAAATAACCCCTCCAACTAACAAGAAGGTTGTCTCCCTATCCTAGCACCTAAAACAGGGTGAAATGGACTGAAGTCTGCCATTTAAGTTCCATATCCAGAAACTAATTTACTTAGTTTTTGGAAGACATTTGGTTTCTTTATTTGTAGTTAAGAGGGATGGACAGCTGGGATCTACTTTTTAATCTGTTTTGGAACTAGGCTTTACCTTTTATCCTCCTGCAGCTAAAAGACGTAACACTATGTATGAAAAGTGGCAACCGAAAAAATCAGTCTTGCCTTTTTGGTGATATGTAGTTAGATTTATTACAGCTTCAGGTGAGCAGTAATTCCTGAGCATGTTATAGGAAAAGACAGATGGGTAGAAATCAGTGCAATGCAGTACCATTATACTGACTCTGGCAGTGAAAGGAGAGTGTGAAACCATAGTAACAGCCATTGATAGCCTTTCTAACATTAGAGGAGATCCATAGCATGTAAACCCTCCTATAAATCATGTAGGAATGCTTTAATGTTTAATGTAGAACACTGCTGGCAAAATGTTAAATGTAGGACTAGAAAATATGTGGCAACATGTTAGCTGCTGTGACAACACAAAATGTAATTCAGTAATACAGCATGAAGCAGGTGAAGAGGAAGAGAGTGAGGAAAGGATGAGGATAATTTTTCCTGCAGGTTGCCATCTTCTTGATGTCTGGACTGAGGTCAACACTGCAGAAAAAATGTGCTAGTCTTACAGGCTGGAGAAGGCTGAAAACTCTGGACAGACATACATCATCTCTTTGAGGCTTTCAGCCACATGTTGACCTGCCTGTAGTCACATGTAGCCTCGCAGCTGATCACTTAACAGGCTAACTAAAGTCTTTGCCTTTAGCCTTTGCTTATACTTCCTTTCCCCTTGCATCCTCTTACAACTAGCATATGCATAGTAAAGAAAAAAAAACACAAAAACAAAAACAAGAAAATGCCTGCAAGCAGAAGAAGTACAGTTTATAGTGTAACTTATCAAGTTCTCTACTTCTTGTTGGTTGAAACACAGCTAGTGGTGGAGGAAGTATTTTTTATTAAACTAGCAATGAGATTATTTAAACTAGAATGAAATTTTATGTTTCACTTACTATCACTTTCCTTGTAGTGTGAGTTTTATCAATTTTTAGTGTTTAATTGGCAGGTTTTAAGTTCAAAGAATGTGTAAAAGGAATATTCTGCATGTTTTGTAGAAAACTACCTCAAGTTTTTGGAAGTTCCCATGCATTCTCATTTGTAAAACTCTGTGCATTTACAGGCATTTTATGACTCCCATAGGGAGAATCCAAAATCTTTCTATTTAAATAAGGTTCTCACTGAAGGCTCAACTTAAAAGTGCTCTAATAAAAAACAGGCTCTGTTATCTGTCTCCCTGTCCCTGGATGGCCTCTACTTTCAAATAAAATATGTTGATTTACCCACCTAATCTTTTGCTGGCAGAAATATAATGTTAGTCTGTATTAAGTGCAGGGGAGGTGGTGAAAGAACCTGGAAAGAGCACTGTCAGAAAACATGTAACTCTCATCCACAGGGAACAATCTTTAACATTTACCTTACAGTGGGGACTTTAACCATTTTTTTTGTTCAGGTTTTTTGCTTTCCTTTTTTTTCCTTGAGATTTCCAGCTGTATTTGAGACTGGGGCTGAAGTTACTACAACGATTCATGTGTGCTTATAAATAATGCTATGCTACACATAATAAATGGAAAAGTGGGGAAACTCAGCACTGAGACTTTGTTAGCTTTAATGTCCTGACATGCAGAAGTATGCCAGATGCTCACTCAGATGCTCTCTCACTCCCCCTTTTCAATAGAACAATGGGACAAAATAGGATGAAAATGTTTGTGGGTTGAGATAAACAAAGGGAGATCACCTGCAAATTGCAGTCATGAGCAAAACAGACAGCTTGAGGAAAGGTCTGTGAAAATGTTCAGAGCACTAGAACACCTCTCCTTTGAAGAAAAACTGAGAGAATTTGGGTTGTCTGGCCATTCTGAGACCCCTCTGCAGCCCACCTGCTACCATAACCTTGACAATCACACCCTACACAAAGCTGCATGAAGGGGGATAACCAGCCTGGCCTTCTGGGCAAGTATTAATTTTAAAGATCTATCTCAAGGAGTTTTATTTCATTTTGGATCATGTTCTACAGTTCAGAGGAAGTCACATTATGAAGTCCTTTCCTTGGAAAGGGTACCACAAGGTTTAGAGGTCTATTGGCTTCTCAGACCTATGTTTCTTATAATAAACATCCCTGATCGTGCCTTACATATGGGTAGACAGAATTCCAAAGCAGAAAACTGCTGACATCTGTGGTGTTTGTATTACTATTTGTTTAAACATTGGCTATGCACACGTACAAGTCTTCTCCTAAAAAGGAAGGACTATACTGAAAGAAATCTACAGATATATTTACCCTATATTTCTCAGTTATATAATGCAGCAGGACCCAAAACCAATCCTGAACTTACTGTACAACTCAAATACACAGTTAGGATACCAGAGATTGTCTCTATCCAACACTGCTAGGAAGGATTTTGTATATTGCTGGTTATTGTTACGAAGGAAAAGCAAAATAAATATAATTCAGGCAGATGCATGTAGTTTTGCTCATCATGAGATGGTAAAGAGAAAGTTAATGTAAATTTTATGTCTGTTCCCTGCCTTTTTGTGTGTTTATGTGTTTGGATATCTAACCTCATTTGAATTCAGAAAACAACTCAAAATATGTTGCTATCTTGCTAGTATTTACAAACATCACACAAAAATGCTGGCTTTTAGCTCTCAAGGACAGTGCAGTAACAGAAATAAAAAGCATAAACCAAAAATGCAAGAGGTTATATGAGCATAATTTACAATACAATTCCCAATCATGCACTATATCTTTTGCTTCACCATTTTTAGAACGTCATTGTACATTTTTCCTCCTTGAATTATTTTTAAGTTAAGCATTCCTCTTTTTGGCATAATGAAAGTTATTATGAAGACTGGTTTAATGTAAAATTTTAGGGAAATAGATGTTGATTTGGAACACATAGTTCTTTTAAAATAATTTGAAAATGTACAGTCAACTGACTTATTTTCCTGCTAAGATTTA
This sequence comes from Apus apus, assembly GCF_020740795.1. NCBI lineage: Eukaryota > Metazoa > Chordata > Aves > Apodiformes > Apodidae > Apus > Apus apus. The sequence goes on along the minus strand of NC_067282.1, from coordinate 50,454,396 downwards.
AGTTGAAACTGATCTTTCTACAAGAAAGGAAAATATGAGATAAGGCAATGAGATATTCTTTTAAAAAAACAAAACCAAAAAACAAACAAAACCAACAACAACAACAACAAACATTCTCTCTATATCAGTTTAGCAATATTAGGTATAAAATTAAATGTTTAGTTAGACTGCTTTTTCACTCTCTTCACTTCAGCTTCACATAACCGTGAGTTTCGTGTGACAAACTTTTTGCTGATCCTTATCTAATTTTTCTTTTACATTATAGGATATCTAGTCTAGCCACTTTCACAGTACATTAATTTGTTCTTTGGTATGAGGGAAACCCAATCTTCTTAATGGTTCGTTAAAGACAATGTGAGCTCCAAAAAATACAATGCATGTGGTAGGGTTTTGGTTTGTTTTGTTGTTGCTGTTTTAAGAAAGCCATTCATTCATAATCCTGGAAGAGATCTGAATAAAATAATAATTGTTACTCTTAACATGAATCCTTCAGACACAATTTTTTATAAATTTAAATCATTACATTATAACTCATAAGATAGGAATAACCTCTATTGAGTAGTTAAGTATTTCATAGTCCTTGGAATATTTGCAAATATGCATTTGAATCTCCCTAGGAATGATCGGAACTCTATGCTATAAATTCCTCTAATACTACAACTATAAATATTACTTTGTGAAGCCTACTTCTGCCTGCATGTTATAGCTTGCCCTGATTTGGCTTCTCTTTTAGAGATTTCAGATATTACCTGTGAAAGACATAAGGCTTTTCCTTTCTAAAATCATATGCAGAGAGTCATTCCAGACATACAAACACAGCTATTAATAAAAAAGGGTTTAAACATGAGATCATTCTCTGCTGAAACAGAGCTCATTTTCAGTCAAAACAGGAATAGAATTAGATCAGACATTAATGAGAAAAACTTGCTGAAGTAGACAAAGTTGTACCAGAAAAATGTCATCTGGAAAACAAAGATTGGTTATTTCCAAAATCGATTACTTCACAGATTCTGGACTACCTGAGCTTTACCAAGTTAAGAATATAAAGCAGAAAGAGCAGGCTTGGTAAAGTACAGCACTTCTAACATCAAGCCATAACTTATATGTGTGGAAGAATATAAAAAAGGTTCTGTATAGGGCTGGCATTACTCTTCCACTTCCAGAAAAAATCAACAGTGTGGGACTTCTATAGCTGGAACTTGTATCTGAAATGTGATATCTGCTAGTCATAGATGGACCATTCCTCCACAAACTTGTTGAGTCCTTCCTTGACTTTTTTGTAAGGTGTAATATCTTGTGTTAAGTGAAAAAGTGTTAAGTTACTAGTTTTTAACCCATTACCCAAGCATTTATTTAAAACCTTCCAGGTTCTCATATTCTGTGATACAGTGATAATATTCCTTATTCATCTCCATGATTTATAACACTTCTAAATACCACCCAGGGTCATACAATGCCTTCTAAAGGAGAGATAGCAGAGAAATATAGTGTAATAGCTGCAAAAGGGAGGCTCTAAGCTCAATCAAATGCAGAGCCTTCACCATGTGTCTCTTTTAGGCTCCCTGGATGGAAGCCAGTTGAACAAAGAACAAGTAGTAGTTACACTTTGCCAGCATTCTTCACTAAATTGTAATTTTATTATGTCCCTTTAAGGAAAAAAATAAATAACATTAAAAAAAAATAGCTGCCTAGCATAAGTCTTTTAAAGTAATTGTAATATATCCAAGTTCTTATTCTTTCTGCTTACTATCACTCCATGTACTCTCAGCTCCTGAGTTCATTTACCATAATCCTCTATTCTCTTCAGTGTTAGGTAACACACTCTTTGCCCAGAAAGCACACTTAATTTTTCTAATTTATTTCTTCTGCAATCTTTCACTCATCCTCCAATATTTTATCTTCTATCTCTGTTATCATCTTGATAAGGATATATTGTAATCCACCTGCATTTGTCTTCACTGCAGTCACCCTCAAAATTTTCATCATAATCCCACACATCTCAGGTGCATTCAGAGATATGTGACTTGCCTCCTGGAATCTTTTGTTGAATTCCCATGAATCTCTTAATTTCTAGTTCCTTGAAAATCCATTACTTCTATCCACTTCATTTTGCACGATACCATCTCTCCTATATCAAGTACTTTGCTTATTTTCTTTAAGCAAAGCTTAATGATACCTTGAGATATTTTAAAACATGCCTGTGTGTTGAGCTCCAGCCAGAGAGATTGTAAATATTATCCCATAGTTCATTTTTTTAGAATCCATGTAAAAAGTGTCTTAACAAAAGGACCAGAACAAAGGTATTTTTGTTTTTATGGAAAGTTGCAGAGTCATCGTTAACTTTCTAATACTAACTGGATCACTTAATTTTGTATATTCAATTGTTCATCACTTTGTGTTGTGAAATGGAGTCAACGTAACAAAACAACCTGTTATTTTTCCCCTGTTACAAAAGTTAAAGTACTGAAGCCTACAGTTAAGAAAGCCAATACTAAATATAAGTATACAAATTCAAGTTTGATGATGTGCCATACTTTGGGGTTTGCTGTTGAAGAATGCTTGAGATATGCCAGCATAATAACCATGAGAAGCTTAATTATTTTTTTTTTCACTTCAAGCAAATAATGTCTCAGTTCCCTGGGAAATGTCGGTGGAGACTATTGGAAAGGAACTTTCTCCTCTACAGTTCTGCAGAATGATAGCTTTTTTGTTTGTTTTGTTTGGATTTAATATTTTTTTTTCCCCCTAATGAAAACTAGACTAAAGACAAGGATTTGATTCCGCATATTAATAGCTCCTTGAAATACTCATATTATTCACAGTAAGAGTGCAAAAGTATCCCTTATCTTTCTCCCTTTTAGGGTTTCTTATTTGTTTACTTAGTTGCAGGTTATCATTTTTAAGACAACAGTTGAAGTATTTCAAGTTTAATTCTGACTTTTTCTAGACTGCCAGTAAAACTCTGTCCTTCTGGTTGTGAAAAGCGTGGAGAGCATTAACAAAAAATTCAACAACATTCAAAGAAATATATAGGTCTTCTGTTTTACGTCTCAATGTGAGAAAAGAAAAATCACTTGTACAATTTACTGAATAAAAGACCCATGCTGGTATTCCTGTTTTCATTGAAAGATCCTTATCTGTCAGTAAGACCTAGTAGAGTTGCAAGCACACCCTATGGCAACAGCATTGACTTAGATGCTCTTTCTGTATTTCAGCCATGAATGCCACCTTATTATCATCACAAATAAATAACATAATGCCTACTCCAGTGAACTCCCTGTGAATTTGAAGCAGAGCATAGAAGGGAGGAAGGATTACTCTGCACTTGCTTCTTTATTTCCCTTTCCGAATAATTATTTTTCTGGACAAGAGATTTGTTCAGCTCTGCTGAAGATTTTTATGTTTTCCAATATATTTAAATACTCAGTGTATCACGGGATTATCAAAAACATGAATTGACTTAATTAATACTTACTGGAATAATACTGCAAATCTTACCTACAATAATGAGAACAATTACAGTAATAACATATATACTCATCACAAGTAATGTTATCACATCATACTAAATTAGTTAGTTGTCACTGAGCACTCATTCTCTACAGACTTTAAATCCACTGTGGGATATTTGGGATATTTCAGCTGAATGTAAAAAAAAAAAAAAAAAGAAAGAAAAATAAAGAAGTAAGATCTACAATGTTCGTTAAACTTATGGAGGGATCAAATACAATTTCCAGTTATTACCCATAGAGAAGCATACAAATGAAAACTTAGAGCACCCATGTTACAAACTCCATCCATATTTCTCAGTGAAGAAGCTAAGGACAGAACAGATTTTTGGTAAGGCATTGTCAATGGTGAAGAGAAAGAGGAACTTAAAATGTCACCTTGGAATTTTCCTTAGATGGATGCTGATTGAGAAATAGGAATTTCTCATTAATCTACTGCTACTGTTTTAACTGTAACCATAACAGTAACTGTCAAGTTTCCTAGCAATGCTTTGAAGTTGGATATATTTAATCTAATTTTGTTCTGTAGAAAAAGGTCTTAGTAGGTCAGTTGTTTTTCCCTGATTTTAATGTGTAAGAATAACAAAGCAAAAGGCCAATAGTAATTAAGTAGTCCAGAATGCAGTAACCTTCATGCAGCACCACAAGAAAGGAAGATAAAGTGTAAAGACACACAGCAATATACTTTTTAGTGCTTCACCAACAAGCATTGGTATCTTTGATAACTGAAGTCTCGTCTGCAATTACCCTTGTTATGTTAATGATTCCTGAAAGCAGGCATGCTGTTCTATTTCACCTTTCTATAAGGAAATTTTATAAGACATTTATTTCTTTTCTACCCCAACCCCAGTATTAGTAGTATTGTATTTGGCAGAGCAGTTGGCTATTTAGGAATAGGACAATTTGTCAAAGGGTTGTAGGCAGAAGCAGGCTATTTGGAGCCTGTCATCAACAAGTGACCAAATTATGGTGAAGCTGTGTATTGATTCAGAGTGTGTGTATTGTACAATATTTGTACAATATTTCCTCATTCCTGGAGATGTTTAAGACCAGGTTGGATGGGGGTCTGAGCAATCTGATCTAGTGGAGAGTGTCCCTGCCCATGAAGGGGGGGTTGGAACTATACGATCTTCAAGGTCCCTTCCAACCCAAACCATTCTATGATTCTATGATTTATGGCAGAAGCTGAAAAAAAGGTGTGGATTTTTAACATGTGACTCCTTCAAGAAGACTGGTATGAATAAAGATTAAAAAATAATTCTAAATGTCCTTAAAAACAAATAAAAGACTCTTTAGATGCCTCAAAGCAACCTTTTCTAAGACTGTTTCGCATATAAGTTTTATGTTTTTATTGGTCAGTAAAGTAAAAAGGGGGAAAAAAATTAAATATTAGAAATTGAAAGCAAGTCAAAAGCCAGATAAAACAAGTCTGTTATGAAAATTTGGATGAAGTTATCTTTAGCATTCCCGAATTTAAGCCCATTCTAGCATGATGTGTTAACTATATATTATGTTTAAATAAAGTTTTATTAGGTACTTTTTAAAGGCTTGATGTGACTTAGATGATTAATGTTTTCAAGAAAGGTGGATTCACAGAATCTTAGGGGTTGGAAGGGACCTCGAAAGATCATCTAGTCCAACCCTCCTCCCAGAGCAGGATCACCCAGAGCACATCACACAGGAACATGTCCAGGCAGGTTTTGAATGTCTCCAGCAAAGGACTCTCCACAACCTCTCTGGGCAGCCTGTTCCAGTGCTCTGTCACTCTCACAGGAAATAAGTTTTTTATTATATTTACATGGAAAATTCTATGCTCCAGTTTGCACCCATTGCCCCTTGTTCTATCACTAGACATCACTGAAATGATTCAATATATAAGCTGAATGTTCAAAACCATTTAAGTGAGAAAGACCTTTAAAGTAAATTTACATTTCCCTATTTATATTTTACTACTACAATTACTACTAAAATATGAGCCAGATAAAAGAGAGTGAGAGTATAACAGAAACTATCTTTGGATAAAACAAAGAAGTACAAAAATTTTAATTGTATGTCTTTGATGAGTTGATTAAACATCCACTATATATTTTCAATTTAAACGCTGTTTTGATGCAAATGAATTTCAGAGTTACCATAGCATTTTTTTGTTATGGGAACTTCTACTTATCTTGCAGTATAACATAATTTAATAAAATTATAATTTATTCTAAATTGTCTAGCAGAAACAGATAGCTTAATAAAAATACACCATTACCAATTTAATAGGTAATACAAGACTAAAACACCAGGTCTTTCTCAATAATGAGGACACCCAAGAATTCTCCAGGTCATTTGTGACACAAAGTACTTTTTGTATCGAATAAACAGGGAACCCATTTCACTCACATTGATTGACACTGCTCAAAGGGGAGATATTGACTTTTATTAGCCTCTTTTTGCTTTTAGCTTTTTCATTCACTCTCAAAGTCTTCAAATAAATTGTTTCAGCTGACACACACAAAAAGAAATAAAACTCCTTTGCCTTGTGATAGAGCCTTTGTTACAAACAACAATATTCACTGCAGTTATAATGTGGAAAGTCCAACAGACAAATAATTCACACTGAAGTATTAATTTCACAGCATGTCAAAAAATGGAAAAAAAATACAAATATAGAAAGAAACAGAGTGAAAAGATGCAGTAGTCAGTTGGAGGCTTTACTAGAGATCTACGAAGTTTTCAATACAACTTCCACCATCTTCCTAACATAGAAACAAAAATATGACTTCTTTATTTTATTATTCTTTCCCCTAACGCAGGTGGATTAGTGGAGGTGTCTATAAATATTGAAGAAGTAAAGTGACTTTCAAGTAGCTGTCCTTCTTAAGCTGCATTTGGCTCATTATGTTATTTTTTATGGTGCAGTGTACATGTGATTAGCAACAACAGCATCCCATATGCTATCTGACCATTCAGAATCACTTCTTTAAAAATTAAAAGGCTACAAAAATTGTAAAAGTTTCATAATCTTTTATAGTAATGAAGAGCACCAAGAAGTTTTAAAACAATGGCCAGATATATAAGGACTAGATTTTTATAATTTAATGATACTGAAAGGCATCTTTACTTCAGTGGTCGTTTCACTGACCATCTTTACTCAATATGAAAAAATGTTAAAATTGCCTCAAATGAGTCTCTAAATCCATGCAAATATTTTTTTTTTCTAAGATATGCAGAATTATGAGGGGTATTTGGAATAATTTTTGTATGTTTGTTTTAAGTACTTCTATTTTTTCATACATATTAAACCCTGAAAACTATAATTTTGTAAGAATGAGCATAATTATAAGATGTAAAAAACCAAGACTAGTTATCTGTTATTCTTTAAAGCAAGCTGAAAAAGACAGAACATGTCAGGAAGAAGCCTTGGGAGGGAAAATAAAGAAATATATAAGTTTCTGGTTTTGTTTGGTTAGGGTTTTTTATCAGTTTGAATGCCTTCTCAGTCACTGATAAAACAGTCAGAATATGAATGACTGCAGAAGGGGTGACCTAGTGCTCTGATGGTTCCTGGGTAAAGAGCTTACGTTCAGTTCTAGTAACCGTGTTTTCTAGCATCTTCTGGACTGGGAAAGTACCAAAAGGAAATCTGAAGGGAAAAATGCATTTCAAAACACAACCATCTTTTTATTCTAGAGCATGGGTAAAATCCCTTTTCTCTTTCTGTTGTTTTGTTATTTTTTTTCTTTTGTTTGTTTTTTTTTTTTTTACTGGAGAAATGGAAGACCTAAAGCTGAGAATTTACTGAATTTCACTGCATTCTCCTATAACAGTGCATTCTATAGCCTAACTAGAGACTCAGGCATGCATAAATAAAAACTCAAAAAATATAAAATTCTGATTCACGTTTTCCTCCAATGAAAACCTTGCATTCAATTGTCCCAGGTCTGTTCTAACTCAGAGAAAAAAAATGTCAAGCACTGCCTTATTTCCTTCTGAATCACTTTCCAATGTTTTTTGCTTTAAAATATTACCATTTTTCCCCTTTTGTAAGACAGTAACTTCTATTTTTTAAAACAAAATTATTTCTAGAATTTAAAGCTAAGGAACAAAGTTTAAAGTATTTAAAGTGTTTGCCAGATGTTGACATAAGTGATAAATAACAGCTATTTCTTTTGTTCTAAATACTTTTTTTCAGTATTAGAAATAGCTGGAACTTCTTTTTCATTGGATGGTAGAGCTTCCTTCAGGGTAATTTCAGCCTGTCATAATCAGAACACCATAAGGCTCCAAAAATATAGTTGTATAACTTCCCTTGTAATATAATAAAGATTCTGCCACTGTAAAAGGGATAGAATGATACATATTAGAGTGAGAGACTAATATCACTCAGAATGATCATAAGAAACATCACAGAAACACAGAAATACAGAATCACAGAATCACAGAATCGTCATGGTTGGAAAGGACCTTGAAGATCATCAAGTCCAACCATCAACACAAAAAAAATCCCCAACAACCACAAACACCACACTAACTCCAACAGAAAACACCCACAAAAGAACTCCCTACAACCTCAGCCACTAGAACATGCCCCGAAGTGCCACATCTACACGTTTCTTGAATACCTCCAATAATGGTGATTCAATCACCTCTCTGGGTAGGCTGTTCCAGTGCCTGACCACCTTTTCAGTATAGAAATACTTCCTAATATCCAATCTAAACCTTCCCTGCCACAACTTCAGACCATTTCTTCTAGTCCTGTGGTTATTCACCTGGGGGAAGAAGCCAAAACTCACCTCCCTACAACCTCCTTTCATGTAGCTGTAGAGAGCAATGAAGTCTCCCCTCAGCCTCCTTTTCTCCAAACTAAACGTCCCTAGTTCCCTCAGCTTAGTGACTCTCCTCTGGACATGCTCTAGCAACTCCATGTCCTTCCTGTAGTGAGGGGCCCAGAGCTGCACACAGTACTTGAGATGTGGCCCCACAAGAGCTCCATACAGAGGCACAATATAGCAGCAACTGTAGTGCCAATGCAACTATAAATTACAGTAACTAATATTTGAGTCAAGTCAAAGTCACTGCAGATAGTGCTCTGCAATTGCTTTAAGAACACCTCTATGGATAGTTTGGCCTTGTCTAAAACAAAGAAAACAGTTCCCATCAGGAGTTAGTTTTACTATTTAGTTTTGTAAAACTTTGCCTTCTTTCTCAACTTTGTATGCTTTCAGTGTCCTAGCCTCATCTCCTCCTCTTTCAGGCAACTCTTATTCTGAAATGTTGAAGGTCAGGGCCGGGTTCATCATCTGTGCTAGTGTGGTGTTTTTTTTCCTTTTCCCTTGACTGTCCCTATGATTTTAAATCCAGTTCAAGACATAACACAGTCTCACCAATAATTGAAACTAGTGTTGATCATCATCATCCAATGCATGTTGGGTTTTTTTTTAATGAGATCATAAAATTAGTACAGCTGCTTAAAAGGAGAAGTAAAATTCAAAGAAAATACAAATATTTTATGTCCTTGTACTGCAAGTAAGATTTTTGAATCAAGTTATAGCCTATGAAATATCTGTTTCAACAACCCTATTAACCAACACTAAAAAAGTCTGATTTTTTTGTCAAAAATCTTTGCCATTTTTATCCCATGATCAGAAAAACTGATACTATTGTGACAAGGAAATCACAACTATCATTTAAAAACTAATGTAAATCAGTGGTGACAGCCACAAAGCTATAGCGAAACACAGGTTTCTCATTCAAACTTTACTTCTGTTTCTTTTCAGTATTAATTTAAGGCCAATCTTATTTCAAACTGTATAACTAAAGTCCCTAACTATTAGTTTCAAAATAAAGAAGTAATGTTATTGGAAAAATATGCTTAGTTTTACACACTGTAAAGCTGTGTCTGTTCAACAGATAATAGAGTTTCTTCTGGGTGTATAGTGCAGTTGACACAACTGACCTCTTCCAGAGCTGTCACAGCTTGCAATGTAAATATGCATGAGATCCACATTTTTAAGCTGATAAAAGGCAAATTCAACATATTTGAAAAGTAAGGCTCAAAGGTAAGTGCTGAATCAATGAAAAGGCAAAGATCATCACAAAGCACAAGAACAGAAGATGCCTGGAATTTGTTCAAGGACAAACTTTTAGATAAAATGAGGGACATAATACTGGCAATAGTTAATTATAAAAAAACCCATAAACCTCTTCCTGTCTGATTTTATATAGTCACAAAATATTCTCTCAGTTACTCAAAATCATAATAGCAGAGAGGATGAACACATGAACAGGAAATAATCCCAGCACTGGCAGAACAATAATAAAGATACTATAATCAGAGAAATAAACAATATTGACTTCATTAATACTGGTTCCTGCGGAATTTTATGCACTGTGCCAATGCTTTTCTAAGTGTTGTCTGAGTGGAATCTCAGTGATATACCAGATGGAAAAAGCAGTAGAAGTGTGGTTTTGCTAATATAGAAACTGAACTAGGGAAAGTAAAACTTTAGACATGTTGTTATAAATATCAACAACATTAGCAAACAAACTGACCTAAAAACACATGAGAAATATAAACAGATTAAGAATAAGGACTATAAGAGCATTACATAAACACGGCAGCCCAAACAAAAAGTGATTTTCTGTATCCTTTATCTGTGAAACAAAGCAGAGGAGTGCTAGTGAAAAAAGGGAAACTGAGAACACAATCTATTGGTAGAGGGAAGACAAAACATAGCAAAGAATGAGGAAAGGGATTTAGTAATAGAAGGGATGACAAGAAGATATTAAGTCATGCAATAGATAAAGGTTCTGATGTTTGCAATGCAGCAATTAATGAGACAAAATGAAGTGATCATAAAAAATGTATAACATAAAATACAATAACCATTATGCTGGATTAGAACAAAATACTTTCCTTAGTCAGTTGCAGATACATAGATAAAAAATATGACACAGGGCAAGTATAAATTGATACTTCTCAGGATGGCTTCTCAAAACCAAACAAATGGTAGTTTAAGAACTTGTTAAGCAGAACAGTAAGTATGTGTAAGAATGCAGCTGTCCAGGTCTCTGGCTGCAAAGAATGCCTCAGCCTGTCAGTCATATCAGAGGATAGCAGAGAGACCACCTACATACGCTGTGACCAGGTGAATGATTTACTGAGCCTAGTGGCTGAGCTGAAAGAGAAGGCTGAAAGATTACAGAGTATCCAGGACTGAGAAAGAGAAATAGCTTGGTGGAGTAATACCTTACAATCCTTGAGACAAAACCTTAAGGTGGAGGCTTCATGAGAAGTAGAGGATGCTCTGCCTTCCTGTCACCTGGCAGAGGCAGGGGACCTGAGAGAAGAGGGGAACTGGAAGTGGGTCCCTGCTTGAGACAAGAGGTGAACCCGTTCCTGGCTTCCCTCACTTTCATGTGTAGCCCTACAGAACAGGTATATGGCCCTGGATCAGGAAAATCAGGTAACTGAGGTTACTGACAAAGGTCCATCCAGGGAGTTGCCAAGGCAGTCTGCCACATGCATTAGGACTGCCTCTGCTAAGAACAAGAGGAAGGTAATTGTTGTGGGACATTCTCTTTTGAGAGGAACTGAGGGCCCTATGTGCCGGCCAGACCCAACCCTCAAGGAGGAGTGGCTGATACACCAGAAGGCTGTGCTGCCATTCAGAGAGACCTAGACAGGCTGGAAAGTTGGTCAGGGAGAAACTTGATGATATTCAACAAGGGCAAGTGTAGAGTCTTGCATCTGGGGAAGAACAACCCCAGTACCAGTACAGGTTGGGGGATGACCTGCTGGAGAGCAGTGTAGGAGAAAGGGACCTGGGGCTCCTGGTGGAAAGGAGGATGACCATGAGCCAGCAATGTGTGCTGATAGCCAAGAAGGCTAATGGCATCCTGGGGTGCATTAGAAAGGGTGTGGTTAGTAGGTCAAGGGAGGTTCTCCTCCCTCTCTATTCTGCCCTGGTGAGGCCGAATCCGGAATATTGTGTCCAGTTCTGGGCCCCTCAGTTCAAGAAGGACAGGGAACCACTTGAAAGAGTCCAGCACAGAGCCACAAAGGTGATTAAGGAAGTGGAACATCTCCCTTAGGAGGAAAGGCTGAGGGATTTAGGTTCCTTTAGCTTGGAGAAGAGGAGACTGAGGGGTGACCTCATCAGTGTTTACAAATATGTTAAGGGCAAGTGTCAGGAGGACGGGGCCAGGCTTTTTACAGTGATGTCCAGTGACAGGACAAGGGGCAATAGGTGCAAATTGGAACACAGGAGGTTCCACATAAACATCAGAATAAACTTCTTTACTATGAGAGTGACAGAGCCCTGGAACAAGCTGCCCAGAGAGGTTGTGGAGTCTCCTTCACTGGAGACATTCAAAACCCGCCTGGATGTGTTCCTTTGTGATGTGCTCTGGGTGATCCTGCTCTGGCAAGGGGCTTGGACTAGATGATCTTTTGAGTCCCTTCCAACCCCTAAGATTCTGTAATACTGTGATTCTGTGTAAGAGTTTCATGCAATAAACTGTATGCTTGACATTATTGCTGTGCAAGATGTTGGCGCTTTTGTGATCCCAAACAATGCAGAGAGAGTGAGCAGGAAAAAGGAACAGTAATGCAAATCTTTAACTTTCATTTCTTCTATACTAGCCTTATAGGAACTCAATTCTAAATCAGAATGTGCAACCAGCAACTGGCTGTGGGAGAATGATGTGTGAGCATTGGGCTGGCAAAGATGGTAAAGATGTGAGAAGAAAAAAATTGCTTGGGATCCATGGAAATATGGAATCCAGGAGTCATTTTACCTCGTCTTTTCTTAACCAGTTTATCAGTTCAATTGTTTAATGAAAGCTTTTTTTTTTTTTTTTCCCACAGTACTTTTGATTTACATTATTATATAACTTACCAAATCTGTGCCTACAGAATGATGCTCCCTGAATTTTTGTCACACTGAATGAAACTCAAATTCAAAGCTGTATTTGGCAGAACCCACACTATTTCTATCCATACATTTTATGATAATTCTGCATGTGAAACTCCATGAATTTTTCACTGGAGTTTCATTTTAGCAATTTAACCTTTTAGAAATCTGCTTCCTATTCTCAAAATATATTTCCTTCATTGTAATGATAGAATGCTTGTGATGTTTGCAGATCCAAGATAGAGTTCAGTTTGGGAAAATCCAGGACAAAAGCCATAAGGATGACAGACCTCTAGACCATGTGACTTAGTCTGAGAGTATTAGCAAGCAGAGTTGTTATAGCCTGAGTGAAAACTGAAGACATTATAGCAGTCTTAATGTATGTAAAAAGCTTGTGTTCTCAATTATTCTAGTGGAGAAGATCTTAAGTATCAGACTTATAGACTTTGGGTTGGAAGGAAAGAAAAATTTAGGCTAGACTTTAAGGAAGACGTTTCATTCAGAATGGCTTCTAAGAATTAAATATGTTACTGAGCTAAATTGTAGACTCAAGGCTGGTAGCCCTTAAGAACAGATTTAACAAAATCTGTCAGAAATTAACTTCATAGAGTTGATAAAGATTAACTCAATTATGTAGAAGGATACCTCTCCAACTGCTGTAACTCTAACTGTAGCTCATTATTTCACTTGGGATTAAATTGTACATGCTTGAAATTAATGCTTAAACACTACCAACCATTCAGGTTTCATGAAAGAGAATGAATATATTTACATGGGGATAAATTTTATCTCATTTACATTTTAAAAAATTAGAGTTTTTGAAAACAAAGTTCTACGTGCATACAGGCTGACCCTCTAGCAAACTGTACAGAATCAAAGTTATAATTGTATAATGAGGAAATTAAAGTTACAATTGTGGAGTAGCAGAGTGTCATGTCTGTACCTGTATACATTACATACCTATACCCAGCACACTCAGTCATCAGTTCCCTGAGTTGTTCAGGAAATCCACATTAGTACCAGCAAAGGTGAGACAAGGGACTGATAGAGACAAGGTGGTTTACTGAGCTGCTAATTGGTTTTAAAATAATGCATTTGACTAATTGTCACAGAACTTCTTCAGATGGGAATTTTAGACAGTCCTGGCATCATATCCTTCCTCTAGGAAGCTCCTGCTGGACCCGGACCAATGGATAGGCACCATTTGTATGGATAGAAATACTGATCAACATCCAGGGTACACCGTCAGGCAGTCACAGGGACTCTCCCAGATAGGTACAGCTACACATGACTAAGACTTTTCTGAACCCTCCGTAGAATTTTTTCCCATAGATAGGGAAATGTTCACTTGGGTCAGACTTTTGTACATACCTGAGAAAACTGACATGATTTTTAAGTATTTTAAGATATTTGACTGTCAGGGGCTGTCAGTAGCCCATTTACTGGTCCCAGCTTTGCCTGCAAAGCTGAGGCCCTGAGGGACAGTGCCCACCGGGGAGGATTTGACCATACCTAATGCCTGGTGCTGAGGACACATGCTGCTTGTGGAGAAAGCTAGTCCTCCTGGATGCAAAGTTCAGTTTGATACCATTTCCTAGATCATCCTTGCTTTGTGCCCTCTCCACAGAGAAATGCCACAAGTGACTGAAAAGGGAGGGGTTCCCTCTCCCTGTGCAATCTCCAACACTCATCTGCCCCATGGAGAGGATGCAGGCTGCTGAAGGCACTCAATGGGAGAAGGGCACACGCCTAGGTAAATGAGACACTATCATGGCACTTGGGGACAACAGGATTGCCTATATCCACATGTTGTAGAGAGCCACATCCAGCCCCAGCTGGTGTTGTGCCACTGGTGTGAGCAAGACAGGCACCAGATCTTGCAGTGACACATCTGATGTTTCTTTGGAAGCTTCCCATCCAAAGCTGCAGAAAGAACAAATGACCTTCAAATTGAAATGCTGCAAAAGAAAAGAACCAGGATTGGGTAGTTGCCTGACAATCAAATTTATGTTAATGGAATCACTTGTCTTTATGCATCATAGTCCTATTGAGACTATATTTTATGGTTGTGGGTGCAGACCACTGTCTTAAGCTGCAGTGTGATCTCAGCACCAGCCAACATTGTTCTTGTTTTAACTACAAGCACAATGGGCATAGCATTGTTCTTGTTTTAAGTGCAAGTGCAGTGGGCTGGACAATCTGGAAGTTTTTGATCTTACCTACTGCTGCAGTGAGTTGAGAAAACCTGGTACTTTCTTGTACTAGTACCACCACAATGAGCTGGGGCAATTAGGCACTCCCTAAGAGTATATGGAACTCCTGTTGCCTAGGAAACATACCCAAAACCCTTCCTGCCTTGATCACAAGCCCATTCTGAAAGCTGCCAAGCTCACCTGACAAGAATTATGGCCACCATCAAAAAAGTATCAACCAAAGTAAACCATCTTGCAATCCTATAAAAACAGATCCTAAGGGCCTTTGAGCCCTTTGGTATCAGAGCAGGCTGCTACCCCATATTCTCCCCGCCCACCCCCCCACCCCCCCACCCCCCCCCCGAGTTGGGACATCTCTCAGGGCGGATTTCACAGCATTTAAGGTAGATTTCACAACATGATTCAAATTGTCCTCTGACAGAAGAAGAGGAGGGGAAAATAATTCCTGATAGAAGCCGACAAAGGGAAGAGCATGAGTAATTCACTACAGTGGTGGAGCCTGGCTTTTCTGGAGACAGCTGAACATCTGACTGCTAATGGGAAGTAGTGAATTAATTCCTTGTTTTGTTTTGCTTGTGAGCACAGCTTTTGTTTTATCTGTTCAATTGTCTTTATCTCAAAATGGGTTTTCTCACTTTTAGCCTTCCTATTGTCTCTCCCATCCCATCTGGGAAAAGTGATTGACCAGCTGTGTAGGGCTTAGATGACTATGGGGTTTAACCCAAAACAAGTGTAATGAAAGAAACCCCAAGCAATAAAGTAAGCAAAATGTTCACTTTTATGATATGTCTGTGTTTATATACATCTATATTGCAAAAAACCTTATTTTCACCTAAAGAATGTTGGAGAAATTGTTGAGCTCTTAGAATTGTGTGAATAACCCATCTGTATGAATTATCTTTAACATTTTAGACTCATAGTTTGTAAATTTATATTTACATTTTTATTTTTTAAAAAGTGGAAATACAGCTTTTCCACTTCTAAATAAGCAATTTTTTCCAATTACTTTAGATTGTACTGTAACCTACTCTATTGTAGCTCTTGTAGCTCTTACAACTGCTGTTATATTTTAAACTTTTTTGATTTTTTTAACCCTGTTCAGCTGTAGTGAGTAATTGCCTTGTTCTTACACAAAATACTCACGTTTAACTTTCAAGCACAAATAACCTGATAACCAATATGATAGTATAATCAAATAACCAATGAGCTAAGCAGAGGTTTAAAATTAATTGTGACAATAAATCTCAAGGACTTTACGTTTTATGGACTACAAGAATTGTAGTAACTTTAAAAGAATTTTTATTAAAATTGTAGTCACACCAAATTACAGAACACTTTCATATATATCAGTGAATAATAACTCTGGAAATTTTTTTTCCCCTAAAAATCAAAATCTTAGGCCAAAAAAAATTGAGTTTTCTAAAAGAATGAGACCTAATTAAGAAGCATATGTGGTGGGGGGCAGGGAGGAATAGGGGAACAGTACTCAGAACATAAATAACAAAAAAATATTTTCTGAGCACTGCTTCATTCAGGAGAATTTTAGGCCCAGATCCAAAAGCATGTTACAATCATAAAGTGTAACTTAAACAAAATTTAACACTTTAAAATGTCTTACAAACTTCTTCACATTATATTCTCTTTGAGTTTTTGCAGATGCCCCGATTCCTGTGTCAAATTACTTGAATAGTTTGCACAAAAGCGCCACCAGATAAAATTATATATGGATTAAAAGAACCACTCACAACACAGAACCTTTTCCTGATCCTGTTATGCCCACAAGACTTGTTTATGATGTCCTATTTATGCTTTCCTAATCTTCTCCCTGGTCCAGACCTTCCTGTTGTTCTTGGCTGTGCAATATGGCCCAGTTTCAACCTGAGCTGTGCATCTGCTCCAGCCTGTACTCCAGCCAGCGAGGCAGGATTGCATGTGATTGAGCCAAAGAAGGCATTGGACCCAGACCTTTCAATCCCTCAATCAGAGTGTTAATATAGAAGGTAAGAAGTGGAGGCAGTTTGCCTTGTGCACAAGGTCCTTCTCTGTGGCTACTTAGTGAATGCAGAGAACCAGCTGTCAATATCTGAAGTACACCAGTACGGGTCAAGCAGAGTAAGGATGACAGGTGCTCAAACTGGTAGAAGACAAACTAGCTTCATTCTGAAAATGCATTAGCTGCACTCTTACAGGTGCTAGCCATGATAGTGACTCATTGAGGTATGTCTGATTGAACTATATGCAGGCACAGACTTGGAGTAATGTATATACCTGGTTTTGGACTGGATCTTTCATATACTGTGCCTCCACAAAGTGTAAGTGGAGACCATATATCATGCCTATGCCTCTCTGTACTAACATGCCATTAGCTGCCAGAGTGACCTGGTTGTTATCAATCCTCCTAGGCAAGGATTTTGAGAAAGTTACCTGGTTTCATGGATTCCACTGTAGATCCTAAATACTACATGTGGGTATAATATTTTGTTATACATAAACCCTCAGAGCCTCATTTTCTCATTACTTCAAAAAAGGCTTTTTTTATTGATCCCACTGGGTATTAGAGATTTTTTCTGGGGCCACATATATAAGAACAAACTTTTTCTTCCTCATAAATTTAAAATTCTTCTAAATAAACCACCCTAGAGCAAACAATCTAGATAGCCTGGTATAAAAAATTAAAGAGGAGAACAAGTCTTCACTTCTTAACAGACTGCCAATCCTGGAAAGATAATTTTTTTCCTTTAAACTTGGGCCATGAGAACTATCATAGCAATGACTACAGTACCTTTAAGATTACTTTGTTATGATTTTGAGGATAGCAAGTCTTTCTTCTACTCCTGTACATCATCCTTTTTGTGGCAAAAGACATGGTAACACTGGCCTTAATCCCCCAAATAAATCAGCTGGCCAGCCTTTGCTATTAAGCAGTGTGGTGTTCATTCTTACACTCAAGAGATAAACAGGTACATTTGGAAAGTAACTTTAGGAAAGTAATTTCAAATTCACAGAGTGCTATTTGTTCTTTTCCATTATCAAGACAATCCTAATAATACGTGAAGATATTTGCTACTGGTCTGTTAATTTGTTTTTACAAAGAGCTGTCTGTCCTCTAATCTTGCTCAGTTTAGTGAAGGCATTCTGCTTCTTCCCTGCAAGAGCTGAATTATATACAAACCTTGTAGGACAAAAACAAAGTTCTTGGTACTTCCCTTCTACTTTTTCAGTGATTTTTGGTCATAATCATGCCCACAAAGCTGTACACAAATCTAACACTAATCAATTGGAGCAGTAGCATTACTTTAATAATGCATTTTCCATATATTTTATGGCCACTTCCTTATTGCTGCATATATAACTGTACTGAATACCTTCCATAACATGCTGAAAATTAAAGAAAATTTTTTATGTCCAAGCTCCCTGTGACAGAAGCCATAGCCAAACTGAAATCTGTCATGCACTTCAAGTGTCCATTTCCATGACAAAATATGCTCTGGTATTCCTGGCTGTACTAGACATATTTGCTTCTGACACCTTCTAAGTGGATCAATTGACATATTTATCAAAAATTATCCGTCCAGGTGGTCTGCCCTACAGTCATAGATCCAGAATTTTTGGGTTGCAAAAATCAAGGACTTGTGGCAAGCAAATACATCCCTAGCCTAAAAAGGCGGTAGGTCTCTGGTTGTGTGGTAGCCAGACAAGAGTGTAGCCAGGAAAGACTTCAGAGGATTACTATAAAATCCACAGAAGTAGATATGGTAATAAAATATAGAAATAAAAATAAAACATTTTGGGGTAATCAAATAGATTTTTCTGCTGAAAATTATCCCAGAAAATTTCCATTTAGTATTTGTTTAGTCTGTGTATACCTATGCAGATGTATGATACATGTATCAGGCACATTTACCCTTTTTTGATAGTTTCCTGTGCCCTTTAATATGACAGAACTTACCCCAGATATGGAATTTTCAAAGTCAGTAACAACACACACACACAAAAAGGTGAATATATTTAAATGATAAGTTCTCCGAGGAATAAAAATAACAAATAAATAAGAACTCTGAAACAGGTCTTGTATCTTCAGAAAAGGTAATGAGGTCCCAATTGACAGAAAGCATCAAGATGCTTGGCACTCCTTGCCCAGCCATTAGTCTGGGAGTTTAATCCTGACATAAGCACTGTCCTACATGGTTCATGATTCTAAAAGGGGCTGCATATTCTCATCAACAGGCTGCAAGGCACAGGAGCAATCTCTGGAATAAACAGACACATTCTAAGGAAGTACATTATGGCATAGAAGATAAACTGAAAATAAATTTTTAAAATATTAATTGCTTATGGAACATTCTAGCCAAATATTACTTCTGAATTATGATGATGAGCTCTAAGAATAACTGGCTGCAGTCACTGACCCATTAGCTAAGTCTTACAGAAGGTGATCAACAAAGCTGGCACACTGTGGATGCTGCAACTGGCAGAGAAGATGATTCAGAACACATTCTGTTTACATTAAACATCTGATGCAAAGCAGAAACACAGTATCCAAAACACCGTGTGTGAAAGGTGCAAACATAGATTGGACAACAGCTGAGAGATTCTAAAAAGGCACAGTGGGCAGTGTCCTTGTCTCACCTGACATGGTAGTAGTTTCATGATCTCATGATCTTGACAGTGATTTAGTTAAATGCCTTATCAAGCAGTGTAGCAGTGGAGTTATACTTCCTGGAGTTCTTTACCTGAATTTGACTACCTTGTGGCTAGCTAGTTAAAACCTCAATAACAACAAAAAAAACCAACATCAAAGCTACTGGTAAGGAATATACTTGACATTTAATACCTATCCAGTGTCCATAACTCATTCAATGATAATGTGACTATGGCTTGCATTTCTGGAAAGCCCCAGCTCCTGAACTTAAATTAGTATGAAATACTGTTATCTTGTACTTTCATGTCAATACTAATAATAAGTAACTAATTAACAATAATAATAATAATAATAATAATAATAATAATAATAATAATAATAATAATAATAATAGATGCTTTCACAGGTTTTTATTACAGAAAGAACTTGAGTGTAACACAAAATTGGACAATTAGTTTCTGATTGTCTTCTGAAAATACCTCTGAATTCAAAGAGCTTTTCATCATGACATCTAAAAACACTGCAGAAAAACTACTGCCCTGTCTCAAGACGGGAAATCTGCAGACAGTGTCGTGCTACATTTTTTTCTATTACTGCACTTGTGAGACCACCTCAGTTTAGTAGTCCCTACAGTTTGTGCAAATTGCTAAGCAGTAAATCAGTATCAGGCAACTGAAGTGATTTAATGTAGAAGTGTATACAGGGGACAAAAAAAAGGATAGATTCCCTCAACATGTTACAGCAGAAGCCCCCCCACGCCTGTACTGGTTCAAATGAAGCTGGGAAAGGATATCTACAAGTGGTGGAGGAAATAAGATCTCTGTAGCTGCTAGGAAATAGCAAGTGAAATAAATGCTTGATTCACTACATAGTGAAATGTCTCCCTTAAAGTTATTATGCTGAAAAGGAGCATAAGTGGTAGTGGATCCTATAGCATCAGAGACTACTTTTTGTCCCAGCTGATTAAAAACTGCATACAAGAAATAGATCTTTAAGAGAAAAAGAAAAGACGGTGATTTAGTCTATTCTCTTAAAAGTTAATATTTGGGTTTGGTGATATTTCTTGCTCACTGTAAAAAATACCTGTCACAGACTTCATTAGAGAAAATTACATCGGTGACCTCTTGTTTCCATTTTAGAAGGGAAGTTAGGTCTACTTTACAGTGTATTAATTTTTTTAATTATAGACTACAGTCAGTTATACCAGCTTGTTACATGTCCATAGTGCTCTCTAGAAAATAACTCAAGCAGAAATGCCATTCATTTATATGATCATAATTAGACCCTTCCCTCTGCCTCCTTCAGGAAGGAAATACAGGGGGGTTGTTATCTTTCTGTTTGGCAAAACTTAGGACACATGGGAAATCTGCCAGCATTCAAGTGATTTCCTGTTATTTGTGCTCTAGGACATACACTGATATGCAGATGCAGAGTGGAAAGACTTATATCTTCTAAGAATTCTTGTTAGTGCCCTGCTACACACATGGGGGCTTATCCAATATTTTTTAAACCACGATGTCAGCAAATTTGAAGCAAAAGATCTCAAGTGGCAAATCTGCTGAGTAGCCATTTAAAACATATCATGCTAACAAGTACAAAAGCATAGATTCTACAATAAATACACACCATTAATAGTATGTACAGATTAGAAAATCTTATCTAAGTTAATCTAATCAAGAAAAGCAAGAGGTCCTGTTCAGGTATAAGCTAAGATTCAGACTGATTCCTACTTATATATGTAAATTCAGCCAAGCATAAGAAACTCTTAACAAACTGTAAAAGCATGTATAAGCTCACTTGAGTGAGAAGGAAAATATGGCTACTTGTCATAATAATAGAGGACCATGGTAGGTCCACTTTATTCTTGAAGACTTTGCAAATGCATTGTAGCCAAACCTCTGAATGCTTAATGAATGAACAGCTTATAGTGAGTTACAATGTCTGCAATGGGTAGTGATTTATTTTTTTTTACAGTATGATTTGATGCTATTAAATGAAATATCTAACATCCACTAAAATCTGTTCTAGTTCTGTTAACTAATTAGAAAATTATTTAAATAATTATAATGGACAGTTTTCTAAGCTCTCATCAGAATTAAGTTTTTTAGAATTGCCCTCAGTCTGCAAAACTCTTTTTATTAAACTGACATTTCCAAGACTTTGTGCAACCATTAATTTGCTGATATGTTAAGCTATAGTACAGAAAATATATCTATAAAAACTTTCTGGTTTTTGTGCTGCTTTTTGCTTAGCATAACTTCCCCTCAGCTGAAGAAATCAGTGTTTCCCTTTAGGGTGCTCTGCATTAATTGCATTTGAGACTTTACTTTGTGTATATGTGAGGAGAAATAATAATAGAAAATGTTATTCCTCATTTAGTTCTTACATCATATAATTGTGATTTCTATAACTCCTCCACATAGTCATTACAAAGTTCAAAGTTCAGTGCTCTATCTGCAGGGTAAGTCAAGACTATGTAATACAATAATTAATGGATTGTAGGTAGGTACTACAAGTATAATGTTTTAACCATCTATTTCTTCTGCAAAATGTTTATGAGGTGAAGTGGTTCCAAAAGTCGGTACACCATCATAGAAAAGTAACTTTCTTATCAGGACATCCAAAGAGTAAACTGTTCTGTCCACATGCATGATGTCCCTTGAAGCCACTTTCATGTGTCTCTCGAATTGTGGGGTTTGAAGATTGACACTGAAAGCCATGGTCAGTAACTGTGAAGTCAAAACTATTATCAAGTGGGAATATCTAGTTTGAGGCATTTATTATTTATACAGCTCTCTTCTTTTGATGTTCAAAAATGAAGAGAGGTTCATAACACCATAAATTTCCTGTGGATATTTATTTGTCCTTTTTACATGAAGGGACAGCTTGATTCTATGAAGAATTCACATTATTTTGCTTTGGTCATGTGCAAAAATTCACCACAAAGGAAATGGAATACAAATTTTAAGAAACAAGATAAATTATTTGAATATGTAAACTTTCTATTATTTTTTTATTAGGATTACTGGTCAGACTAACCTGATTGTTTTAGGCAAATGTACAAGGATAAATCAATAGTCTGACCACTCAGAGATGTGGGCTAGGTAAGGTTATACCCAACATAATCAAAGACATTAATGATCTGTTACAGTCATCTGTCAGAATTCTAGATTATAGTGCCTTCTGTTTTCTGTCTTTACTTTTCCTACCAGTAGACACCTGCTCTCAGATAATATTCCTTGCCAGATGATTTTTCTGCACCCAGAGTAGGGTTACATATTTCCTTCCAGCTTTTCTTAAACAATGGACTAGGTGGCTGTAGAATTTCATCTTCCAAATAAAAACTGCCTGCATGACTTCTGAAAAGTCAGGTTTAACACTACACTTAAGCACTATGAATGATCTTCTAGAATGATCTGCTTCTCACCCAATTATTAAATGCTGGTGCACTGAACTATGCTTGCAGCTAGACCTGTGCAAGCAGAGTAAATCCATTATGAAAAGAATCACTATATTAATTGAAGATATAGCTCATTTCTAGTGCAGAAAGTAATATACCCAGTATCTCTCAATTAAAGTTATTCAAAGGCATGCACCCTTAAAGGTCATCTACAAAATTATCTTTAAATATTTTCTGTATTTTGTGTTTGTAGAAGAATCTGACAAAATCACAGTCTACAATGTCCCTTAAAATTCTACTTCCTAACTCCTTTCTTCAGAATATTTCTGGAATTGTCATACACTTCTCCAGATACTAATGTAGCCACTAAAGTTTTACATACATTTCTATGGTACAGCTGTTCTATGCAACTTTTTTGCTTCCGTTTTGATATTAAATTACTAGCACACCTGCAAAGCCTGTCTATAGACATTACAAACTGTTAGAACAAAAGTAGATCCAGGCAAAACATGTTCATTCATTTCACTAGATAGTGCTTATCAAAAACTGCTTCAGCTGTTTCATTGAACAAAGAAGGCTTTCATCTTTACACAGTTTCCAAGATTTTATAAGATGGAGTGAGTACTCCAACAGCAACAGACCAGCAGTCCCATAACTGGGGCACATTTTTAGCATGTAAAATCTGTGAAAGCAGACTTTGTCAAGATTTTTAACCATACATCTCTAATATGTTAACCTATCCTTCCACACTTCTCTATTCTAACAGCAGCTAAGAGAGTTCAGCTGCCTTCTGGCTCTTTCCTTAGCTTGTAATTGCACACTGCCCTCTGTGTCTTCTAATCTGTTTACTGACAGTATGTGTTGGTATTTTGCGGCTTTTGGATACGATTTGTGAAAATATTTGCAAATATTCATGCATCAGTGTTGCATAACCAAGTCTATGAGGAACTATTTGCATTTACAGGAAGAAAAATAATTTTACTTGTAGCCTTTCCAGCTCTCCTGTTATACATATTCATTAAGACCATTAATCACTCTTCCCACCTTCCCTCTTTTTTTAAAAAAAGGTCACATTTAGTTTCACATCAAAAAAGACCTTTTCTTAAATATATATATGTATTTACACATACAAAATTTGTCAAAAAATGTAACATGGTTCATGTCATCAACTTCACTAGGAAAGACCAAGTAGTACTTATTTGCCTTTCCACTCAATGTCAGACCATAACTACTTCATCGTCTGTGTGATGCAACACACAGTGGTAGGAAAAAATATCTAGATTAACCAGTCACAAGTCGTTTATAAATCAGTTGAAAAATGGGGTACACATACAGATATAATTTCAAAATTTTGGCAGCCTCAGAGACCTTTAAAACATATGCAATATGCTTATACTAGGAAAAAAAATTCCATCAGGATACAGTATTAATACTTTCTCTTACCTGCAATGTTTTATAAAAAAAAAACAACACACAAAAAACAACTCACCAAACAACAACAAAAACCCCCAACAAACCACAAAACCAAAACAATAACACCATCCAAAAAAACCCCACCCAAAACCCACAGAAAAAAACCCAAGAACAACAAAAAACTTCCTTAGCTTGCTTGCAATGAAGTGTCTAATTCAGAATCTTAATCACCAAGGTTTTCCTCTCTAGCCATTCACCCTTCCAGGGAATAATTTAGCCCACCTAATTTAGCCCACTTTTTCTGGAGTGGTTTATCACTTCTCATTGACTATTGGGGTAACTGAAAGAGAAAGCTTTTCTAAATTACTTTCTGTGTACAAGAAGTAGGGTGAAATCATGGTTTTGTATTAAAAGTAATACATTAATCTATTTGTCTGCTCTGATTGAAAGAGCTTTGTGGAACAAAGTTTGACTTCTATTTTTCCTTCACACTTGGAAAAAGTCAGTTTACTATTGTCAATAATCTGTTTCTTTAGTCTTACCATAGCAACTGCTAAAACATTGCTCAGGAGAGTCAGAACAGAGAAATTCAGGGCATTGAAGCTAGACTTGCAAGTCACTGTTTAGTGGTGCTTCTTTCTTTTTCCCATTGACTGGAGCCTACATATGCAAATATTGTGGCTGAGACACCTGTGATAAGACTCAACTTCTGACACCTAAATCTGAGTGTCTGAATCTAGCCCCAAGTACCTTTGCTGTCTTAAGATAATGTCAGCTTTATGCATGTAGACAACGTTGTCAACTACCATGTGTGGTCCTTCTACTTTGAGCAGAGATCTTCCAGATTTCTTATTGTCTAGGGGATGTCTGGATGTCTAGGTTTCCAGTGGAAATCAGGCAAGCAGGTTTCCAGAAGCCGTAAGTGAATGAAAATGGTGCACAGGTGGAAGGAGGAACCTCATTTGCTTCAGAGATACTGACATGCAACCTCACTGCAAATACCATATGCAGTCTTGCTATAGGGTTTTCTGGGTTTATTGTACTTGGTGCAGACACTGAGTCTGTCAGAAAATGTAGCACTTCTACTGTGTTCCACTTGCCAGTGTTGGCAGAACAGAGGTGGGTGCTGGAAGGTTCATATCGCTTGAACACCAAGGAATCCTCGTCTGCCTTAGACAGACATATCACTGAAATCAGGTTAACTATACTGTGCTTTATAAACTCTCCCACTGAACACCCTTCTGTCATTTGACATGTTGTTAAATTCAGTTGTGCTGTTTCTGCATGCAAAGTTACGATTTCAAATTTACTGTATGCTCAGAAGCCTCCTTTTTAATTCAAAAAGATAAATTAGAAAATGGGATCTTGGTATATATTCAGGAAATTTTTCCGTGCTCTGTGCTGGTCTGAGCAAGCTAGCACATGTGAAATAAGAATATGGTTCTTATTAAAAAAATAAAGTAACAAAGGTTTGATATTTTTCAAATCAATAGACATTTAACGTCTTTCTACCATTTTTTCCCCCAGCTTTTGTTACTCAAACAATTAAGCTATTCTAATTGAGCTAAGCAGGACTGGAAGCAAGAAGTTGTACTAAAAATTTTACAAACAAGTCAGTTGTCATTAGTCACATGTGAAATCTCGAAGAAATGGACTTTCAAATGTGCTTAGCACTCTCAACTAGACAAAATATCCAGTGTCCCTCATCCCATCATTTTCTTGGGCCATGATGTGTATTGAAGCCCACGGAAAAGCTTCAAGTTTCAAAAAAGAGAATGAGAATAAGAAAAGAGCTTCTATCTTTGAAAATACAGCTGAAGGAGCTTAAAAAAATGCTAAGTCTGGCCTGTGGGACTTTTTGCAATTTTATGATAGATACTAGTTTTTTATATTGCTAGTAAGGAAAAACATTAAAAATTAACGCAGTGTGTAAAGAACATGGTTTCTAATAATGAAGTTAGCTATTATCACTTTTTTATCCTTGAGAAATGGCTCATACATGGTGCTAACTAGAGCCAATTGCTACCCACTGTCTTGTATTGACAGATAGCTGGTCTGCTCTGGAGGGCACTTGCACAGAACAGAATTATTTTTAGTTGAAGATACTTGGGAGCTTCAAGTCATTACTATGAATCATGTGACATTAAACACCTGTGGCAAACTGCCACCTCTGACAAACTCGTTACTGTGACCCATGAGTATATGCACAATTAATATCCGATTGTACATCATTAAATTTTCCTGTCTGACTTATGAAGGAGTTCTGCCCTACAGGCGTGGAATGAAGAAACAACAATGATCCTGCTTCCCAAGCCAGGAACAGCTAACCTGCTTTTGATATGTCTTTCTCCTAGACTGATAAAAAATTAATTACATTGATGATATATCACCACACTTTTTTTTCCTAATAAGGATTTCAGTAAAAACTTACAGCTATTTATATCAAATATTACTTCTTCCATCACTGACTAAAATTTATGTAATTTAATTAACTTATGCCTCTATGATATTTTGGAAATGAAGTAGCTCTGAAGTGGATATAGAATGGAATCTAATTAACATTCCATCCAAGTAGACTGCAGCATAAACCTAATTCTCTCAATAAGATGACACTCTGAATATGAAAAAGTAGGAAAACTGGACTTCAGTACTTCGTGTGAAAAGAACATGCAGTTCAGATACCCTGGTGAAGTTATTGTGCTGAACAATAAAGACTGAGGGAAACCTAAAGTCAACTTGAAAGTAGGTGGCTTCCACAGAGGGTGCTCTCAGTGGCAGTGGTGATGCTGCATGTTTTGCATATCCAGTTTCTCTCAGAATTGCTGGGTACTACCAGTAATTCTCTTTTTTTTTTTGCATAGAGCTAATGTCATTGCCTTTTAATCCACCTACAGATATTATTAAAAATATTATTCTAGATTTTAATATTTCTTTCTAATTTGCTCTTTTATTTCTCTAAATTCAGATCTTGTTGTCCTGGTTGCATCTGCACTATTTCCACTAATTGGTCATCTTAACTTCCTTTGCATTCACATGGAGTTTTTCTCTGAATTTACAAATGACTGTGTATTAATCCAGGTAATGACTGCAAGATCAACCTTTGTGACAATTTAATGACCAAAATTTCCTCTTTTAAGAAAAGACACATACATTTCATTAATATTATTTTAAACTGATATTTTCCAGACCAGAATTTGCAAATAGAAATATGATTATTTTTTATAGCAGGGGAAGAAAATTATATTATCTTTTGCAAATGCAATTAGATATTTCCCAAAGTAAGATTTTTTAAAAAAATAATATCAGAAAATAATACAAGAACCTGAATAGGTAGACACAGATGTAAACAAAGATGATTTTTTATTTCTCAGATAAAATTATCTAAATATTACAGGGAAAGAAAGGTATTAATTAGCATAGTACTAATAATTTATGAGTTGGATACAGTGTATAATTTTTTCATTTATAAAATTAGTCTTGGCCACTGAAGATTTCTACATTAATATTAATATTAAATGTGGGTCTCCTAATCATAGCAAATAATGCAACCTGTGCACTACAAGTAAATTAAAGCCCCTCTTTCTTCTCTGTTATTATTAAACAATGACATAACACCATCAAAGTGATGTAAGTTCCACAAAGAGTAAAACCCTAATCTTAATTTAATTTCTAATATTTCTAGAAATTATATTAATGTTTGTGTAAACCAATGCATTTTCATGCAGAATAAAGCATTTTGGATGCTCCTACATTATGTCCATTCTACATGACCAACATTAACATGAGACATAAAGCGGATACCTCTTTTGCTTACAGACAACATACAGTGTGGACTGATGCAGCACAAGCCATTTGTTCCCATAGTTCAGAAAGTCAAGCAATTACCCTCTCTCTTTGACTTTAACAGGAAGCTAAGTGTATGTTTGAAAGTGTAGAATCATAGAATCATGGAATGGTTTGAGTTGGAAAGGACCTTAAAGATCACCTAGTTCCAACTCCCCTGCATGGGCAGGATCACCTCCAACTAGACCAGGTTGCTCAGAGACCCATCCAACCTGGCCTTGAACACTTCAGGGAGGGGGCATCCACAGCTTCCCTGGGCAACCTGCTCCAGTACCTCACCACCTTCATGCTGAAGAATTACTTTCTTATGTCTAACCTAAATCTCCCCTCTTCCAGTTCAATTACCCCTTATCTTATCATTGCATTCCTTGTAAAAAGTCCCTCCTCTTTTTCCATCTAAATACTACGCAGAAATGGTTAACACAAAAGTAGACTGCTTTTTATTCCCTTCACACCAGGAGGAAAACATGCTGCTCCCTTTAACATTTGTTACAGGAATATAATCTATTTCTTTAAAAAACTAATATTGTTGCATATAAATTATCAATGGTTTAATATTTGGAGTGTTCAGAATAAGACATAAAAGGATTTCTTAAAAAAATATATGTGAACAGGAGATAAATTGTGCAGGGGCCAAAGAACAGGTAGAGAATATCACCAGGAGTGAACAGGTCTCATTGCAACAGCTTCTTGGCACCAGCTTTGCAATGATCTCTGCTGAGGTCATTTCAGTTCATTTGGTAACTGGGAGAGTGCAGCTTCCCTTCAAATCAGAGAGAAGAGTTAATGAAATATATTGAAAATGTATCACAGCCAGCTTGGCCGTGGGAGGAAATAAAACATTAAGTCATTTCTGATATGACTCAGTATTTGGGTAATTGGTAGTTACCCTCTAAACTACCTGGCACTCAAAAGGTAACATATTCTAAGTTTCTGGCAGCTGTTAGAATACTAATATTTAAGGCTGGCATAAATTATACTTACCCAAGCCAATCTATTACATGCTACTCTTATGTATTTTGGCTGAATTGTTCATGGTTTTTTGTTACTATTTGCTGTGGATTGCCACTTTTCCTTTGATACCATGCTCCAATACAGATGCTTTTTGTTTTAATTAAGTCATTACTGCTATCATGTAGATTTGCTTAGCACTTTCAATGTTGTCTACATCTGTAATCTTCATCTCTATAATTAGTGATATTTTTATTATATTTTAATGTGAAATCAGTTTGAAAAAGACATCCGTTACTGCTAATACAAGCTTTAAAGAGATAAAGCTCCAAAAGCTGGAAATGGCTTTGATCTTCAAGGCTTAATAATGAGAGCAACACACTTAGAGCTGTGCTTACATATTCAAATATTTTCAGATAATCTGAATCGAGTCCCAAGGCTGTTTAAATTTGCATAAGTGTTTCGTATTTCCAAAAGCCCTCAATAAAATGGCAAGCTGATAGAATAAGTTGAAGTTAAACTGACACATGAGGGATGATACTGAAGTTTTAATAATTTGAAACAACACTGTTAGCCAACTAAACAAACGAAATGTGGTCAAGCTTAAATTTTGAAACAGAATAAAATAGAGCATAGAGACAAATAGCTGACACAGGATCTGCAAAAAAACCCCAGAAAACATAATATTTGATTTTGAAAACAAACTTTTGTCTCTGTAAACGATGCAAAACTGCTCCCTGCTTTGCATAACCACCAAACCACTTTCTTCATTCAGTTGTATCTGATTCACACTTTGTAAGTATGCATCTGAGTTTTGCTCAAGGAGAAAGTATGCATAAAATGGCAAGAAATGGGATGAACTGTGCACGTGCTCACTGTCACAGGCATAAAAGATGCGAAGAGGTGCCCACCTTTTCTGAAGAGTTCTTTTGACTCCTACATGTTTTTTCACAGCAGTCATTTTCACTTTCATTTACTTAGCACCATATGCCTGGAGATATTTTCCAGCCCCTCTAAGCTGCTGAAAACTCATTCTTAAAATATTCTTTGGCTCCTTTACCTTTTGATTAGATTCACTATAAACCAGATAGAGCATCAAACCTGGTATATCAGAACTTAATTTGTTATTTATGTTATATTGCAATATAATTTCAATTGATTTTATACTCTAGCTGTCCTAGAAACTTTAATCAGATTTCTCTCTTCCATTTCTAATATAAACCAGTCTATTAATAAATGAGAGGACAAAAATGCAGCAGCTTACAATCACACCTGGAAGCTCTTAGCAACCAAGATATTATTTCTGAAAGAAGAGAAATGTATCTTATATTATGCAAAGTTTCTTTTTTTTTTCCTGCTGGTATTTGTTGGAGTTTACATTAAATTGCAACCCCCTGTAAGTAAAAGCCCTTGAGTACAGAAATGTAGAGTGTTTGCTTCTGAGATTAAAGGCAGTATTTTCTAGGCCACTGCACAACCAGATATTAACATACATTTATTCAAAAGCTTTACATTTCTGTCTACTTATTTTCCATCATTCATTTTTTTTCATATAAATTTTATTCTGGAATTTAAGCATCATGGAGAAATGTGAAACTGTTCCTAGTTAGAATGAAAATGTGAGCTTTGAAAAAATATGACTCTTCTGATATTATTTTTTTAAATGTTTCTATTCCAATAATTGCTTAGATTAATAGAATTTACAATTTATTGTAAAACTTAAGAATATTAGACTGATAATTTACAAGTTACAAACAGAAGTTATTATGAGTTATGTCTCTATAAATGTTTTCAACAGCTTATGTAAATGATATCTTTGCATATTTAAAATGACAACTTTATTGCTACACAAGGAAGGCAAACTGTGTCTCCAATGGAACAAAAAATATCTCTGCACCCCCTAATTTCTCTATCAAACTTCCAAAATAACAGCTAAGTAAAGCACATTTTGTGATTGCTCTCTATGTAATAATGACACATTGCCATTTCTTATTCAAATAGGTTGTAATAGTAGCATATTCCTTTGGCAAACAAAACCCCTACATATCCTATATTCCTTCATAAAAAACAAATAATATCAAAACGAGATTTAAGTTTGACTGATAGTCACTACTGATAGAAACTTCAGCAATCTTTACTATCACAAAAGGTATTCGCCAGCATGAGAGAGTAGTTCATCGTATTAACCAGTAATAACCATGTAACTGCTCTGTGCTGTTACTGAACTGTTTTCATTTTGAGTATTTATAGTAAGAAGCAGCAGGTGTTTTGAAAGTTAGGTGTCTCAGACTGCTTGACTTACATTCAGATGGATAGACCTATTTTAGTCCATCTGAACAGGAAGCTAGGACACTCAGTAAAGAATGGTCAATAAAAATGGTGAAATAGGTTTTCTCCTAAGGACTGATAGCTGGATAATTTGAGAAAAGGATGGAGAAGAATCATGAAATACCTCTGGATCGATGGCTATTAATTTAAGAGCAGCACATTTCCTGGAATGAAACATCTGATGTTGTTATGTGGAACAATTACCATTTTCAATTAACTGACATTTCACATAGCTTTGAGACTAGAGGAAGACAATAACCCTCAGCACCTAATCTCAGCTCTGCTGTTAGGTGAGCCTTTTGTCAATAGTTTTGTGGTATTTTTTCAAAGGCAAAACCAATACACTGTGAGCAGTTACTTTCTTTGTCCTCAAACATAAGAACCACACAGACACAGTTCAGACAGAGTTCAGATGCAATGAGCACTGCAACAACAACAGTCTTCTAATATATACATATCTATGTGTGTGTATATATATATGTATATATATATGTAAAAAGACATGTATAGGACTGCTTGTGAGTTGTTTTACATATCTGTGTATGTGCTGGGTTTTTTGCGATTTCACTTACATGAGCAGCTCAGTGAGCTTTTATGGTTGTTACGGTATGTCACAATAAATATCAGTGATATAGATAGATATCTCATTAAAACAGAATTAACTTGTCTGCTCATCACCATTGTTTTATATCCTGCTGTATAAACCACCATTTAATTTCCTTAAATCACTAAATTTATTTTTTTTTTTGATAGTTCAGTGAAATTGTCTCAAACAATTTTATTTTCTTTATATGGATGGTAGATTAAAACCAAAACCGAAACAAAGCAAACTTTTGGCACGAACTGTAAAAAGTCTAGAAAGAGATATCAGAGATTAAGCTAAGAACAATCTGTATAAAAATATCAATTACCCTGTCAACATTTTGCTTGCAAGGGTTCCTGTAATACTGGTCTCCTATGCAATTATTCTGTACTTACACGAATGGAACAGAAAACTACTTGATCATTCAAAGATTTATGTGTTCGGTAATTCCAGTGTGTTCCCTTTAAGCTTTTAATAAAGCTTTTACTAAAGTAATTTGGTATAATCTCTGCTACAATTTCCCCCCAGAACTGTGCCTGGATGAGCCAGGAAAGGAAAGTATCACCTGTTTCAGACCAATGCTTTCAGCCAACCCACAGAGCAGCACTGTGCAAAGCATTCACACTGCCAATGGCTTTCACTCTAAGGGGTCTCTTGGGCAGCAAATGCAGCCCATCCCAAATCCAAGACTGCTTTTTGTTTGCTTTGAGAAAACATAGGGAAGATTCAGATACTTAGACTGAATTAGGTACCTAGGTTGGAGAGACAGTCAGAATATTTACTGTCTGATTTCACATGATCATGGAGGAAATTATGTCCAACTAGTGCCAATTTCATTTGGCAGCAAAACTGAGCATCAGATATCTAAATAAATAAGCTCCATAATGTCTGAGAAGAGAGGTGCTCTCATGTGAGCTATGATGGTGTTCAGGCTTTATGGTATGATATCAAGGCTGTATGGGTAGATATCGAAATATCTGAAGGGATGTAATCCACTTAGCATACTTTGAACAGGCTTAGCAACCTGACAGCACAAAGTTCAGCGCAAAGTTCAGCACAGTCCTTCTCATCTAAAATCTTTGTGGGGAAAGAAGATCGGCTTTTTAGAGGATAAAATAAGCTAAATTCTTACCTCTACTTAGAGAGATTCAGGTAATTCTCCCTAATCACATAAAATATTGTCCCTTTTGGCTGAATTTTGATCAGCATAGATTAAAAAAATTCAAGGGGAGTGAAGTAAAATCAGGAAGTAAGATGCAGCCTATGAGTCTATAATAACCAGCTATTGTAATTTTGCACAAACCCAAATCTCAGCTGGTTGATGGATTTTTCTTGATACTCAATTCAGTTATTACTGGCTCCTTCTGAGAGGAAAATAGTGATTTTTGTGCATTTTAACACAAAACAGGTGAATGAGGGGCCAGCAAATGTCAAAGCCAGCTCAAAAAAGGAGGTAGAACACACAAATGAGAGGTGCAGCAGAGGACAGGACTGCAGCAGCAGCCATCAGTTTAGGCTGCTGTGAAAACACAGGCTTAGTAATGTAATATTTAAAAAACTCCACTAGAGAAATGCAGCACTGTGTTAAACTGCTGTGAGTTCAGTTACTTCTGCTTTTTATCAAATAACTGTTTAGAATAAAAAGGATAAACAGTGTAAAGAGCAAGCCAAGAACCTGGAGTACTTACTTCTTGCTTTTTAATTTTAGCCACTTGAAGAAGCAGTATAGGCTTTTTTGAAGTACAGGTTAAAAAATTTAAGAAATCTATCTGAGGTGAGCCACAGTTTAAAAAACAAAATAAACCAAAACAAAACCCCAAAAAAACAAGACAACAAACCAGCAACCCAACACATTATATTATATTTAAAAATTATTTTTAAAAATTAGTTGGATTATGAAATTACAAAAGAGCATGAGCCCTCCTTTTCAGCTTCTGAATAGAGTTCTGAAGATTTCACATACCCACTGATGCAGGGTTTGACTACCAACCAATAAGAAATTCTCTTCTGTAAGATAATTAAGCAACGTCATTGTCTTTATGATACATTTTGTTCATCTATAATTTGAAAAACATTAGTTCTTGGTGCAGTGTATAAATCATAATTGGTGAAGAATTTTATCAGGATATGGGTAAAATAAAAGTATTAAAGAATAACAAAGAATTAAGAAAATATACCACTGCTTTCCAAACAGGTGGATATGTTTTCAGTTTTAACCTGTTTCCTTGTGTGAGATCCAATTATAATCCTAATCACAGATGTTTGTTTCTCCTAAAAACACCTGCAAGTACTGTTAATTTCTTTACATGTGTAAAATAGCTTTTACAAGCAACTGTTAGGTATGGAATTGTCAGGACATATTACAAGTGTTTATTTAAAGTGGACGTAGAGCATGAAGGGAATTTTGTGTGAAATAAACTAATTTTCATGTAAGTTCATTAATGAGCATTATCTTAAGTTTTAAACGTGGCCACTAACTATAAAAAAAATAATACTGAGTAGTACTAATAAAAAACATTTTTTCTGTACTCTAGCATTCCTATTTTCTATTATTTTTAGCTGTATCACAGTATGTCCAACAGTATTCTATGCAATAATACTAACATTGATCACAAATGTGCTGTTCACAAAGGTGTTCTCTCAACCTCTTTTTAAGGAAAATGGACATGCTGCTCTATTTTGAACATATCTGGTTTTGTTTTGCTCTAAAATCAGACTGGAGTAGTCATTCTGGAAGGCAGGTGACTTTCATTTTCAGTAAAGGTTGCCAGGGTTTGTGACAACTCCTGACTCCACTAGGCATTAATTCCAGATTTTATACCCAGCAAAAATTATTTCCTTTTTGAAAGGTTTCTGAGTGCCAGAATTCTGGAAAATTCTGCCCTGATTTTCAGTGTGAAATTCTTAGATGCCATTGGCCTTGTCCATTGATCAGCTCTTGAGTATCATTTAATATTTGTTTTCAGGAAGTAAAAGTCATGTTAGATATCCTGTAAACTATGTATGGATGATGTATTCATGTAATGAAGTCCTCTTCAGGCATATCTTGCTGTAGGTAATGAAGAAGAATAATGATCTTAATGTTATTGGCTTCTTTCACAATGGGTGGAGTGCTGCTCTTGGGAATCTGATACAATTTATAGGCTTTCATAACAAAATCAGCAGGCCAGATGTCTGAAAACTGGAAGACCTATTCAGAGGTCAAGACAGCATCTGAGTTGTGGTATAATAAATATTGAGCACTAAGCTGAATAGAAATATATTCCTGTTTATTAATCTTCATCCTAGTATTTCCATATTCCATGTACTATTTCTCCACTAAATTTGAGAAAGAAAAATGAAGTCTGTAGCAAACTGCTAGGGGAGCCTTTGGTTTCACATATGCAGCACATCATCTCCCCATATGCCACTCTGTTTTCTTAGTTATTGCTGGTCATCTGACCCTCCAGATTTGCATAATGACAGCTATCCAACTGGCCAATACAAGGGAAATAGAGGAATACTGTTCAAGAACTCTGAGTTCTATAGAAACTCTACTAGATAAAGTTGTTTGATTTTTGTTAATTATATTACTTAAGTAACTTGTACTTCAGTTACTTGTTACAATGTTCAAGAATCATAATTAATAGATTTGCCAGATTCTTGTATTAAAATGCTGCTATGTAATTACTGTAAAATTATTCCAATTTCAAAATAAATTAGTATCAAGTACAAATAAAAGTAATTATCCATAACATCTAAAATACATCAGTGTTACAAGTGTAAATGGAAGATGTAAATTAAAAAATGGAAGAGCAACAAAATTGACCTGCATGCACTTTGTCTCCCCTTTATCTATCTGAATTTCTGCCATTTTCCATGGCTTTAAGGTATTTCTGCACAGTTTGCATTAACTATAGATAAGATTTTCTTGTTGAATTGTGGTAACCAATCTCCCTTTAGAAATCCTCCAAGAGTCCAAACATATTTAATCTTTCTTCCTGAAATTTCTATTTTCTCTATTCAGAAGACAATTTCCTTATTCTTAGTAAGTATTATTTTCCTAGTTTAAGGATGTCTCTTTGTTGGATTAGATAGCATCTCCTGTAATATGGTGA
Organism: Apus apus; assembly: GCF_020740795.1. Lineage (NCBI taxonomy): Eukaryota > Metazoa > Chordata > Aves > Apodiformes > Apodidae > Apus > Apus apus. Next base: position 50,418,517 of record NC_067282.1, on the reverse strand, counting down.
CTAATTAATGTTTCCTCAATGAGTTTCTCTCTACTTTGCCATCAAAAACAAGAAGTTCCACAAACTAGGGCAAGACAGTATAGTCTATCATTTTGTGTGGATTTGATTCAGACACATGGACTATCAATGCCAAAAGAGGAAGCCTTGTTCCTCCTCCTGGAACCCAGCTCTTTCCTTTTCTCTGGTCCTCATTCTTCCCCTTCCAGCTCTGCTCTTCTCCCTCTTCCTTCCTGCCAAGCAATATTTTCCTTCTTTTATCTTTAATAGGCACTTGTAGACCCTTCTCTGATCTGATTTTATTCACATAAATTGTAGGAAAGTTCTGGAATAGTTTTAGAAAAACAGATCAGGACATAATGTAGTCAAATGAGAAAGTGATAATCAGGAGTGTGGAAGGCAATAAAAATGGTACCTGGCAGCCTGTTCCAGTGCCTGAAAGCCCTTTGGTGAAGAAATTTTTCCTGATATCCAATCTAAACCTCTGCTGGCACAACTTGAGACCACTTCCTCTTGTTCTATAGGCTTGTCTAAGTCTTCATTTATTTATAAACAGGATTGAATTAAACAGCAAGATGGGGGAAAGGGATGCCAAATAACCCTGATCCTAGAATATGCTTTTTATCAACTAGTTGGGAAAATTCTAGTTAGAACCATGTATTTATGAAAAATAATATACCTATAATATGTAGGTTTATTATAGAATATGCATTATACGCAAATATCCTGTGTGCCAAATCAGTACTCAGAATCTGACCCACTGTACTGATTCAGGTCTTGATCCTAAATACACACATTTGTGTATTTGTACGTAACACGAGTACTGTTGCTTAAAGGTGATCACCTTTTTAAAATGTTACAAGATTGAGACCTGTTCTGTTCAAATCTAAATTAGGATGAGGGAACCACCAGATTGAACTATAGCTATAAAAAGCCACTTTTTATTTAAATGTTATGTGAAATGATGAGGTCAAAGTTCTTCATGATATGCTAAAATTTAACTCCTCTTAGCATCAAGTATCAAAGTAAATGCCATATGTGACAAAAAGTCTTAATATTTCATATGTTCTGTAATTATGTGAAGTAAGTTTAAATCTAATACTTTTTCAAATATTATCCATATTTTAAAAGGCGTGAATCAGTTTGTTAATAAGTTGAACACCCACTCTTGAGTTGGTTTGTCAGGAGGATCAGATGTTTTTTTTAAGTCATCATTTTTGTGAAGATGAATAATAATATGTCTTCCTACTATAATACTTTAATTCTTCCTATTTTCTCTTTAAAATTCTAAATTCTTGGATGAATGCTCCTTTAAAATGTTGCCTCTTTATTGAAACTCAGAGTCTTTTGTGAAATTACTATGTATTGCCATTAATGTCATGTCACAAAAGTCCTGATTCTGTTAGGAATCCCTCATGGAGCTTACAGAGTCACAAATGTTCTACACTATGTAATTGCCTTTTTCTCAATGTTGTTCTGCAAGGGTTTTACATGCACAGATGTTATATTTTCCAAGTATACACTTTTGAGCTGAATCTTCCATTGGGGCCAAATCAACCAAAAGGTTATTATACAGTGTGAAAGGAAACATTTCCAAGGCTTTAAATAATGGTATGGTTAATCTGAACATCAACAGAAGTGAATGTTGTATACACAAATGGTTCCAATAAAAATGTGGAGGCATTTTTTATTATCAGAAGCAGTTACATTTAGCTCCATGAGCTTCTCTAAGATAATGTAGTTGCAGTGCTGCAACATAGCCATATCTAATGTTACAAATGCACTCCAGGTGCTAGAGGAAAAATTCATCTTATGAATTTATCCAGAACTACTAGAAACAAGAGGAGATGGATAATCTTCTGTGTTAATTGGACAGATGTTTAGGTCTGGCTGTTCTGAAAGCTTGCAATTTTCATTCCTGCTGCCACAAAGGATATATCCTCAAGGATACACAAGGAATTATTGGAATTAAAACTAGGCAAAATTAATGTATCTTAGTGCTTCATACTGAGAATCAAGAGAAATGCAGGTGGATCTAATGTCTAGGACACTTTACAGCAGAGATCAGCTACAACAAAGAGCCTCCTCACTGCAAAATTACTTAGAGAAAAAAAATTGCAAACATGATCCAAAACCACAGTAAGTCCATCTATTATTTTCATACACTTGTGCACTGGAAAACGGACTTTTTCCTGCTTTTTGTAAGACTGTGGTGGGCATTTTGGAAAACAAGATGCATTACTTCCAGAATAAAATTATGCAAGACTTATTTTAGCAACCTACAAGTGGGTGGGAGGTCACAAAATACATACCAGAGTAAATACTAATTGATCATCAGCCAACCTGTGGCAATAACAACCTCAAATCTACACTGTAGCTCTGGTTTATAAGGATTATTGAAATACAGTAAGCAGAGAAATTAAGTAGTATTCAACCTATTGTACACAGGTATGCATATAAGGCACATTACCACAGAAACAGACTGTCATGCCAACTTCAATTTATTGCAAGTCTTAGTATTCTTACAAGCAGCTGAAACTTTGAAGAAACCATTTAAAATTCCTTTATATATAATGTAATAGGCACTGTTCTATCATCAAACTCACGATTGACTTCCAAAGGAAGAAACTGACACACTCGTTCATATTTTCAGACAAAAGACATTATGTACTGTGATAATAAAAATTATAGTGAAAGCTACACTTTCTATGAGCCTCTTTTATTTACTTGCATGTAATAGTCTTATTTCATATCGTTACTGACTTAAACTTTTCACATCAGTCTCTTGATATTGGAAATGCAGCCAGTCAAGGACATTAGTGCCTAAAATCAACATTTCATATTTTAGGCAGTCAGCCACTGGGATATAATCTAGAGTCCTACATTAGGCAGTAAACCCCCTTTGTAGTGTACTGAGAGAGTGAGGTGATAGCTAATAAATCCTTAGAGAGAACTGTGTCCTAAACAAAAGTCCAAAACTGTATCCAAAACATTTCTCACTTGAAAAGTTCTCTCCTAAAAAACTTGCTGTTTCACTGAATTTCCTAGGAAACATTGAGTTATGCTTCTGAACATGATGTGAGTTGTTCCAATTTAAAAGTTTTAATATTAATTTCCTATCTAAATGGGTTCCATTAAGATGAATAAATGGGGAGTAGAATACTGCCTAACTTGTGCCTGGATTTTAGAAGCTTAATGAAGACAATTATTACAGTAAATTTTTACACTCCCTGCACAATCAGCCTAATGGATTGCCCTTAAAGCTTCCAGAGGGAGGTTCTATTTTCATAACTTCTGTTCCTAAAATCAGGTGAACTGGTTCTCATTGTGGGGTAACTTAACTATCATCATCTATTTTAAAATACCTATTTTATCAGGAGACGAATTATTCCTTAGACCAACCTATTTCTTCCTGTAGACTGCAAAGAGAACTTCAGGTAGTTGGTTTTAATGTGGATATTTACACCATAAATTTGGTCGATGAATATCACCTTACAGGTTATTCTGCCTCTCTCCTAATGCCTAATACATATCAGTAACACACAGTTTCCTGCAGCTGTGGGTATATTCTTCCAAAATGAAAGGTAGAAAGGGCATTTAACCCCTTCATTATTAGCAATATCTATTGCTATATCTGGAATAGGTGCCAGATGAGCTCCCTAACTGAAATATTAAATCTCTTTGGCCAAGTCAAAGTTTCATTCTGTATTACATCTTAAAGAGGATGGGTGAGTAATTCCCCACAATCCCTTGGAGGTCAGGGCACAGTTAGGAAGTAGGAGACACAAGTTTCTACATACTGAAGACAGTACTTGTTGCAGAATGGCTTGAGCAGCAGGGCCATGGGCCCCTGCTATCTCCTCGAGAGGCCTTGAGAGTGTGGCACAAACAGCAGCTGTACAAGCAATCTCTTTTTTTAGCCTAACACAAGTATAAACAATCTCTGTTAGCTTAAACTAACTCAAGGACAAGGTAGAGAAGTAGAGTGATAGAAAACAAGGAAGAACCCTGGAACTCAGATGTGTGTTATTATCCAGTAAAATCACTGCAAGTAGTTGCCGTCCAGTGAAATCACTACAAGTAGTTACTATCCAATGAACTCACTATGCGTGGTTACTATCCAATGAATTCACTATGTGTGGTTACTATCCAATGAATTCACTACATGTAGGTTTGGAAAAGGGTATAAAAGTAACACTGTGTATTCAATAAATCGAAGCTTGCTTTATCAATCACATTGATTCTGGACTGCTTGCTTCCCTCGCCGCCGGCAAGTACTGAAGCAGGAAGCTCTCCTTTTGTCTTTCCTATTACTCTGGCCATTAGGGTGCTATATTAAAGAGGAGCAACATCACATCACCTGGCCACCTTTAGGGGAAAAAAAGCAGGAATTGCAACATTTTGTGGAACCTGGTCCCACCAATCTTCTTTAAGCATTCAAAGCATACACAACAGGCAAGGCATTAGAGTGGAAAAATTGCTGATTCAGACCCTAAACTTAGTTGTCAAAGGGAACCCCAGGTGCCATATTCCTGCTCTACATCAATGGTTGTTGCCTAAGTATAGTCATATTGGACAAGTCATTGGGTTTTCAAGACATCCACATAAATTTGATAAAGACCTATTGGGGAACCTCAGCCTTTCTGAGATGATGACTGGAGGTTACCTTAGGTCAACATGAGGTCTAAGAGGTTCCTTCTCAAATAAAACTAGATATCTAAATTGAAGCTACTGCATTAAACTGTAGATCTCCATTCATTTAGACACCTGAGTTACATGTAGACACCTAAATCTGAACATCTTAATCTGAAAGATTATCTTAATCTCTGCCTAGATTCTGAAGCAAAGCAAAGAAGTAATTGTTTTGTTTTCAAATTTAGATGACAACCATACAGGCCTGCACTGACTCTAATCCTAATTCCTATAAACTACATGAAAGCTTTATGTATGGTTCAGATTCTGTACTGAGGTACAGTTTATAATGTGTTCTAATGAGAACTATGGACTTTTTGGTAGTGATAATACTTGATTTGCTTGCAAAGATGATGCAGGTGGAAGTGTATACGAGTGGCGTATGTATGAACTTTAATGTACGTGTTTGTGATTGCAGACTTGATAAAAAATATGTCCTTCTAATATCAATCTTTAAAAAAGCTTCCACATGTTTTCCACTCACTAGCAATAGAGGAGTTGAAACAAAAATTTTGAGTGAAATATAGAAAGGATAAGAGGAACCTGTTTGCAGACATGAGTATCACTGACAGAACCATTAAAAAATAGTAGAAACAAATACAGCTTTTGCTGGGGGAGCCATTAATAAGGCCAGAAAAATCAAATCTCATTGACTCCACCAGAATTTCTTGTGATATAACAATATATGGTCTTAGTACCATATAGATTTTGTGAATTCATTACGAAAGCAATTCAAAAGAAGCTGGACAGTCACAGATTGTAATTCAATGTGGAGCAGCTTCCTCTAAAATATATGCCCTTGGAGCGTTCTTCCTACCCTTGGCAAGAAGCAGTATCATCATAGAGACTGTCAAGACCTATACAAGCACACTTCCTGTCTTTTTCTCAAGGTTGACTCCACAAAAATTTGGTGAGAACTGTGTTGTGGCAATGTATTGTCCTGTCCAGAGAAATAAATATTTGACTTATTTTTCATGGGAATTGACAAATTTCCTTTCCTTTTTCACTTTCTTCATTTGTGGGGAAAGGACTTTAATAGTTTTCTGAGGGGAAATAAACAGTTTTCCTGCCACAGATTTTAACTCTTTTTATTTCAAGAAGAAAGAGAAACATTAACACTGAGAACAGTGTTAAAGTACTTTAGCACAATGTTTAATGTGTTAGGGATTTCATTACCTCACTTTCTACTAAAATTAATTAGAATTTGTCAATGTTTGTTAGATTAGGAGAATGAAGAACACTTTCCAAATCTCACTTTTGATCTTTGTTACTCTTTAACCTTATATTCTTCTTTAAATTGTATGGACCAAATCCTGGTTGTAGGCTCAAACAGTCCTGTCAGAGTCTCCCTTTGAAGTAAAAAACCTGCTTGTATTTTCCAGAGAGAGAGTTATATATCAGGAATAGTGTCAAATCATCAGAATTTGTAGGTAGAACTCCATGTGTGCACCTTGTCAGACAGTTTATTCATAATCTTATTTTACCTACAATAATTTACAAGTTTTTTTATCATTATGAATTTCTAGAGATGGAGTACAATGGTGAGGAAAGCTTACTCTGTACTTTATATACTTTTGCCTATCTTCTTGTTAATTCTAGTCAAATAAATAAATAGAAGTCTTGTATTGACAGATACTTCTAGGAAAATGCTATTGTTTCAGCAACATCAACATCTGCTTGTAAAAACTCTGTCCTTCTTGCATGGAATCCCACCACTCTTGCACTTGTCTTTCCCAGAAGCATTCATTTCTATTTATCTGAGTATTTGATTCAGAAACCACAACAGTGAAGAAGGGACAAAACCCTGATGGAGGCAAAGAAAGAATCCAGGAAGCTCTCCTGGTTGTTGCACCAGATGTCATCTAGACACAGCCAGAGACAATTTATAAATACTTCATCCAACCATGGAAATTTCAATTAGAAACTGCAATCAACCACAAGACACAGATTTGTGGGAGATAGGCTTCATTGTTTCTGATGCTCACGGGAAAAAAAGTACCTGTATTTGCTTTGTGAGAAGTTTGATATTTTCATTTTTACAATACCATGGGGTAATTTCTTTCTGTGCTATTCAGATCTTTGTCAAGGGAAAGGGCCAACTTTACATGAAATGCTTAGCAAGCATCATTCTGTTTGAGTATATCTTTGATAGGAATGTGGCTCACTGCTACACTTTTTGCATAAAAATATTTACTCCTTTTCAAATGTTTACTACCTTTTGTAGCAATAAGCTTAAGCAAGTATGCCACCAAAGTTTGATGTATAAGTTACGTACAATGTGAAGAAACATTTAAATTCTTATCAGGATATTTTTTTTTAAATTTTTTTTAACCTCTTAAAAGAAATACTAATACAGTTATATCAGTTAAGGAGCTTGATTGCTAACATCACCGTTACACAAAACAAAGGCAGTTGTTTTTCACTGTGGTAACAAAAGATTGTAATAGCTATAGAATATATGATAACCATACAAAGCCAAATTAACTCCATCTATGTTGTCTATATTCTTTAGACAATACACAAACATTTTTAATTTTTTACTTCCTGGGTTTCATGTAGATACTTATTTTTATAAGATCTAAATAATTTTCTAGCAAACTGATATAGCACTTTGCATGACCCTCATCAATACTGTATTTCCATCTTGCAGAAACATTAATCCACTTATTATCACAAAATCCCATGGAGACAGGAAAGTGTCATCTCCATTTCTACAGATGTGGCCAAAGACCACACAGTTAAAGCTACATCAGACCCTGGAACTGAACCAGACTTTAAGTTCCAGCCCAATAGCTTCCTAGTAAGGCTGTCCTTACCAATTTCCTTGCAGACTACCTATTTTGTTGCCATTTCAAGCAATACTCTACAGCAAGAAGTGATAATTACATAACTTTATTGACAGTTCATCAAGAATTTCCACAAGTTGAAACATGGAACATTTTCTTTAGTATAAATGAAAGTCATTGTCAGATTACTTCATCTTTCCCTAGAGATGAAGTCCAAGTAAAAATATTTTCAGTATTGCTGTGTGATATTGTTGCAACACAGCTGATTATCCAGGGTGTCCCTAACACAACATGACTTCAAGAGGAAAGAGAACATTTTAACAGATGAACCCTTTGGTATAGCTACAAGTGCTCTTCTCGAAGTCTTTCATAGCTATCTTCCTGCAACTGCATTTGATCCAAGGATGTGTTGCCAGACTGTTAAGGTGTTTACTAAGGAAAAAAAACAAGAAATCACACTCGCAATGCAGTTATTTTCTTCCATATTTAAAGTTTAGGTGTTTTTTTAATTGAAAAATTGTATTTTTATCTATTAGGAATTTACCGGTTATTATGTACCAAATAATTAATATTTAAGTCTGAAAAAAGTCTCCTTTTACATTCAACGGAGAAAACTGCAGTAGGTTCTTCATCTGACCCTCCGAAGAACAAAATTTCTTCTGGAAATGGCTGTATCTTTCTATTGAGCAAATAAAGATATTTTTGTGGGCTCAGATTTTGCCATCTAACTTTTGGATACTGAAATTAAGATGGATTAATTGTAACTTCATCTGTAAATATAGATATGCTTGATCTGACAGAAACATCCTCATGTTTTTCCAGATTAATGTTATTTGGCAGAGTAATATGAATCTTGGTACTGAATAAAAATACAATTTTTGAACAGTACTGCTTAGTAGCACGGAAGTACTTTATTTTGGAGAAAAAAAATAAAGGTAGCTTTTATCTGCTTCTACTTCTGTATTCATTATATACAATGTTTTAAGTATTTCTTCTGTTTGTAAATTTAAAACTAACATTCTTATTATTTTGTCCAAAAGATAAAATTGCTTCACAAAGTAGCTTAAGAAAGATGGTCCTCCAAATTACATCTATCGTATAATGTAGGTAACTTCACAGTTTACATATAATTATACAAAAATAATAAGAAAAACTGGTTAAAGAATGCACTTTCAGAGCAACACTGGATTTCTAGATTTCATTATCTTTCTGTGAGAGTAAGAAGCACTTTGTATTGCATGACTTCATTCCATCTGGCAGGCAACACTGAAATAAATCCTTTCCATTGCAAGCAGCTAAGACCATTGGGACACTTCAGTGTGTTAAGAAGCAAGATGCACACATGCAAGTGATCCAAAGAGATATGGTTTATACCTCAAATTTGGTCTGGAACCTCCAGGAATTTGTCAGTAGAACTTAATAAAAGTAATATTTAGAATATTATCAAATGAGTCTGGTGTTGTATTTGGTAGTTTAAAGTAAGTCTAAGGAATGATCAGAGCACTACCAAGGTCATTTAAATAAATGCATTTCATTTGCACAAAAGCAGAACAGTAAGAAACTCACACTGGGTAATTGTGCTGTCAGGTACTTTAGTGATCAGAAGATGATATTGTGTTAACAAAACAGTCAGCAGTAATCTGACCAGAGCCTAAGGTGAAGAACGATGTATGTTTAGATCTAAACTGGAAATACAGTCCCATTTGGCTTTTTCTGGGCATTGCCACAGGAATAACCACCTATCTATGACAATCCCTTGGGTAGTACATTTTCAGTGGTATAGAGCAGTCAGTACATTGGACTCCTGAGACTGAATAATGTAAACAGAAAACATCCATCAGTTGTGAGTCTCACTTTTTTTACCTCCTTCTGGGCCTGTGTAGATATTGAAATACTCAGTGGGAGAAACAAGAAGGAAAAAAGTAAAGAGTATAATTGCTCCCATGAAAAATATGTCTGCTGTTCTCAGGCATTATAGGAAGCTGCAGCACATACTGCACCTTGCCAATATGTACTGTAAAAGAGATTCATTCTTAGCCTACTGAATGTGGATATAACACTGCCTTTTAACCAATAAAGGAAAAATATTTATTTTGGGACAAAATCCTGACCAAAATATTGAATGGTCAACTGGTTGATGGATGTTTTATTTACAAAGATACTGCTGGGTTATACCATATACCCTATCAGCAATACATCTAGTGTTACCTTACATCAGTATTTAGATGTACTTAATTTACTGTTTGATCAGCTTTCAAGATGTTTTATAGAAAGTCTAGATTTTATTTTCAGGCTTTTCATATATTTAATACAAAATTATGTCTGTTTTCAACACTTGGAATCCGAGTTAGTTTAATATCTTATTTAGTTACGACTTTGAGGTGTTTTCCTTTCCTTATCAGCTCTTATTGGTAAATAATCTGTCCATTTCTCAGATGGAATTAAAAATAGTATTACATTTGACAAAAGCCATCTCCTTCCATCTATCACCTTTCCTGTAAGTGCTTTGAGCACACACCTCTAAAGAAATTTTATAAATGGTTGTTTTACTTGTGTTATGTTTTCTGGGTGTCATTACCGAGTGAATTATGAAATTAGGTCCTTAAATTGTCACTGGGTAACAGATTCCTAGTTTCTTCGATAAAGTTTTCTGGCTAAGTTTCCCAAACATTGTACTTAACCAAATAAACAAAAATACCCCAAAAAACCTTAATTGACTCCAAAAGCAGGGCAAGAGAAATGTTTTAACATCTGTGGTTTCAGCTCTAAGGATAAAGACTAGGCATTTTACACCCAGCTAAATGCTATAAGGCAATACACAGGATCTGCCCTAGTGTACTTGTAACCTTTATCTTTTACATTAAGATGTTAATTCACCAGCTCTCAGCCCATTTTTGGAGCTTTATAGATCTACAACAGTCAAGAGTCACATAACTTTAAGGCACTTTAGCTCTATGCTGAAGTATTTTATCTCTTTGTAAGATCTGTCATAAGGCAGAGCTATGTAAAGAAGGTGACTGTGCAACTACCATGGATTTCAACGTCATTTAGGGTTCTAAATAACTTCAGGCATCTGGGCCTTATGTAGTAAAGTATTTAAGGATACACTTAAGCATTCTGCTGAATCAGCACCTAAAGTCTGAGTTTTTCTCATTCATTTATTTTATTTTTTTTTCATTCTTAATTGTCAAAGGATATAATTAGTAAGGTAATTCCAGCTTTAAGAAAGCTTAATTATCTTTTTGTCATTAAGGATAACACACAAGGAGATTGACCTCCCATAACAGGTTGCTACTAAAGCATCAAAAGTTCAGCAGGATGAACCAACCCTCATCCATGTCTACCAATAAGGATCTACTGAGTTTGTTATGCTTCTAAGAAAGCCCTTCAACATCAGAAATAGGTATTTTTATTTTTACTTCTTTTTTAGAGAAGCAAATAAATAACCCTCTTCCTTTTTTTTTTTTTTTTTTTTTTTCATACAAAGCAAAATGAGGAAGTGAGGAAGTAAAGAAGCAGCAGAAATCACTTAGTTCAGTTTCCATAATGAAAAAAATTAGTTAGAGTAATTTCTTTCTGGAATAATTTGACTTTAAATGGGTTTAATATTAGTACAGATTTGCTTTGAATAGGTGAATATATCCCTTTCTGTAGAGTGATATTTTATTTAATGCATTCATTTATCCTCCCCAATTGCCTCAGCCTACAGAGTAATGAGTACCAGATTATTTTTCCACAGCATAGCATATATGTAATTATTTTTCATTCACACTTTACTAACAATATAGTTTTTTGGATATAGATGCCAAAGAACAACCTTGGCAACTTATCTAGGAAAATTAGTTTACTTGGCTCATTACAATAATCTTAGTTACTCAAAAATTAACCCTCCTCTCAGAAAACATTAATTCCTGTAAACAGTATGTATGAAGAACATTTAAGCATAATCCATATTAATTTAAACTCTGACAAGGCAAGGACTGCAGACATACTATAATAAAAATACTAAAGATTTCTTGTCTTCTTAGAATAAAAAGTCAAAGAATATTTTATAAAAGATTAAAATGGTCAGTATTTGGTTGAAAACATAACATTACACTCAGCAAAGGTTTTATCTTCCACTATCTGAATTTTGATGAAATCTCTGAGACACCCTTCACATCAATATTTATTATGCTATACGTCTAAGGAAATATCCTATAAAATTTAATATCAACAGGTAATTTTTCTATGCAATTGCCATGATCATAGGATTTTAAATGATCTTGTGCATTGCTGAATGCAGTCCCTTTATGTTACAGGTACCCCCATAAAAATTGGTCATGACACAACAATGAATTAGATTTCCAGTTGCTATCACTTCTGTTTTCAAGGATGTATTGGAATTTTGCTTACACATCACCAGTTGCATTGGGAATATTCATCTCCTTCAGACTATGTGTTCTCAAAATCCCTTTCACCTGCTCACTGTAGATATAAGAATGACTCCTTGCCTTGATATTGGGTGACTGCTTCATCTTATATACCCTTTAATAAGCAATTCCCTTTCCCTTCTGCCTCCTTCCATGCTACACCTATGTGACCTACTTGGAAAGGAAAGTGACAGTTATCAGCAGAGCACTGCATGGACAAATAATAGAAAAAAAAAATAAAAAGAAGTTCTATTAGGTTAGACAAACCTTTTTTTTTAAAAAAAAAAGAGGCCTGGAAAATTGGATTTTCTGCTAAAAGGGTTATCTCTTGTGATAGTATTTGTCCTCCCATTTGCCCAACTTCTCCCTCAGTACTGAAGCAGAAGACCATGCTGGCAAGAGCTAAAAATAAGCTGGTAATTTTTGTGGTGGTAGGCAATTGGGCTTTAGCAGCAGAGATTTGGCAGTATAGTGGTATTCTGGTTAACACAACTCCTCAGACATAGTGCAGGCAATCTTCATTTTGAGTTTAGTATTTTCTTTACTCCACTGTTATAACCACGGTCTGGGTAGTGAAGAAAAGATAATGCAAAAAAAAAATCAGGCTCAAAATATGGACTTGTTTTCTGTTGCTTTACATTTCTTCAGAAACAAAAAATAACAAATCTGTTAGAATCTTTTAATATTATTTTCAGAGCATAATCTCCTCATGCATTAGATTCCCAAGCTATCCAATAACGAAAAGTAATCCAACAGCAGTGTCAGTAATTTTATGTCTCCTTATCAGAGGGAATTATTTGTTTGAGATTTATTTATTTGGGGTTTATTTTTTCAAGAGTTCTCTTTCTCACCTAGCATTCTTATTTCGACTCCTCATGGCATGGATTCCTTATCTGAGTCCCTAGCTTAGTACAATTTGGCATGATGTAACCCAGTAATTTTCAATCTCTGAATTTTTCTGAGCTTGAAAATCAGGTATTTTCAAGCTCTCATTCTCTGAGAGAAGGCCAGGCTATCTTAACTTAAAGTTATATGCACGGTGTTTAAAGACAAGTATAAAGTTAAGATCGAAGTACAAGCAAATAATACTGAAGTGTTCTAGAAACAGCTAAAGCAACATTAAAACAGCATAAATTAAACCTTCTGACGCCAAGATTCTTTAGATTTTTTTTTTGTGTGTGTTTGGGGTTTTTTGTTGGTTTTGTTTTGTTTTGTTTTTAGTTCACAAACAGGGAACATTCCACTAGGACAAAGTCATTTAACAAGATTCAAATAGAAATTCTCATCCTATACAGGGCTTAAATAAGAATTGTATTTGGCTGTATTGGAGATAGGAGCCTTGAGGTGTGAATTAATAAAAAAATAGATAGATGATACAGTATACAATATATATAAGAGAGACTGAGAATAAACCAGGCTCTTGGAAGATAAGATTTATAAGAAATGAGATGCATTTAGGATTTAAAGTATAATGTATTCTTCAAATATATAAAATTATTTCATTTCTTTTCATTTGGGTCTAAGTATATTCATTCTTTCCTGAGAGACAAGATAGTCTGAAATAAGTATGAAATGGAGCATGTTCACACTGAAAATAATTTCATGGTTATAGAAAAATAAAATAACTACAGAGCTCCTAGAACCAGTTCCTCAAGGATCATGACACACCATTTTATCAGTTCCTTGGGAATTGAGGAAAAAGAATGAAACAATGAAATATGCATTTTGATACACTCTTGTATCAGAAGAGACACATTCTCAAAGACAGGTAAGATACAGCTAAAGAGTGCCAACAAAACCAACCCTAATACATGCCCACCATGAAGAGCACACCTGTATGCTCCTGTTCAGTGCACTCAGGCCATGTCATATTGCCAGAATAGAGATGGGTTTTTAGGAGTAGTAAGTTGACAAAAAAAACTTGAATGAAAGATAGATAAAAACTATACAGTACCTAAAAGACAGGTAGACAGCTCTCCAGTCTTCTAGAAATTTCCAGAACACGGTACTTGTAAAACCAAGAACACTTTACCAGACTGTATAAACATTTAAATAATAAACCAGGGAAATATACAGATGAGAAATCTTGTAACAGCTAAAGTTGTGCAAGACAAACATGGTCTATCAGGATGTTTCCCCACCAGGGAAAACTATTGCTCACCTCTACTTTTTGTTTAGCTAATGGAAGTTTTTCCTTGATAGAAAAAGAATATTGTCTTCAATGTACTTTAATAAATACAATTCCCTTGCCATCTAGTGCTTGAAAATGGAGCAATTGTATCAGTTTCAGAAAGTGAATTAATCACAATTTATATGTGTAACTATGCTTTGCTGCATTCCATTAGTGCCATTTTTTGTTTGATATGTTTGTAGTGTCCCCTGTAGAAAGTATGCTGCAAGAAATTGACTCCAAAATTATTTAATATTGCTTAGATAGACATTGCTGTTCAGCAGTTGGTTTATTTGGTAGCTCACTGACAGGATGTTCATTAGAAACTGTATATCCTTTATGAATTATGTGCTGTTTTATCTGGGAACATACCAATTTAACCTCTTTCAGATTGACTGCATTTACAAGCACATTTCAATGTGAAAAGATGACCAGATTACAGGGATTGATAATGTGTGTTTTTTAACATGTAACATGTACCTAGTGTAGTTTTGCTTTTTTTCTGTTATGAATCATAGAGGTACAGAATCATAGAATGGTTTGGGTTGGAAAGGTCCTTAAAGACCATCTAGCTCCAGCCCCCCTGCTATGGGCATGGACACCTCCCACTAGAAAAGTTTACTCAAAGCTCCATCCAACCTGGCCTTGAACACTTCCAGGGATGGGGCATCTACAGCTTCTCTGGGCAACCTGTTTCAGTGTCTCACCACCCTCACACTTAAGAATTTCTTTCTAATATCTAATCTAAATCTACCCTTTTTCAGCTTGAAACTGTTCCCTCTTGTGCTGTCACTACACGCCCTTGTAAAAAGTCCCTCCCCAGCTTTCTTCATAGAATAATAGAATCATAGAATGTCTTGAGTTGGAAGGGACCTTAAAGATCATCTAGTTCCAAGCCCCCCACGTGGGCAGGAACACCTCCCACTAGATCAGGTTGCTCAGGGTCCCACTTGATTTCAACAGAATAGATTTTGGTCTCTTCAAGGATCTGCTTGGTAGGATACTGTGGGACAAAGACCTGGAGGGAAGAGCAGCATAGGAAAGTTGGTCCATATTCAAGGATCACTTCCTCCATGCCCAGGAGCTATGTATCCCAACAAAGAGGAAGGCAGGCAGGAGTGCCAGGAGGCCTGTATGAATGAGCAAGGAGTTTCTCAACACAACTAAATTTAGAGACAAGGTAAACAGAGAGTGGAAGCAGGGACAGGTGTCCTGGGGGGAGTACAGACAAGCTGTCAGAGAAGCAAGGGATCAGGCAAGGAAGGCAAAAGCACAGATGGAGTTGGACCTGGCCAGGGATGTTAAGAATAATAAGAAAGGTTTCTACATATATGTCAGCAATAAGAGGAAGACAAGGACAATTGTGGGCCCACTTCAGAAGGAAACTGGAAACATGGCCATGCAGGACATAGAGAAGGCTGAGGTACTCAATGGCTACTTTGCCTCAAAGCAAAGGCTCTGGTCACATCATCCAAGTGAGACAAGGCAAAGGCATCAACTGAAAAGGAAGACCTCCCCACTGTAGGAGAAGCGCAGGTTCATGACCATCTGAAGTGAAGGTGCACAATTCTGTGGGACCTGAGGGGATTCATCCACGACTCCTGAAGGAACTGACAGATGAAGTTGCAAAGCCTCTCTCCATCGTATTTGAAAAGTCTTGGCAGTCTGGAGAAACTCCCACTAACTGGAAAAGGGGAAATGTAACTCCTATTTTCAAGAAGGGAAAAAAGGAAGACCAAGGGAACTATAGACCAGTCAGTCTCCCCTCTGTGCCCAGCAAGATCATGGAGCAGATCATCCTGAAGGCTCTGCTAAGGCACATGGAAAACAAAGGGGTGACTGGTAACAAGGACAAATCCTACCTGACTAATCTGGTTGCCTTCTACAATGGGCTCACAACATTGGTGTACAAAGGAAGAGCAACCGATGTCATCTACCTGGACCTGTGCAAAGCTTTTGACACTGTCCTGCATGACATCCTGGTATCCAAACTGGAATGGTATGGATTTGATGAATCGACCACTTGTTGGGTAAGGAGCTGGCTGGATGGTTGCACTGAAGGAGCTGTGATCAACGGCTTGATGTCCAGATGGAGAGCTGTGACAAGTGGGGTTCCCCAAGGGGCGGTACTTGGAACAGTGCTATTTAATATCTGTGTCATCAACTGTGGACAGTGGCATTGAGCGCACCCTCAGAAAGTTTGCTGATGACATCCAAATGTGTGCTGAGGTTGACACACTGGAGAGAAGGGATGCCATCCAGAGGGACATTGACAGGCTTGAGAAGTGGGGTCATGCAAACTGCATGAAGTTTAACCAGGTGAAGTGCAAGGTCTTGCACCTGAGTTGGGGTAATCCCAAGCACAAATACAGGCTGGGTGGTGAATGTATCAAAAGTAGTCTGGAGGAGAAGGACTTGTGGGTGATGGTGGTTAAGAAGCTCAAGATGAGCAGGCAATGTGTGGCAAAAAGAATTGTGGTCCCTTCTGGTACAGGAAGGCCACTATAAGGTCTCTCCAAAGCCTTCTCTTCTCAGGCTAAGCACCTCCAACTCTCTCAGCCTGTCTTCATAGGAGAGATGCTCCAGCCCTCTGATCATCTTCATGGGTCTCCTCTGGACTCACTCCAAGAGCACCATTTCATTCCCATGTTGAAGGCTCCTGAGCCAGACGCAGTACTCCAGATGGGGCCTCACAAGTGTGGGGTACAGGGGCAGAATCACCTCCCTCAACCTGATGGCCATGCTTCTTTTGCTTCAGTCAAGGACCTGGTTGGCTTTCTGGGCTTCGAGCTCACTTTGATGGCTCATGTTGAGCTTTTCATCAAGCAACACTCCCAACTCCTTCTCTTCAGGGCTATTCTCAATCCATTCTCTGCCCCACCTGTATTTGTGCTTGGGATTGCCCCAGCCCATATGCAGAACCTTGTGCTTGGCCTTGTTGAACTTCATGAGGCTGGCATGGGCACATGTCTCAAACCTGTCAAGATCCCTCTGGATGGCATGCCTTCCTTCTGACTTGTTGACCACACCATTGAGGTTGGTGTCATTGGTAAACTTGTTGAGGGTGCACTCAATTCTACTGTCCATATTGCCAACAAAAATGTTAAGAGATAAAGTTGAAAATGTATGACTGGGATAGGATAGGATAGGATAGGATAGGATAGGATAGGATAGGATCGGATAGGATGGGATAGGGTACTTTAGTTGGAAGAGACATACATCATTCATCAAGTCTAACTGCCTGACTTTTTCAGGACTGACCAAATGTTAAAGCATGTTTCTAAGGGCATTGACCCAATGCCTCTTAAACACTGACTGGTTTGGAGCATCAATTACCTTTCTAGAAAGTCTGTTCCAGTGTTTGATCACCCTGTCAATATATGAATTCTTGTTAATGTTCAGCCTAAACTTTCCCGAGTGCAACTTCGAACAATTCCCACACATCCTATCAATGGATCCCAGGGAGAAGAGCTCAGCACATCCCTCTTGACTTCCTCTCCTCAGAAAGCTGTAGAGCGCAATTGGGTCAACCCTCAACCTCCATTTCTCCAAGCTAGACAAGCCTCAAGTCCTTAGGTGCTATTAATACAATCTATTACATTCTTCCTGTCACCACATGTTCAAAAGTGAATAACCAAATTACTTCATTTCAGCTAACATAAATAGTTGCTCTAATATTCAAATAATTGAGGATTTGGGTTGTTTCTTTTTTATGTTTTTACTCTTTCTCTTGCTTGAGTGATCATAAGCATTTTCTGCAATGATCACTTACAAGTTAATGTAAATGACAGTATACTTTAATGTAACTGCACAATTTAACCTTGCAATAGATCCAGAAATTTCATTAACAGACATGTATTTTGTTAAAGGGACATAAGCCTCCTCAGATTTTCAGCCTTTCTCATTCTCTCCTTTTGTCGGCTCATTGTGTACAAACTCTTATGTTCTAATGCCCTTCATTTCATTTTATAACTTTCTCTCCCTAGTGACTCTCATAATCTCCTACATTTGTAAGCTTATGGCCGTCAAAAATCCATCTATATTCCTGGTCTTTCCAAAACTCAAGGCCTTCTTTTCAGTGTTTTTCTATTTTCTGAACAATCTGTAATTTAGTAGAGGAGGGTTTTCTTCCCTTAGGGATTTCCTGCATCCATTATTCTTGAGCTCCTTAATCTGTGCCTTTTGACTTAGAAGCTGTGCTCAGGTATTTAAATCCCTGTAGAAGAAGCTGGTTTTCACCAATGATCACTTTTCAAAACAGATTCATTACTGGTCCCTAAAGTCACTTTATAACTTTGCCCTTTTTTGGAGTGAAAGGAATAAAAAAACCTCACAGCATTTGGCCACAGCAAGGAGTAAATAATTAAAAATTCAGTATAGTGCTAAGATCAAACTCTACACCATGGTCATGAATAGATACTCTTTGATTAGTGGAAAAATAATTAATATATTGAAATACAACATTTATGTATCCCAGTCTGGCGCTAAATCCTATGGAATAAGGATTATATTTCATTAGGCACTAGATCCAGATTCATTATTCTTAGTTCTAGATATAAGACTTAGATGACTGTTTGAGGATACAAGTTACTCAAATCATCTGTAGAGACAGCAACTCTTTAAAATGAACATCCTTTGAAAGGGTTCAGAAGTACAAGGAGTGTAGAGATATGCTTCCATATAGTGCCTCAAGTGAGAGGAGATTAATTTGTACTCACCATATCACAATGCACAGAAACACAGACTTGTTTTAAAATATAGCTTCCAAAATTAAATTTCTACTAAAGACTGCCAATTTAAAGTAACACGTAAATGGAAGGTATTCTATTATGAAGCAAGCAAGCCAAACAAATAATAGATTTGTATATAAAAATAAAATTGATTCCAACTCTAAAATGAAGTATTTACATAGATATTTACTCAGGGCAGTTAACCAGTAATGACTGTAATAACCCACACCAAACTCATCACATTTTGAAAGGGATTGATTGTGTTTATTAAGAGGCTAACACTGTAATTTAATTATTACATGACAATGTCAAACAGCTTGTAAATTCTGTTACTGCTAGAGCTACAGACAGAAGTCTTGTACAGCTAGTAGACATTTTGCTGTATAAGGAGTACAGGATTGGGTACTATTTGAATATAGAGGAGCTACAAAATAAATTGGAATTATTAAAACTAAACAAACAAAACCCAAACTTTTTTTCCCAAAGAAAACAGAAAATAGTGGCCTTAAAATGTTATTTTTTAAGTGTTCTAAGAACAGAATACACAAAACTGAGATACAGATTTCATCCTAATTTTTGTATAGATAATCACAAGGGTTTTACAGCACATTAAGAACTTCTCAGAGCCAAAGACACTATGAGATGGAGAAAGGTGGAACTCAACAAAAACAAAAGAAGAGTTGAGTTTACTAATGAGTCAAGTAAGAAAATAGACATACCTATAGAAAATACAACAGCACCACTTGTCTCTGACAGAAAGTGTTAAGCTATGTTAGCAAGAAATATAATTTTTAAATTTCAACTTATTGTTAGACTGACTGTTTGGCTGACACTACTTAATCCTTTTTCTCCGCTATACAAGTTAATTATATCAGGATTATACGTTCATTTCCACATATCTCTTTTGTTACAGAAACACTGTGATGACTCTCAGCTCCTTCCTCAGTGTTTTAATGTTTCTTTATTACTACTTAGGATCCTGTGATGCCAGCAAGAACAAAGCAGGATACAAATGCTTACAGGATTCTCACAGTTAAAAGTAACCGAGAAGAGTCAAGAAAAAGAAAGCACTTACAGTTGGGTTACATCAGATTGACATACTGCTATGAGAAAAAAAGAAATCTGACAACAAAAGGGCAGAATTATTCTCTCCTCCATTTAAAATATTTTTGTAACATTTTAGAATTTGCAGCATGATATTAACAGACTGAGATATCTGTGAGGCAATGTTTTTACAGAGAGGAAGCAGATAAAAAAAGGGTGTGTGTAGTAAAGGTACAAGCTTCATGACAAAATCACTTGGCTTGAATCTAAACTGCATTCAGTGCCTAAAAAAAATCCTGGTAATTTCCTCATTGGTCTGTATTCTTAAGCAATTAATGACCCAAGAAAACTCAAGCACTATATAGTTCCAATAAATATAAGGGACCCTTAAGGAATCTTTATTATTAATATTTAAGATAATTTGGTTTAAATTTCTGAAACATATTAAGATACTTGGGAGCCATGATTTTTTGGATGCTTAACTAAGCACCTCTAAAAAGTGCATATTTAAAAACTGCCCACAATCACATTCTTAAAATACCTTTTTTATCTTTACTTCATTGTAGCAAAAGCTTTTCTAATGGAGAATGGAGGCTCTATATGATAAAAGACTGAAGAAGGGCCTCTCCAATTCTACATATTTTTTAATATGGCATAAGGTATGCCATATTCCAGTCAAATGCCTGGGTGGCATAAGGTATGCCAAAATCCCAGCTGTCCCTGAACTTCTTCAAGACCTTCTGCTCCAGCTGGATGCATGTGAATCTACGGGGCCCATAGATTCATCCCAGGATACTGAAAGTGCTAGCTGATATCTTCATGAGATGCCTCTCCATTATTTTTCACTGGTCTTGGGAGTCAGGAGAGGTGTGACTGGACTGGAAGCTGGTAAATGTTGTCCCAGTTTTCAAGACTAGTAAGAAGGAAGACGGTAATTATAAGCCTGTCAGTCTCTTGTCAGTGCATGGTAAAATTATGAAAAAAGGTATTCTAGGAATTATTGAAAAACCATGCAGCCAATGGTCATAGCCAGCATGTGTTCATGAGGGGAAAGTCCCACTTAACTAAATTTATTTTTGTAACAAGTCACCCATTTAGTTGACTAGGGAAGACAGTAAATGTGGTAGGTTTGGATTTTAATAAAGCTTTTGATACTGTCTTTCACAATACCCTGCTGGACAAAATGTCCAGAACACAACAAGAGAAGACCATAATACTTTGGGTGAGCAACTAACTGACAAGTCAGGCTCAAAGACTTATAGTAAATGAGGTTGCAACAGGCTGGTGGCCAGTCATCAGTGGGGTTCCCTGCGGGCTCCATTTTAGGGCCGGTGCTCCTTACTATTTTTATAAACTACCTGGTGTGGCATCCAGGATGTATAGTGCTTGTCTCGAACAATCCAAGAGATGTGATGGACTTTGGCACTCAGGATATCATCTGTTGTCTGTCTTGTGGCATCTGAGAGTTGAACAACATTTGCTGATGGACTAAAGAGATGTCTCAGCAACCCACCCAACCATTTTGCTGCCCCTCCTGCGATGAGTACCCGAGAACTGGGGAGTTTAGTGTGGGACATGCTGAGATTGGAGACAAAGGAGTTCTACAGCTGGCACTGGGAGCAGAATATCCAGTGATAACCAGGCCTTGATATGAAAATCACCGACTTAGCAGGACAAGACAGAGTGCTGGTCTCAAGCCACTTCCTAGGACCGAAATTCCACTGCAAGAAACTAATCCTGTGGTGCCAGTTTACTCAACCTCCTCTTTTGTAATGGCTGATCTCATCAACTAGACAAACAAAGACTACATAGCCCCTGGCATCATACCTGCTCCCTGCTACCTCCGACCAGCATGGAGAAGATAGAAGGATTTTCTCCCTTATTCAGGGAGAAAAGTGGGGGTGCAGTGGGCAAGAACTGTATAAAAATCTGGGACACTATGGGTGCATTTGAAGCACTTCTCCACCAGGAACCACTTCCCCACTGACGACATCGCTGGACCGTGATGGCAACTATGCTCTCGCTTGCCGTCCTCTGTATTTCTGCTTTCTCCTTTCTTTTCTGTCTCTGTTTTTCTCCCTGTCCTATACGCTCTAGGGACTTTGCTGTGTTACTCTAATAAAAGTTTGTTGTGCGCATGACATCTGACCTCGTTTGCATCTTAATTTCACCATTTGGGGTCACTTTTAGACTTCTTCTCAGGTCCTGCCAGGCAACTAAGGGTGCAGCTGCCGTGTGGCTTATCCCAGGAGAGGGAAGGCACAATCCAGCCGCCCCAGCCTCCCACCGCGGTGAGGAGTGTTAGAAAGCAAGGGGGTTCTGCCCCATCTCTCATAAGACCGCACGCCAGCCCCGGTGCCTCTTTGTGCACCTGATGTTGCATTATCTTTGTTTTGTCCTGGCAAGATCGTAAAAAATTGCCACGTATCCTAATACCGGATCGTGACACCTGGCTTCAGGAAATGAGTGTACATTAAGTCCATTTGCCAATTATGCTAAATTAGGAGGAGCTGCAGAGTCCCTTCAATGGTAGAAAGGCCTTACAGAGACCTGGATATATCAGAGAGCTGGGCAATCACCAACCATATAGAATCATAGAATCATAGAATCATTAAAGTTGGAAGGGACCTTAAAGATCATCAAGTTCCAACCTCCCTGCCATGAGCAGGGACACCTTCCACTAGACCAGGTCACACAAAGCTCTGTCCAACCTGGCCTTGAACACCTCCAGGGATGGGGCACCACCAGCCTCCCTGGGCAACCCATTCCAGTTCCTCACTACCCTTACAGTGAAGAATTTCTTCCTAATATCTAACCTAAACCTCCCCTCTCTCAGTTTAAAACCATTACCCCTTGTCCTATTACTATCTTCTCTGATGAAAAGCCCCTCCCCAGCTTTTCTGTAGGCCCCCTTCAGGCACTGGAAGGCTGCTTATAAGGTTTCCCTGGAGCTTTCTCTTCTCTAGGCTGAACAGCCTCAACTCTCAGCCTGTCTTCAGAGCAGAGGTGCTCCAGGCCTTTGATCATCTTGGTGGCCCTTCTCTGGACCCTTTCCAAGAGGTCTATGTCTTTCTTATGCTGAGGACACCAGAACTGTACACAGTTATTCCAGGTGGGGTCTCACCAGTGCAGAGTAGAGGGGCAGAATCCCCTCCCTGACCATGCTGGCCACACTTATTTTGATTCAGCTCAGGATGCAGTTGGCTCTCTGGGCTCCAGTGCACACTGGCGGCTTATGTCGAGCTTCTCATCTACTACCATCCCCAAGTCCTTTCGTCCAGACTGCTCTCTAGCCATTCTTCCTGCAGCCTGTATTTTTGCCTGGGATTGTGCTGACCCAGGTGCAGGACCCTACACTTGGCCTTGTTGAACTTCATGAGGTTGGCACTGGCCCACTTTTCCAGCCTGTCAAGGTCCCTCTGGATGGCATCCCTTCCCTCTTGGGGGTCAACCACACCACACAGCTTGGTATCATCAGCAAAGTTACTGAGGATACGCTCAATCTCACCGTTCATGTCTCCAACAAAGATGTTAAACAGCACTGGTCCCAATACTGACCCCTGAGGGACACCACTCGTCACTTGCCTCCGTTTGGACATTGAGCCAATGACCACAACTCTCTGGGTGCGGCCAGATAATATGAAATTTAATAAGAGCAAATGTTGGATTCTCCATTGGGATGGGGTAATCCTGATTGTAAGCACAAATTGAGGCACTGAAGAGTAACCCCAAGGGAAGAGATCTGGGAGTCTGGGTTAATAGTAAGTTGAATATCAGTCAACAGCGGGCTTGGGCAGCCAAAAGGGCCAACCGTGTCCTCTGGTGCATCAAACCAGCATAACTAGCAGGTTAAGAGAGGTGATTGTCCTATTCGATGCTGCGTTGGTGTGGCCACAACTTGAGTACTGTGTGCAGTTTTGGGCACCTCAATACAAGGACATCAATCAATTACAGTTTGTCCAAGGGAGGGCAACAAAGATGGTGAAAGGTCTGGAGGGCAAGACTTACAAGAAGTGGCTGAGCTAGCTTGGTTTGTTCAGCTTGGAGAAGAGAAGAGTGAGGGGTGAACTCATTGCAGTCTACAACTTCCTCAACTCAGGCAGTGGAGGGAGTCTCTGTTGACCAGCAATAGGGCACAAGGAAATGGAATGGAACTGGGTCAAGGCAAATTCAGATTAGACATTTGGAAAGGTTCTCCACTAAGAGGGTGATTGGTCCCTGGAACAACATCCCCAGCAAAGTGGTCATGGCACTAGGCCTGTCAGAGTTCAAGGAGTGTCTGAACAATGCTTTTAGTCACATGATTTAGTTTTATGTAGTCCTGTGAGGAGCAAGGATTTAGACTCAATGATCCTCATGGGTCCTTTCCAACTTCAGATATTCTATGATTTAATGACCTGACTTTGAACAATTTTAGATTTTAATTTTTCTGCAGAATGGAATGTGTTTCTTATTCCATCTAGTTGAACAGGTGCTTTTGCACACCACAAGACTAATTGATTGTTAAGGATGCAGAATCAGCCCTTGAATACAGGATAACATAGAATAAGCTCTAAAACTGTCTCAGAAAGAGCTGAGGAAAGACAGTGAACAGCCAGAATGGCTCTTTCAACCCTTAAAACAACTGGACTGCTGCTAAATTTAAGATCATTTGAAGTCTAATAGTTCTTGGCAAGAAGCTTGACATATTCTCCAGCAATTTAATTGTAGTTACCTTATATTATTAAAGTGTATTAGGCAATTTCCTGTAATAAGCTTGATTAAGATACCTCTCATACATCTACAGTCAGTTTTAAGTGTGCCTTAGAAGATGGATCATGTTCCATAGAACCAGTTTCTTTTCATTGCCTGTAAAGAGCGTCCAAATGCTTCGCTCATGAATAAAAGACTACTTTGTAGACACACACATATGGTTAGTTGAAGACTGTCCCTCATGTCTGCTATACATGTTTGGACAGGAAAGTTTTTCAGACTTTGAACTCCTAATCTGCCTTTTTTCTATGTAAGAAAGATCAGTGTTACACTGCAAGATGATTTCCTGAAATAGGAACTTGCTGGTTTACAAACTTATCTCTTCAAGCTCCAGCAAACATAAGACACAAAACCAGTTACAAACAACAAAGAAAGAGACACAAAGCTGGGGTGTGAGCTACACAGCACACACTGATAGTAGTAGGAGTCACAGTCATATCAGAAAAGTAAAAGATCTCTTCAAGCATTAGACACTTGATCTCCTGGTTTATCCATCCTGTTTTCAAAGAGTAATTTATGGTACCAATTTAAGCCTGTAGCCATTAGGTAAGTCCTAATTAATTTATCTAAATATCCCAAGTCTTCATAGGACAGACCTTTTTAGGTGTAGTGAAGTACTAAGTCTTGCAATGTCTGACTTAAAGTCGGATCTTTCTAGTGACTGTTACTATTAGCTGAAATCAATCAAAATTCCAGTCTTGACAACACCAAAGATTAAAGTTTCTGTATATAAAAGTATATATACAGAAAGCATAATGAATGCAAGCCTTTGTGTTCTTTGTACAAATCCCTTCATCTGCCTATCAGTCACAGTTATCACCTAGGGACTATATAGCAAGTGTATTACCTTTGTTGAGACTATTCTTGACTTTTTTGCTGATTTTTTTTTAGCTCAGTGAGTTGCACATCATTAGACAGCTTTATTTAGAAATGTCCAGGCTCTTTGTTATTAAGGTCTTAGGATGAGTATCTTAAGCTGTTCTCTTTTCATTTATTTGGACTGAATGAAAAAGCCAGGTACTGAATTGTTGAAAAACATTTCCTGTATTAAACCATGCATGAGTACAGGAAGCAGACTTTTGATAAAATTCTCTCAGGTTTTAATATCCTTGACCATGAACTGAAACATGACTTTGTTAAAGGTAGTTTCCTGCCCATCAACTCATGAAGGTGCCTGGAGATTTCTGAATTTCTGTTTGTCTTCTTTCTCACATTATTATCAACTTGATCAGTTTTCTAACTGTTATGAATTTGTTTTACATTTTCTTTCTGAAGGGAAAATCTTTTGAAAAAAATGTGGATATACTTAATATAAGAATGAGGATATATGAATGAGGCAAAGATTGTGTTTGGTGCCTATACCATTTGTACTTCACATTTATGATGATGAAAACTGAAACACTGGAAGGTTAGAAATATGCACTGTTGCTATTAGAGAAATGTAGCACACGAGAATTAGTGAAGTAAAGGAACTAATAGGTACTTATAGGCAATAATTCAATAACTGGTATGGTTCATAGATATCCATGGCAAATGGCATTACTCTAGAAGTCTTTGAAAGTAAGATTTCTTTGTGTAGCATTCGGAAAAAGAAAGAAAGAAAGAAAGAAAGAAAGAAAGAAAGAAAGAAAGAAAGAAAGAAAGAAAGAAAGAAAGAAAGAAAGAAAGAAAGAAAGAAAGAAAGAAAGAAAGAAAGAAAGAAAGAAAGAAAGAAAGAAAGAAAGAAAGAAAGAAAGAAAGAAAGAAAGAAAGAAAGAAAGAAAAAGAAAAAAGAAAGAAAGAAAGAAAGAAAGAAAGAAAGAAAGAAAGAAAGAAAGAAAGAAAGAAAGAAAGAAAGAAAGAAAAAGAAAAAAGAAAGGAGAAAGAAAGGAGAAAGAAGAAAGAAAGAAAGAAAGAAAGAAAGAAAGAAAGAAAGAAAGAAAGAAAGAAAGAAAGAAAGAAAGAAAGAAAGAAAGAAAGAAAGAAAAAGAAAAAAGAAAGAAAGAAAGAAAGAAAGAAAGAAAGAAAGAAAGAAAGAAAGAAAGAAAGAAAGAAAGAAAGAAAGAAAGAAAGAAAGAAAGAAAGAAAGAAAGAAAGAAAGAAAGAAAGAAAGAAAGAAAGAAAGAAAGAAAGAAAGAAAGAAAGAAAGAAAGAAAGAAAGAAAGAAAGAAAGAAATTTTAATGAGGACACTTACATCCATTGTTGATTGAATTCTTACTTATTTGTAACACTCCCAGCATTATGAGATATCTTTCTATATTTGAGATCATGATAACTTTTTCTGCCCAATTGTAATGCATTTGTACTTTCACACAGGGAAACTAACCAGTGGTAAAACATCCTTTCATATAGGAGGCGGAAACATAGTTTTTACTGTGTAAGTATTTAGCTATTATTAAAGGAACTGGTAGATTCTCCACTCATTGCAGTCTTCAGATTAAAACTTCAGGCTTTCTTGGAATGTATGCTTTAGTCATAAATAGTTGAGAGTTAACAAGTTAATTATGCTAGTCTTTTATTTGCATTATGTGTAGGAGAGAAATTAACAGTAATGCCCTTCACTTTTCAATGCCACTCATTATTTTAGAGAGACCCATTTTAGTCTTCTTTCATCTCTCCTTTTCCCTCGTCCCCATCTCATGTATTTACTGATTGCCTATGGAGAAGACACAGCATATCTTTGATAGCCTGCCTGCCTTTATGAACCTTATCCAGGCCTTTTGCAATGGGAATGTGGGGAAATGTTCCCTAACTACACTCAGTCATCCATTGGGTTTATTCAGTACCTTTAAGAACATTTTCTGCTTTGTTCTACATTCCTTTCCTAGCTCTGTTTAGTATTTGGTTTACTATCATGTTCGTTCCTACTAAGCACTGCTAGTTTTACAGAATTACCTATCAAAATCTTCAGATATAATTCCTGACTAATATTACCAGTCACTTAGTTCTATGAGGTCCTTATGCATCTCTTAGTTGTGAGAAACATTTTTTGTATTATTAATCAATGTGTTCACTTCAATCTTCATGCTTTTCTCTAAATCTTTCATGAATATGCTGAACAGCATGGGATATTTACACCCAAATCCATACCAACCTCCTCAATTTTTCCTTATGTTTTTTGTTGCTGTTCTCCTAACTCCATTACTAGGCTTTTTACAAGTCTTTAGTTTGGACTTAATCAACTGTTTTCGAAAATTCAAGGGTACTCTAATAGACATTTGTAATCATGGGTTCCCTTTAAAAAAGGCATTTCAGCTCATTCTCAGTGTATCATATTAGCTTGTGTGCTAGTTAACCCATTCTTTTAAATAGTCTCTACACTTTCCTTAACAAACATGACCAGCTTTTTTTGTCTGAAGACCTTATTTCTTTCAACCCTTTCCTAAAAAATTGGCACTTGCCACCTTTATGACAGCCACTGCCAAGCTAGATTCAAGCAAAAATGTCTGTGCCTATTTTATCACTGAAAACTCTAAAACTTATAGGTGACTACCATGTGGTCCTGGTAATTTGCTGTAGCTCTTCTTGTCAATCTGTTCTGCATTGTCTTCCAGTAATATTTTCCAATTTGAAACAAAATCTCTAATGCTTTTTGCGTCTCATCTGGGACTCACTCCAAGCTTCTCCATGTGGATGAAGGAGTTAAAAAATCGTACTTCTTTATGCTGTGACCATGGATTTTTTGACTGCTCACTCCTACTTTAATCCTAAACCAATTCAGATATTATTAGAATAGCCAGAAGTTTTCTGCAAGTGAATTTTGTAAATGTTTGGTTAAAAAAAAAAAAAAAAAAAAGTAATAAAAAATATATATATAAAAAATACGGGAAAATTAGGATCAGAACCATTATTTTACTGAAGAAATGTAGGATATTGGCATACTGTGATCATGTATTTGTTTCTATAAGGCATGTACTTGTTTCACTGTCATGTTTGATAATGCAACATGTTCTGTTGAACTATATTGTAATACCTCCCATTGGCAGTTAACATTACAGCCCAAAACACCCAAACTAGGATTTTCCGATTCAAAAATTTCTGGTGGAGAAGAAAATATATATCTCAACATTTCAAACTCATCTCTAAAGAACCTACCAACCTGAAATCCATTGTAAAAAATGCATTAGAACTACATTCCAAGAAATGAAAATTCACAGGAGTATTCAAAGAAAGAGCAAGCCCTCTGACTTTCTGACCCTCATTCAGTCCTGTCTATTGTAAACAAAATTTGATGGAGGTCAAAACATTGCCAATTTTATCCTGAGTAAGCCTCACTTAAGTAAACAGGATGCTTACTTTTAATTTTTCTTTTATTTTTTTCTTGTGTAGTATACTCTCTAAATATGTAAGGAAATGTTTATTTTTTTCCTAAACACGATATGGATCCTCTTATTTCAGCTAAAATGTGTTCCAGTGTTATTGTAATACTCAGGCCCTTTAAGGCAATAGCAAGAACCTCCTTTCTTCTCTTTATTCTTGTAAAAATGGCTTTTCTAGGCATTTTGCCCTTTTCACATTTTGAGCAAAGCTGAGAGTAGATTCCAGCAACAGATATGTGTCAGCTCTTTTATCTTGCCATGGTAACATAAACATCCCTATGCCCAAATGTGTCAAACATTGCTATTTTTAATAATGTAATGGAAAAAAGAGAACAAGCAGTGTCCAGTGAACTTGTATATGCATAAGCCAGTTTTCAGAAGTGCTAGCCCTAAGAATTGCAGTTTGACAGGCCTACTTTCCTGAATGAAGTAAATATTTATTTATCAAAGATAAATTGTGAATGTGTGATTCCTGAAAATGGATGTGCTACACTTTAAAAGCAATTTCCCACAGGACCTTGTTCACTGCATTCAGATTAATGAGCATCTTCACAAGAATACTTTCTACCTCTGACAGTAGAAAAGATGGTAAAAATGGAGTTTGCACTGTATTTTAAAAGTACTATTTGTGACTACAATACAAAACCATCTTTAATTCATAGATCTATGACACAGATAGATGAGATTCTTTTAATTTAAATGAGATTTTTAAAATGTTACTGGATGTCAATTATTTTAAAACAATTTTAATTAAAATTTGATTGGCTATGGTATGTGAGTGGTAAGTCAATTTTTCATCTCCATGATGTTTCCTCAGAGACTACAGTAATTCTGCTATACATCATTCTAACTTTTAACGCTGCTGCAGTTTGATGAGATCAAACAGAATGATACAGAATAAAACAGAACATTGAGATGTGATGTGTTTCAATAAAAACCAAAAATATTTATCTAATTTTCAAACTGAAAAGTGAATGAGAAAACTTGTTTGGAAAGCTCTCAACTGGTTCTGCAAGATATTTTTTTAAAGCATTTATATGTTTTTAAATATATATATATTTTTTTACATATAGGAAAAAAAATTAAATACTAAATATTTTTCAAATATTCCCTAGATCTGTAAAAGCAGGCTTTGCCTTGACAGATAAGTGTGTGGTAAGAAGGTATATTACTTTAAATCATGAAAACTTCTCTGCTAGTATTTTAAACTCATAATTTGTAGTGAGCCAGTATCTGAGGTTCATCCAACCAACTATTGGACAATTAATTAGTTGTCCTACCTTTCTTTAGTGACCTTAGAGAGGTTTAGACCTTTTGCCTTCACTGAATGTCAAGGACAAAGCCCTGAGTGTGCTTGTCTGACCTCGTGCTGTCCCTGCTTTGAGCAGAGGGTTGGACTGGAATGCTCCTGAGTTCCTCCTAAACTGAACCATTCCATGATTGTAATAGAACAATGATAGTCCAAGCAACATTATGTGAAGTTCCTTTTTCCACTTTGGTATTTATTATGTTTCTGTTTAGATTTTTCACTCTGGATATTGTCCTGTTTCACCACAGCCACTGACTCTCAATAAGAAAAGTGGGTCATTTAAAACTAGTGCTATTACACCATATATTGTCACAGCAATGAGTATAATGGAAACAAACACTGAGAACACAATGTTCTCTGTGGCAACCCCAAACACGCCTGAGCACTACTATCACACTATTTGCAAGCAGAGGTTTTGTGCGTGATTTTCTCATCTACATATTGTATAACTGAAATTGTCCTAAATATTAAAAAGTCTTGCCCCTTAAAATACTGAAAAATGTCCTAGAGACTACTTATTAAGTAAATAAAATATCTAAAAATGTTTAATTTCATGACTAGTAATATGATAAATAGTTTTTAACTAATACACAGCTATTCTGCTGCTGCATACTGACACGTATCACTTAGGTTCTCAGAAGACAAATTAAAATCTTGTAATACCTGTTTAATTGAATGCCTGTGTACAAAACAGTGTGATGCACTACATGACTTTTTTTTTTCACAGCTAGGTAATGATTCATTGTGTCTATTCATTTTAAACTACTTCGTCTGAGGGAACTGACTGATAAACAATTTATGTGAAAAGGACTCAAGAGCTATCATAGTTCCCCAGAAAATATGCTTTAATTACAGGTTTGTGTGATGGTTGTTGTTTAGAAGTACATAAAATGAAAGCAAAATATGCTAAAAGGAGTACAAAATGCTGTTACATAATAGAATATACATAGCAATTTTCATTTTTAAGTAAAAAAGTAAACGTGATTGCTCCTGTCAATTTTGGTCTTGGATAGGGATGGGTGTGTGTAACTGTTTCGGCATGATCATGCCTGAAATTATAACAGCAGCAAACCCACTGAAAGCTTCAATCATAGATCTGAATGTAGGCCATGGGATCTTCATGCACATTTTGGAAAATCATGCATGCATATAAAAAAGAACTTTTATTTCCTTATAGATCAGAAGTATGATGTTTTCAGCCTGCATTGATTTTAAGGTTGATGTTCACATAAAAATTGCACGTTTTTTTAGTGCTTTTTTGCCACCTATAATTTTAATAGCTCATCCACTTATAACTATAAAATAATACAAGAAACTCTGTGTGTATGTGTCAACAAATATTAGTGGAAGCACAAAGTCAGAACAAGTAATTAGACCAATTGTAAGAAATTCAGGTAAGTACTGGAAATAAATAATATGTTCCCATCCTTGTACTTCAGTTGAGTACTGAAGTTAGCTCAGATGAAACTGACAGAATTTTACTTCCAAGTGCCTGATTTTCTCTTTGTCTCTGAAGAAAGGGTACATAACTTGCTGGTAGGCATAAATAGCAGTCACTTGAATTACAGTGTAGAACAAATATTCACATTCTGTTAGATTTCAAAGACTATAATGCAATACCAGATTTTAACTGGTTTGGATCTACAGAAAAGTATCTTAATTCCTAAAAGCCCTTTAACATGGAAAATAACATTAATTTTAGCAAAATAGAATCATCTTAAGAAAAATATATTACATCTTACTATGCAAAAGGCAATCTAATGAAGTCTGAAGCACAGGATCGGAACATTCCCAAAGCTACATGAAGCTTATACCTGAAGTCCACTGTAGCTAACGATAAAGAAGAATCCTGAAAATTACAAAATTCAGAGTTCTTGGCATTTGAAAATCATCCAACTTTCTCCCCAAAATTACAGCATAAAGTTAGGAGAAAAAACTTCCTTTTCCCATCTACCCCTAGAATGACCCACTTAAAACTGTGCCAAAGAGAAACACTATAAATCTTTTGGTCTTTCTAGAGTTTTCTTCCCCAAAAAACCTCTCATACACAGGTTCTTGCACATTCTCCTCATTAAGACTCCTCACTCAATCTTTCTCTGAGAGAGCAGACAGTAAAACTCAGCCTTCTTTCCCTAACAGAGAGAAAAAAAAATCTATCTATCTATCTATCTATCTATCTATCTATCTATCTATCTATCTATCTATCTATCTATCTATCTATCTATTTATCTGAATAATTGATGAAGACAATAAAAGTTTTGGGTTTTTGTTGTTTTGGTTTGTTTTTTCTTTTTTCTAATGTAAAACGCAATATTTATTTATTGTTTGTTTTTTTTTAATGGAAGCAATACGAACAATAAGTTATTTCCAAACCCTTCAGTATCAGCAGTGGTACACACTATCATTGCCACAGACACACTTAACTGTATTGGACTTGGTGTTTCTAGCTGACTGCACTTGGGATTAGTTTCAGTGCTTTATGCTGGGGAAAGCAGAGCTGTTCACTAGAAGGCTATTACTACACTGAAGAGATTAAGGTTACTACTTTTAAATAACTTATTTTCTGAAACTCCCTTTCTCCTCTTTTTCCAATTTTAAAATAAACATACAAATCCTGTCTCTGAATTTTATGCTGTCCTGCACAATATTATCAAGCAAGAGAATGAGCCAGAGCAGGGGATGACTACAGTGGAAATTTTACAGGTGTTACAGAACTCAGAGTCTATCATGCCAGCTCATTTAAGCTCCATTTATGCTCAAAGTACTTACCAAGAAACTAAAAGTGAAGAAGTCCTGCAGGGCCTATTCAAAAGCATTAGCAATGAACCAGCCCCCACTGCGTCACTTAAAAGTTACAAGTTCTAATTTCATGTGGAGTTATGGAGAAAGTTTGTCTCTACTGTGATTATATCAAACTGATTTTATCCTCGCCTTCATAAGGAGCCTCAGTTTTTCTCATGCATAATTGGCACACATTGTGGATATGTCTCTAATCTGCACAATTATCTACCTACAATGCTTTTCAATTGAAGGATCACAGTATGCACTGCAATAGCATTCTTGAAAGGCCACATTTTCTGTATGCAAGCTAAGAGTTTTGCTATCAGAAAAAGGGTATGCACTGATTTTTACCTGACATTTCGTCTTTGGTGTAGCCCAGCATGTACAAGAAATATGAAAGAAGCAATCTTCAGCCTCTTTCACTGACAAATATTTAATAGAACAGCAGTAGCTGTAAGTGTTTGTGGCCTTAGCTCTGAATTGAAATGTCAGCAGTAGCACTATAAAGCAGCGTCTATCTGTTCACACATTTGAGAGAGTGAAATCTGAGTGATAGCCTTAGAAAAAGACACTTCAACATTTATCAGTGCACACAGGGATACACCAAAGAAACTAATGGCACAAAAAATGTTTGAATTATTGCAAGGGTTTTTTCGATGCATTATTAGCTACATTTTCAAAGGTCAAAAAGTTGTGCATAGTGAACATGCAATTTGAGACCACAAAGTACTACATGTTAACCAAATTAATGCATTTTTAATAATAGATACTTTGTCCCCTCATGGATGAAGTTTATATTCCAGCAAGTCAGTAAATACATTTTGGAAGAAAAAGATGATGAATTCTGCTGATTTTTTTTCAGGGGAAAACAAACAAACAAACACAACAAAAAAACCAAAACAAACCAAAACCCCAAACAAAACAAAACAAAACAAAACCCAAACAAAACAAACAAACAAAAACCTGCTAGATTTTTTGTAATTCTAGCAAAAGAAACCCTTCCGTACAAGCAGAAGTTTTTTTAGTATCGTCTTGGTTTTGCCGTCTATCTTCAGCTTAAAGACAAGTCACATTTTTGTCTATGTTGTCCAGATCATGAGTTAATTCCTAATGATTTATCCTGCCTAAACAGACCAGGAGGCAGAATTTTACCCACAATCCAGCACATCACGGTCCAGTCTCTGAACAGAATCCATATGAACTGACAGGGAAGAGTGTCTGGGAGCTCACCACCTCATCTGTTTTTCACTTGAGTAACAAGAGACATAATCGCTGTATCCAGTGCTCTTACCTCTGTTTACACGACTGATCTACATGGTAATTTGTTTGCCCAGTCCACTCTAGTTCATATGTAAATATTAGTTTATTGCTTTTTGTTTAAAAAAATATTCAGTAATTTCATTGTTTCCCTCTACATTCAGCACACTGATGAGCTTTATGGCTTGTTTCAGTTTTGGTTATCCAATCGACCATGCTTTTTTCACTTTTCATCTGAGCTTTAACATTTCCTCTGCTTCACCTCCTCAGTAAATTCCTTCTACTTTCTGGGTAATTTGGGTGAAAATAATGTGTCCTTTTCAATACATGACAGAAGAGGTATGGCATGTCTATATCCTTCAGGAGAGCCAGCAGGGTCTGGCCAGGATATCTTTGGGCATCTCAGATGGTACATTTAAGT
The DNA here is from genome assembly GCF_020740795.1 of Apus apus. Lineage (NCBI taxonomy): Eukaryota > Metazoa > Chordata > Aves > Apodiformes > Apodidae > Apus > Apus apus. Next base: position 50,383,867 of record NC_067282.1, on the reverse strand, counting down.
AACTAAATCCCACCCTACACTGTTGATCTTAACTGACTATAGCAGGATGGAGTGAGTTGACCCTAGCCAGCAGCTTGACCAGCCCACTGTCTGTAGTGGAACGTAGAAGAGAATCAGAAGAGCAAAAATGAGAAAAAATCATGGGTTGAGATAAAGACAGTTTGATAAGTGAAGGAAAGAAAAAAGCCACAAGTGATACAAAGGCAATCACTCAGCACCTCCCACTAATGATGCCCAGCTGATACCTGTGCAGCTGCTACCTGGAAAGACCACCCACAGATTTTATTGCTGAGCGTCACATCGTACATTATGGGATACACCTTTGGACAGTTGGGGTCAGCTTTTCCAGCTGTATACCCTCTGAACTTCTTGCCCACCTCCTGCCTAATCACTGGCGGAGCAGAGTGAGAATCAGAGAAGGCCTTGGAGCTGTCCAGGCACTGTTCAGTGATAGCTAAAACATTGGTGTGTTATCAGTAGTATTTGACTCACAAATGTAAAACAACCCCATATCGGCTGTGCTGAAGAAGTTTAACTCCATTCCAGCCAAACCCAATACACAGAAGATCAGACAAGTATTGATCTTACAAATCTGGAGTTGTATCTCTTCCATAAAAACTTCTTCTCACCTCTTACTAAGTAAGAAATTTTACTAACTTTTTGTGTAGGCAAGTGAACTGTGTACCTTTTCAGAAAAAAAAAAATAATAAAAAAATTAGTATTGTGTACTCTGTCAGAAGGCTTGATACATTTCTAATGCTTTTTTAATCCATATCAAATGCTGTTTACATAAAATATGTCTTTTACCAGTGCATTCACTGAAGAAATTTTTTAAAAAGTGGAAAAGGAGAGGCAGAAATGGATACTAAACTGTCTTAGCAGTGATGTCTACTGATTAAATTAAGAGATCCATATAAGCAGAGATAAAATTATAAGATTAAAAAGAATTAGCAAATTAGCCACGTGAGCTGGGGAATAGAGAAAGAGAAGAAAGCTGCACCTGCTGTACATATAATCAGTTTCTGATTGTTACATCAAAAGGATAACAACTGATAATTCATTTTAAAAGATAAATAAGTTATTTTAATTTGAGATCACTGTCAGAGTGTGGCTATGGTAGTCAGAATTACGTCATTGCTCCCATTGCAAACTGGGAAAAAAAAAAAAAAAAGGTTCTCAGGAGAGAAATATACCATTATCAGAAAACTTCAGATCCTTCTGCACCTTTTAATGTACTTTTATCCTAGAGCTAAGATTATGGTTAAATTGACAAATGGTACCAACGTGATCTGTTCTCCTGACGAAAAATGATTGCAGTAAAAAAAGAGAACACCGCAACCTTTATTTGTCCTTGCGATTATAATAGCATGAGTACTATATTCAAAAGGAAGCCTTGTTAAAAAGACCTGTTATAAATACCATAATGAGAATGAAAAATGTTAAGGAATCAACCAATTTATCTAGGAACCTTTATATCCTTGTGTCATGGTCCTTTTCTTTGACTCTGGAGATGGGATTTTCATGACACTACTCCAAGTTATCTCAGTCTTTTGTCAGGTTAAAGATGAGAGACAAGATTTTGTTGGGCAAATCTGTGCTGCTCCATTTGAAGGGTGGATGTGGAGGAAAAAATCAGCACACACTTCACAGAGCCATTAATCAACATTTAATTTGAGACATTCTAGAGGATTCAAAAACTGAGCAAGAATAGTGAAGAGAAGGCTGAAGGAGGGTGGGAAAGTCATTATTTATATAACTGAGTGAAATATGAACACATTTACTCATTTCTTTCAGCTTCAGAAAACCTTGAATGTTACTTATCTTTGGTGAGACTTAGCCAACTTCATCTGTCAAAAAAAAAAAAAAAGTGATTCTGTTAGTATTTGCCTTAGGCTCTTTGGAGATTCAGCGAGAAAGGCACATGTTTTCAGATGGAGAAGGCTAATCCTAACTCTGTAGTATCTCAATAAAATTCACTGTAGTATACGGCTACCAATATAATTCACACAACTAGTATTTTCAGAGTGTAACTTCCTTTTCTGTCTCTTCCATATGCCTTCCACATTTGTTTGCTTGGTAAGCAACACTTCAACCTTCAGAAATTATTTAAATTAAGTAATTATTTATTCTTTATTTATAAATGTCATGGGTTTGCATCTTAATTTCCTGGTGAAGGTGGCAGTGTAATTCCAGCTCACCATCTATCTCACAGCTTAGTTTTGTGGCAAAGCTCTCAAATATGTGTCTATAGCAAATGTGATTAATGATGACTTGGCAAAACTATTCGGGTTAGAGAACTTCATTTTTTTCCAAAATGTCACTTTTAAATATGATAAATATATATTTTATGTAACAACATGACTAGGTTTAATTGTGTATATTAAAGGTGTATTTACATAATCCAATATTCTCACTGCTACACAGAGAACTATGAACAAGTTAAAAATGCATTATTAAAAAAAAAAAAACAACCAAAAAACCAACAAACAACATTCAGTTACAAGAGTTGTTCCAAAAGCAATCTGCACAAAACAAATACTCAAAGGTATACAAGTGCAGCAGTGAAGAGGCCTGGGTCATGAAGCTATAGCTCTTGCTATTTTTTGACATGTCTCAAGAAATAACTGGTAGCTGTAAATTTTTAAGACTGGTATAAACCCTTGGTGACAAGTTGAGAAATTGGAAATCAAAAAGAATCAGACAGCATTGTTATAAGTATCTGTGATACAGTATAATGTGTAACTAAACATAATATTTTTGAAAACAAAGTTTTCTTTCCTAACAAGGGTTTAAGGTAATCTTTCCATCTACAGGTAACAACAAGGTTGCATTCAGATTTTAGATACCAATGCTTATACAGGCCCATTTCACCTTGATTGGAATTAAACACAATTATATTTTGCTGCTGGAGCATAAGCAACATACTTTAAATCTATAAGTTGTTTTTTCTCTTTTATAGAAAGACAGAGAAGCACCTCCAGAGGGTGATTCATCCCATCTGAAGATAAATGTCTAAAATAGTTGAGAGGAATCATTCTCTGAAAGGGTCTATTTCTTCCTTATGATTACAGAGCAAGACTGTATGACTGTGAAAAGAATGATACAGTGAAAGGAACCGCACCCATTAACACTCGAGTATAAGAGTACCACATAACTCAGGGAAGAACTATGCCAAAATACATGTGCAGCATAGGATGGGATTTATGTCCAAATGTAATCCTCTGTCCTAAACTACCCATCCAGGTTTGTTCTGTAGACAAAACCATTAATACTGTTTTTCTGGCTCACTTCTGAGATGGTGTTTCATGATGTGAAAATGCTAAAACCAACTATGATCTCCAAGTAATTTTGAAATATGGGTATAGACAATCATACTGATGTGGCCTTAACACCGAGGAGATGGCATCATCTTCTAGAATGCACAGCTGACATCTAACAAGTATCAATGGTAAAATGTTCTCGGCAGGGATCAACATCGTTCTTCCCCCACGTCAGTAACAATCTGTACTTTTCTCCTTTCCCTTTGAGGAAAAGTAAGTGGTACCAATGCCACAAAACTCAAAGAATTTGCATCAATTAATACATACACTGATGTTATCTCTCAGTCACCTAAGGAACACTAAGTCAGTTCCCCTTCATGATAATTTTTAAATAGAGCAGTGACAAATGAACCAGTAGTAATTTTCTAGGGTAAAATATGTCTAGGTGTAGGTATAGTTGTGGGCAGAGGCAGAGGTGTAGCCATGAAAGGCTTTTCACTGTGTGACTCATATTTAAGTAGTTAATTTTACACACACACTCAGTGTTCAAGTCCCAGTTTACAATTATCTTGATCTGAGACATGAATATTAAAAGGTTAGCCATGTGAACACCTTCTGTGCTAGATTTTTGAAGACAAAGACTGTCATTAAAAGACCTTCCATCACAACCCAATCTCTAAGAAATTTGACCTAGCTTTCTTATAATTCTTCTGGGCCCAGTTTCAAAAAAAACCCACAAAAAACAAAACCAAAATAAATCTGACCAATAAGTTAAGATAACCAAGACTGATTCCTGTTTTAGATCAAATTAGCTATCTGATTTCTTCAAATAGATAGCTGAGTATAATTCAAAGGAAAAATATTTTTTTGCACTTTTATATAAGCAGGTTTCTTTATTAATGGAAAACCACTAAATGCTGTATGTGTAATCATCATATTTCAGAAAATATCTAGACAAAAAGAGAAAGCATGAAGACAGTGTTTATGTGGGGGCTGTGGAGAATGACTATGTCCAGAAGAAACATAGGTAGGCAAAATAAACAAACAAATAAATAAGTAAATACATGGATAAATAGAAGATTATGTAGTGTGGAATCCATCTAGAAGCCAGACTGCAGGGCAACATAAAGAGCAACAACATTCATAATATCAATCAAAGTTAAATTTTCATACTAGATTCCCTGGTCTGATCCACTCTATTTATAATGATTTGATCCAGCCTAATGAAACCCCTGCATTACTTGTACAGTAAAAGAGATGCAGATTTTGCTCAATGTTTCTGTTTCAGAAATGAATTATAACTGTTATGGACTGAGACAGAGTTATCAGCAAGCACTGGAGAAGTAACCGAATCAATTTCTTCACACTAAAACCTTTTTTTTTAATGCAGTGACAAAAAAGTATTAGATCATCTGATAATCTGATTATCTCTGAAGAAAAACATAACAGTGGGTAGGTTGTTTTCCGGTTGCCATTTTCAGAGTTTGTTCTAAGGCAATCCCACAAGTAGCATTTATTTGCTGAAATATTATCTGAAATTAAGGAATAATAAGGCTTTTACTGCATTTTGATATATGCTGGTATATCATTATAATTAACTAATTGTTTTATGCAATTACATAATCTAATTTTCATGGCAAGATTTCAGGTCACCAGGTATCCCCAAATTTACAGTGCAGTAATGAAATATTAGTCTATTTACGGCTTATGTATAAAAAAATTGTTATAGGAAAATTTGACATAAAAGAGAATGAAATCACTGCAATGAATTTGCACTGCACTTGAACACTTATGACATTAATTGTTTGTTACTGAAGCATCTCTGTTGTGTCGATAACAAATAAACATCAACAGCACTTCTAAGGAAATGCCTCTAAATTAAGACCTATGGATTAATTTGTATCCATGGAGCTTCAGTGTCAGAAAAGTGCCCAGCTTATCATGTAATTTTTCCTTGTATCAAACCATAGAAAACAAGGTCAAGTACACAAAAAAAACTTCTATCTACACTTATAAATAAAACAAACAAACAAAAGAAAAAGCCTTTTACAGCTTTGGAGAAGCTAAATCTCAAGAAAATCTCACAGCAGCAGTGAAACAAGTGCCCATTTTCCTACGGCAGAGAATTTTAAGTGATCCACTCTAGTACATCACCAATTGGCAATTTCCTACTTTCTGTGGCTACTGGGGTAAAGAGACAGACATATTGATCAAAATTATAGTAAAGCATTAATTGACAAGTGATGTCTGAGTGGTGTTTCAACACTCTTCCCTTTTAATCTGATGGAGAGGGAGCTGGGAAGAGAAAGGAGTTTCCTACCAGACCATCGTTTTACTGAAATAAACGAATGTATTTTCCTTCCCTCCTTTATAAATAAGTCAAAAGTTTAGGGGAAAAAAATTAGTTACTTTTTATGTGCAAAATCTTACAGGAGATACATTACAGAGAAGAAATTTTAAACCATATTTTATATGTTTTTGTACTTCAAAAAGTGAAGAGCTGTAGCATGGTTTTCAAGATCAACATTCCAAGCAATTAAAAAACAGGAAAAAATATAATGTGATTTCTTCCATTGCTTTGACTTCAGAGACAGAAGCCAAGTACAAAATGTAACCCAGCCCACTGATGATGCTGGACTCTGCAGCCTGAGAGCCTCAAAATGCAGTCTTCGCATTGCTATCAGTTCTCAAGAGTCCATGGGCTTTGAGTAGGATATTCTTGGTTTTCTTGAAAAACAACTAGAGTTGACTATCTCCCAAACTGTGTTAGCTTTAGCTTAGCTTTGTACAGTTGTGCGGTTAAACAGTTTATGTTACTTTAATATTGGTGTATTTCTGTAACTAACTAATTGTAAAAACCCAGCATTTATCCTCTGTGTTTATAACGCCATGAACTGCAAGAACTGTAAGTCAACAACCCCAGTAACAGCTGGGCCCACCTGAGTTACAGGATCCTACATTACACCTTTCTCACTTTTTGCACAGCATCTTGGTGTGTTGAGGACAGATAATAAGGTAAACCTCCTGGCCTGTTTTGAATGAACTATTGCTAAGATACTTCTGATAGCGACCTTAATGAAGTTCAACCAGGCCCAGTGCAAGGTCATGCACCTGGGTGTGGCAATCACAAGCACAATTACACGTTGGGCAGAGAATGGATTGAGAAAAACCACAACCACCTGTGGGTAGTGGTTGACAAGAAGCTCAACATGAGCCAGTAATGTGCACTTGCATCCCAGAAAGCCAACTGTGTCATAGGCTGAATCAAAAGGAATGTGGCTAGCAGGTCAAGGGAGGTGATTCTCCCCCTCTACTCCACTCTTGTGAGACCTCAGCTGGATTACTGTGTCCAGTTCTGGAGCCCTTGACATAAGAAGGACATGGAGCTGTTGGAGCGAGTCCAGAGGAGGGCCACAAAAAAGATCCGAGGGCTGTAGCACCTCTCCTATGAAGACACACTGAGAGAGCTGGGGTTGTTCAGCCTGGAGAAGAGAAGGCTCTGAGGAGAGTGGCCTTCACAGTGGCCTTCCAGTACCTTGAGGGGCCTACAGGAAAGATAAGGAGGAACATTTTGCAAGGGCTTATAGTGAGAGGACGAGGGGTAATGGATTAAAACTGCAAGAGGGGAGATTTTAGTTTAGATATTAGGAATAAATTATTTAGCATGAGGGTGGTGAGACACTGGAACAGGTTGCCCACAGAAATAGTGGATGCCCCATCCCTGGAAGTGTTCAAGGTCAGGTTGGATGGGGTGCTGAGCAACCTGGTCTAGTAGGAGGTGTTCCTGCCAATGCAGGGGGTTTGGAACTAGATGATTGTTAACTAGATAATTCCAAACCATTCTATGATTCTGGACATACCAATTGGGAGAACAAAGCAGTATTTACTCCCAGCTTTTTGTTTAAACAACACAAACGCAACAAGCCCAAATAGGAAAAAAGAAACCTGCTAACACAGGCATTAGGCAAATATTTCCTTCTAATTACTTTAATTTTCAGTGCATTAAGTATCTGCCATTTGTTAGATACTTTAACAAAGTGACCAATTAAAGAACTAATGTACTCTACGTGTATAATCTTTTGGTGTTCCCCCACAGCAAGAAGGAGACAATTCAGAGACCAATTCATCCTGTCCCAAGATTTGTCCATTCTTCTCATTGTTTATACAGTGAGGTTACACACGTAGCTCAGACTGGCTGCCTGTCCTTGAGATTAATACTCGAGGTATATTAAATCCATAACAAAGAGCATTCATTATTCAACTTCCCCCTTCATTCATTTCAATCTGGTTTTGAGTACCACTGTGTGCATTTTATTTGGGCATCAAAACTCAGGCAAACAAATAGCTTTTGTAAAGCTGATCAACTGTTAATTTTATTATTCTGTAGTTGTATCATAATCTTTTATAATTTGTATCACAGTATCAGCATCAGCTATGTCCTCTGTATAGTCAGGAGGCAGAATAAAACCTTTAGCCTAGAGATCTTTCAATAATTCTTTTTTAGTATTTTGCAAGGCTCAGATACTGAGTTTGTAGAAAGGCTTCCTTTTCAGAAGGTTTTTTTTCCACAGAATTTTCTCTAATGCTCTGCAAAAAAATGTTTTGCAGTTCTGATGCTCTGCTCTAAGCAATTGAATTTATAGGAGGCAATGTGACATGAAACTCATTTTTTTTATGTATTATATCCATAAATTCACACTTGACTAAAAAATCTGCCCGAGTTACAAAATTTAAATTAGAACCTTGATCTTCCCCATGTTCAAAAGGTTCTTGTATAGTCTTTCAGGGCAGTCTCATCTCCGTTCTTAATAACAGAACAACCGATCTGGAAGCATTAAGAAGGCTGAAGTTGCTTTACATGAAAGAGTGAAAAAAAACCCAAAAGTAGCATAGCTATTCAAAATCTATTAATCTGTCAATCATCTGCTAGGAAATATGAAGTCACATTCATAGTATTACTAGAGTAAAGTTACATAGAAATAAATTTGGCTACAAGTTCTGTCTATAAACTTAAGGCATAGAAGAAAGATTACATAATGTTTTTTAAAAAATTGTGTCTGATAAATGTTCATAAAGCCTTCAGCTATCAAATTTAGAAATTTGAAAATTCTAATTTATATGTCTAAATCCCAAACATCATTTCTGCGTATGGAGATTTTTTATTGTTTCTGAAAAACTACATGCAGCTGTAATATGGAATGATATTTCATTTGTTCAACAAAAGCATAATATGAGCTTTTAACAGAAAAGGTCGGATAGCGTAAGATGGAAGCTTATTAACAGAAGGTAGTTATAAACATGAGACACACACTAGCAAAAGAAATGGGGAAGATCTGCAGAAGACAAAGCTGCATTATTACATTTTTCATTACTGAGTAGTCTATGCAAAGAGACTTCTAAGCCAGGAAAATATTCTAAGGTAAATTTCCCTTCATTACTTTTACACACTAAGCTAAAAGTGTGCTTTTAAAAATATCTAAATATATTTATTTTTTCTAGATATGCATAAGCAAAGCTTTCATTTTATAAAGAATCGCAGTTCTAAACATTCAATACATTCTTGTATTTAATTTAATATTCTGATGGATCCATATCAGAACTTTTCACTAGTAAAAAAAGGAAGGAATGACTGGCTTAAACATACTTGCTACATTATAAAGTAAACACTTGAAATACTAAAACAATCAAGAGTATACACACCATTTTCTATTAAATTTAATTGCTTTTCCCTCACTAATGATTTTTTTTTTTAAGTTTATTATATACTGGGTATAGAATAACTACTTTTTAGAGTGGTAAGTTACAGTTTTAACTTTCTAAAAATTACTTTCTAAAAATATATTTAAAATTGCAGATTACCAAAAGAGAGCATTTTGAGTAGATTCTGCTTTTGAAAATGCATATATGAAATACACATGGAAACAAAATATTGTTACACAGTAATACTGCACTTCTTTGGGGTTCCAGTGTTATCCCCAGAGATAAGAAAACAATTTTGTCTGTCTTAATTTTATTGCTTCCCCTGTTTATTCCTCATTTCATTATTTTTCTTTTCTCTTTTTTATTATTCTGTAGAAAAAGAAAAGTATTCCCCTTTGTATTATGTGTCCAGAACACTTACAGATGCATTCAGAACTCTTCTTACAGCACCTTAAGGATTAGACAGTGTTTTATTTCTGCTATTTTAAAAACAATTCTTTCAATATCTGGCAGATATTCTGCTGATAAGTTTCAAACAAGATGAATAAAAATATTCCCTCTGTTGCAATGACTTACAAGTTTTATTGCCTAAATCAATAAATTCAGATTATATCCTGTATGTTATTGGACATTGGTGAGCTGTATGATATGAAGCATTTTCTCCTAGCTATTTTATACTATCTGGTTTAGAGACAAGAAAAGTTCAATTTTACCATCTTGGTGATTTTCACTTTATTTAAACTAAACGGTATACTTGAAAAGTACTTGAAAATGCTGGAAACCTGGAGACCTGCTTTTAAAGTCTAACTGTTATCTACAAGAGTAATAAGCACAATGGGAGAGAGGGCTGACATAACAATAATGCTTCCCCTCCCCGTCCCAGTTTATAACTCTGTAGTGTGTCCTATACCAAATTTCAAATTTATTTCCTTCCCCCCCCCCCCATCCCCAACTCCTTAAAAACCTGGCCAGAAAGTAATATTTAGTGCTAACTCTAAGTCAATTCACAAAATGACAGATTCTCCATCTTGGCACATTTTTTTAAATGGAATTCAGTTTATTACACAGATGTATTAAGGCAAGTAACTTTTTCAGCGTCACCTGTGAAATACCTGGTACTACTGTTGAGAAGTGAACCTCAACAAAAGCTATATAAACACCTAAAAATCTCTGTTTATACTTCAGTTACTGATTACATCCAGTCTCCAATACTGATCACTAGGTTCTTCACCAGTGCAGTGGTAAACAAAAAAAAACCTTAAGCTAAATAAACTCACTACTTTCCTATTTGAAACAGGAAGAATTATAGGCTGGTAACCACCGCTTTGATCTCTGGAAGCTGATGGAATAACTAATCCTGTAAAACATTTCCAGGCATATGAAGAAAAATAAAATCATCACAAGTAGTAAGAAGGGATTAACAAAAGGAAAATCATGCTTGACTGACTTGATAACCTTACATGATGAAATTACAGGCTTCATAAACAAGGGGAGAGCAGTGGAGAGGAGAAATCGCTCTCTACAACTACCTGAAAGGAGGTTGTAGTAAGGTGGGGATTGTTCACTTCTCCCAAGCTACTAGTGATAGAATAAGAGGAAACAGCTTCAAGTTGCTTCAGGCCAGGTTTAGATTTGATATTAAGAAAAATGTCTTCACTGAAATGGTTGTCAGGCACTTCTCCAGGGAAGTGGTAGAGTCACCATCCCTGGAGGTATGTAGATGCGGTGCTTAGGGACATGGTTTAGTGGTGGATTTTGCAGTGTGCTATGTTAATGGTTGGACTTGATGATCTTAAAGGTCTTTTCCAACCAAAATGATTCTATGATTCTATTCTATATACACAAGGAAGGATGTAAAGAAGACAGAGACAGTCTTTTTATCAGCAGTGTTCAGTGATGTGGCAAAAGGAAATGTGCTTGAACTGAAGCCCAGGAGGTTCCCTCTGAACAGGAAAATCTTTTGTACTGTGAGGACAACTGGCACAGGTTGTCAGGAGTCTCCCTCCATGGAAATACACAAAAACTCTCTGAAGATGGTCTTGGGCAACTGGCTTTAGGTGGCTGTGCTTGCACAGGGGCATTGGACACTGACTATCAGAGGTTGCTTTCAACCTCAACCATTCTGTGATTCTGTTATAAAACTCACCAGTCCGGAAGTGGAAAAAATATATTCATTTATGTTTCTCTATCCAGCTGATCTCCTTGTTCTATCCAGTCCTATTTCTGTCCTTCAAGATTTCTATAATGGCAAGTGTTCGTAGCTAGAAAACAAGGAGCTTATATCACAAAATGCATTTGGAAATCTTGCTCTCATTCAGGTGTGCCCATTTTTGCAACTAGATTTTATCAGAAATTGAATAGTCATCCTACTCCTTCTAATTAAGGGTTAGCAGAAAATTTCTGGCTTTTATTATGTCCTTCAAATGCAGTTTTTCCTTTTCACTACTTCACTGCGAGAGGAGAGCTGAGATGAGACCTTAGAGACCTGAAGGATAGATCACCATTAGCTTATTTTTCTTTTTTTTTTTTTTTTTCCTTTTTTTTCCGTTTTTTTTCCTTATACACCCAGGATGCTTTTTTGAAGTGGATTTTCTAGTCATCTGCTTTTGCTTGGCTTTAGCTCAGGTGGAAGAAACTAGTGCACCTAATGCTAATTGCCATTCAGTCCACAGGATCAGACTGGAGCTAGACTGCACTGAAGCCCCTCAAATATGTATAGTACTTGTCCTCCAAACCAAATGTTTTTCTCTACAAATCTCCTCCTAACAAGCCACACTACTTGTTCTGTAGCCAAGCCGCAATCCACAAAGGTCAAAAGAGCAGTTGCTGCAGGGTTCAGAGGAAAGGTTAGGTGGGTCATGACTCTCAATCATCTGTGAATAAAAGGGCAGACAATTTACGCATTTTGTAAGAGCTCCTAAAGAATCATGTTTTATATTACAGTTCAAGAAATAAAGGTTAAAGTTCATTTTCCTTTTACATAAATTTACATTCTTAACCACTGCTGACCTGGACTGGATTTCATGGAGAGCCCTACAGATACTGACAGCATATTCTCCCATTACTGGCTTATTGGATCACCCAAGGATATTACATCTTCTAAACCATGACAATCTAAAAGATCTTCTAAGCCAATTTTAGACTGGTAATTTTAGACTATAATAATAAACTTTCAATACCATCACGAGTTTTTCTCCTCCAGACTGCTTTCGATTGCTAGAGTCAAAGACCTGGGAGAACTCCCTGTTGCTAAATGTTACTAAATATATAAACACACACATTCATACAGATGTAGATAGATAGATAGATAGATAGATAGATAGATAGATAGATAGATAGATAGATAGATAGATAGATAGATAGATAAACATTCTCATGTAAGAGCCCGTAGCTGAACAAAGAAGTTCAGAATTGACTCCTGGGAGTCCTCTGCTACTATAAAGCTGAAAAAGGCAAATACTGTATTCTCCCATGGGAGAGTAATTTATGAGAATCCAAAAGCATAACACACAACAGGAATATTTCTATGGCAGGATATCTGTAGGAGCAGAGAAACAGAGCTCAGCACTTCACAGTAGTCTATTAAATTCCTTCTCCCACAAAGAAAGGTTCTAAGAAAAAATTCTGTAGGACTGAAAAAGCCCAAAGTGAAAAAGAATAAAAGACTGCATACTCTAGATTAGTGAAAAAACTCCTAAAGTTTCAAGAATTAACTGCATAAAGAATAGTAAATAATCAGTAAAGAGAGGTATGGACTAATACAGCTATGTCTACAAAGGCCTGTGGCCCTTACACAGAGGGTCCTGGGCTGGCTTGTGTCCAAACTGCTAAGAGCCCCTGCAACTAGCCTCATCTACGGAGAGCCAACTGAAGATGTCCAAAATGACATCATAAACCAAAGAATTCAGCAATTAAGATGGCCAGGGGTTTATGTCTCAATACTACCTCCTGAATTTGGGTTTTTTTTATTAGTTTGTATGAGTCTAAAATGCTAAGCCAAAAAAGATTAAGAGGGGGAAAAAAAAAGATGGTGTAGGAAAAGAAAATGTCTTTTAAAATAACCAGCTTCTCATGGGATTTAACCTTTCTATCAGAGTCTGAAATTTAAAAATCTTATTTTAAAATAAAGATAAATAGCAAAAAGGGGCCTCAAAAGACACAAATAAAATACTATAAAATCCAGATATAGTTTTTTTACAATATGAAGTGGAACTTCAAAAATACAACCTGTCTTTAAATATGTTGACCATGTGAAAAGTGCTGCTTATTTTTAGATTCAGTAACACTCCCTAGGCTTTTTTTCACTAAAGATGCAAATGCACAGATATGCTCTGCCACAATGAGAATTCTTCATTAAAGCTGGTTAAAAACAAGACATTTCAGTTTCTTTCAATAAAATTTAAAGTTTTCCTAACACAAATGCCAAGAAGCAATTCTATTTTTACAAGTAATAACATATTTTAAGCCATTAGAGATTACTAGCTCTTACTACCATTTTTTCAAGTAATTCAGTTGCTCTGAGTAACACGTGTAATAAAATGTGGATCTATTGATTTATAGGAACTTTGACAATCAGTCTATAACTTCTACCTGCAACATCAGTTTTTATAATAAACATTTTTAAGACCATACAAACTGTTATATATTACTAAAAGTAGTGCAGAAATTACATTTACTTCTGTAAAATAAAAATGAGAGTATTGCTAACCATTAAAAACTCCACCATATTGAGTATTTTTATTTATGTAGTTAGTTCAGATTTATTAGTTGCAGTTTCTCTGAAATCACAGTTTCTTTTTCCAGTCTAAAATGTGCATGATTATGTGGTGGAAGCTAATGTGGAAAGACAGAGCATTATCTCCCTGCTGCACATTAACCTTGACTTGCATACCATCATAAAAGCTGTAGTAAGAGAATCTGAATAATATTAGATTAATTTACGATTTTGCAAAATGGGCAGAAAGTACAAATGCTACAACTGTATTGCAATTAATAAGATTTACAAAATATATGGTGTTCTTATGTAGCTTAAATATGTGATCATGGAATTTTAAAATGTCACCTGGGTTTCCCAGTAAAAAAATGTAACTCAATACATTCTGTCCTTTTGCAATAAGAGAGATTAGTAGTCTTTTCACTGGATTTCAGATTTCTGTCCCAAGTCTGTGAATTAGTCTGCACAGAATACCTAGTCAGTAAATCATGCTTCATAGTTTCCCTTCCTAATAAATATAGAAGTGAAATGTAAAGGATAATACTTCGTTTAAAATTGTTTTATGGACAAGTGCAGTAATAACAATGAATATCCTAAACCAATATTGAACTCCACAGAATTTTCAAGAAACTACATAAACCACGGGAAATTATATTATGGGAAAAATGCTGATTTGAAGAGTACAGTGGAGAGAACATAAAATATGTTTTTAAGAAATACCTGCTGCACTAGAGAATTAGCTAGGAAATTATAGTGAACAATTTATTACTGTCAAAGAAAAATTGGCACAAGTACTTTAATAGATATTATTAAATTTCTTCTTTACATAATTATTCTATATTTCTCTGTTTTTAAAAACTGTGAAAATAAGAAATCTGCTTACTTATTTCAGAAGCTCCTAAAGGTGACTACAAATACTTTAAGCAGGCATAATTCACTGATTTCAGACCTTTATGCTTAGCTATCTTAAGATATATTGCTTATGTGTAATTATCATTTAGTTGGGTGTGGATTGTAAGCTGTGTGGTGATAAAACGAACACCCACAAACCATCTTTGCTCTCCATCTCCATTCACTAGCAATCTGCTAGAAGGGATTTAAGTGTCACTTACTGCACAGTTGCTCATATGGTGTTATATACTAATAAAAGCCAAACAGAATATGGTCATCTGAAATCACCATGTATTACAACAGATTTACTCTGCGTATATAACTTACATTGCAGCAGTAGATGGGACAGTGGTTCCTTAGTGTTACTTCAACTAATAATAAACCAGTTAGCTTGGATATTGATAGCAAGATAACAAGGATGGCACTGAGGCCGTTGTTTGCTAAACTATTATGACTGTTATGCAGCTTTTAAGACCCTATATCCTGACTTAAGGTGTTCCCTTATATGAGGTCATAGAAATGCACAATCACAGAACTGTAAAATTGTTTGGGTTGGAAGGGACCTTCAAAGACCATCTAGTTGCAACGCCCCTGCCTTGGGCAAGGACACCTCCTACTAGACCAGGTTGCTCAAAGTCCCATCCAACCTGTTGAAAGGTTGGTGTCAATGAAGCTCCCTCACTGGCTGGCCTAGCACTGGATCCAGGACTGGTGATACTCTTTTATTTATCTAACTTTCTTCTCCTATTCTCTCTCTTCCTCTTTCTTCCTGAATCATTTAGTAACCCAAGGCCTAACCCATTTTTTTCTCAGATCATGCAGCTTGAACATATATGTATTGTGACTTCTGGGATCAAAATAATCAGCCTTTAAGATTGAGCAGCCTGAGAATATCAGCTTTTATGAGTTATTCCTTCTGTAGTGTTGATTAAAGGTAATGTTCAAATACAGACCTGGAGTGTTGTTTCACCTTAAACCGATCAAGGGGTATCAAACTGTCAAACATTTCCTCGGACCATGACATTTTAATCACTCTCCCCAGAAGAATCAAGTCTGAGACTAAGATTGGATCCAGTTGCACCTAGTCTACTCTCTGAGAAGGTGTTTAGAAAGCAAGGGGATCCAAGCTGAATCTCCCCAGGTTGTCTTGTCTGGGTTGTGACATATAATTGGTGTCGGCGGCAGGATACCCCTTTGTATCAGAAGGTCTGGTGGGGCACTGGACCTCCTCCTTGTCTGTTTAGGAAGAGAGCCCACTATGTGATCTTTTAGCTTGTAATGGGAGAGATCTGAACAGTGGTGAGCCATGGCTGCCTGGAAAATGCCTGTGCTCAGTTGTTCCCTGATCATTAAACAGCTGAAGGATGTGCAGTTCTGGGAGCTGCATTAATGGGGGCCTGGAAAGAAAAGCATCAGAAACTGTGAAGCTCCTAAGGGATACTGACTCTCCACCTGGTAAATACGGGCACGGAGAGTGGGGAAGTGACCTCTAAGCAATAAGCTGGGAGAGGTTCAAGCAGGTGCTGCAGAACTGCTCCCCTGTTATTGAAAAACTGAAGGAATATAAAGCATACCCTACACCACCAGGAGTGGCATAGGCCCAAAATAACTGGCATGATCTAAAGGTTGTAGCAGATGGAATTATGATGCTCGTGAAGGAACAAAAGATGCAGTCAGGAAAAGGAAAAGGGGGTTTGCGGCAACAATCAGCTCCCCTGAAAACATCACAGATGTAGAATATACTACTTTGAAATCAGAAAGTGAAGTACTGAAGACATTACTGACTTTAGAAAAAGAGTATAGAGAGAAATTTGGGACACACCAAATGCTGTCCTCAATCTCAGCTAAACAAATTTGCAAACTAATACACTGTGTGGATCCTCACACTTGGGACAGAGACTTTGGGGATGACAATAACAATGATAAATTAGTAGAAGATTCTGTGCCCCAGAACCTGAACCTATTTGTCCATTGATCAAAACTGAAACTGCAGATAAAGGAGAAGATATTTGTGCTACTGTACAAACTGTCCCATGGTATGCCACTGTATTAAAATGACAAGAAAAGAATTCCAGGTGTCTGGAGGAATCTGAGATGGAATATATGTGGTGAATTTCCCCATGGAGAGGGACCAAATCTTCTTAATGGGAAGAAGCAGAAAAAAAACTTGCTTTCCTGGGCAGAAAAGTGAGCCACCCTGCTCAGAGAGTGTTGGTATTGCAATGGCTCACAGATAAAGGTGAGGATTTGCATCCCAATAGGACAAAAAAAGGTGTGTGTAGACTTCCTTATTGACCATGGGGCCCAAATGTTGGTAATTACAAGAAAAAAGGCAGAGGACTTAAAAACAGAACCCAGTCACAGAAAAGTGAGCTACAGAGACATTGATGGGGTCACAAAAGAGTATCCCAGAGTAAAAATTACTTTATGGCTGCTTAGTAAACAGAGGCTAACCCGTGCTGAAGTGCTGGTGGGAGCTGCTAGTACTAACATCTTAGGGTTTGATTCGCTGTCAATGAATGTTTGATTTTGTAGACATGAAAACTTTCTGATGGTACAGTCTGGAATTTTGTCAGAAAGTGTAAAATATCATAGACAGCATTAGGGGTGATGTGGGCTGGTAAGAGTGCAATTGAAATAATAGATTTGCTAGAGGTATGTATGCCTCTAACCCCCTCAAACATTACAAATATAAAGCAGTACCCTCTGTCATCTGCCATAAGCTAGGGCATTGATAGGGTGGTAGCAGACTTAGAAGGAAAAGGTATTGTCACTTTCATGCACTTTCCTTTTAATTCTGGCTGGCTGGCTAAAAGGCCAAAGACCAGCAGTGCTTACCCACATCATCCCTTTAACCACTGCAGTGCCAAATGCCTCTGAATTGGTAACTCAAACTCAGGGAGCATCCCAGTCATGGATGGCAACCCTAGATATAAAAGACATGGGGTTATTATGATTCCACTCCAGGAGCGTGACATAGTGCAATTCACTTCTACCTGAAAAGGGCTGCAATACATATTTAACAGATTTCCCCCAGGATATAAGCATTCCTTCACTGTTGCTCATAATGCTCTAGCAAAGGTTTTGGCAAAAAATTCCCACCTTACAGGGTGTTAGAATATATCGATATATTGACAATATACTAGTAGGAGGGGAGAGCCCAGAGGAGGTCAAGCATACTATGGAAAATATATGAGGATAGTTAACAGGACTGGACATTCCTCAGTCTAAGAATCAAGGACCAGCACAAGAGGTTCAAATCATGGGAATGGACTGATCGGAATGTGAATGCTTCAGAATTGCTAATAATAGAACTGAGACTAAGGTTGGATCCAGCTGAACCTACGATCCCCTCTGAGAAGATGCTTAGAAAGGAAGGGGGTCTAATCTGAATGTCCTTGGATTGCCCTACCCACATTGTAACACTAGTATTTGAAAGTTGGTTTCTGGGAAACTTTTGGGCTAATGAGGTAAGTGCCTTTTTATCTGGGTGCTTAAATGGTTGGGTGATGCTGGAAAGTAAATAGAACCAAGTGGTGGTGAGACCCAAAAGATGATTTAGTTACCCAGTATACAAGGTAGGCAGGATTTAAGAGAGTAAGATTTGGTTTTCTTCCTATAAACAAGTAGAACAAGCATCCTACAACTTAGATTCTCACTTCAGTTTCAGCATTTAAAATCAGTTTTGACTGGTTTGGGGCTAGGGTATGTGTGTGTGTGCATGTGAGAGTGGCACCCTCTAGATCCTTGATGAGGGCAAGCATTTAAGAGCATCTGTCTGAAGCACTGGTTTCAGGCTCATCTGGCTGCTGATCACATACAACTATTTGGCAAATAACTAGGTGAGGAGGCTTTTACTTTGATTAAAGATGGATTCAGGACAATACAGTCTTGTGTGCATCAAGAGTGAATATATAAGAAAAAGCTTCTTACAGCACTCAAACTCGAACTCATTAAGACCCTAATAAAATACTTATGAGGGAAGAAAAAAATCTATTCAAGTAAAGAGTACACTTCCGCAGTCTTTTCAAAAACTAAACTCACACATGTAATACAATTTAAAGGTAATCTGGAAGAAATACTGAAGAAGGAAAATTAGCTAGGAAAACCACATATGCAAAATTTACCCATATTCCAAAAAGCATATCTACAGAGATTTAGGGCAAACAAAATATACTATATTCTGATAACATACTTAGTTAATGTCCATATTTAAGCCAATTTATGCATCTGTGTTCTTTCATATATCAATACAATTTCCTGTTCTGTAGAAAAAGAACATGCAAATCTGTTCACCATATTAGAAAAGAAGGTCTTTAAAAGCTCTTTTCCTATTAGCAGTTTGGAAAAGGAAAATATCATGATATATCAGCCTTGCCTCATACCTGGAAGGAATTGCTTTGAGTCCCAGCAAGGAAAAGTCTAAATGATTATGACTCTAATCTAGGTGTAATCAAGTTCATTCACTCTGTGTATTCTTGTCTGGGAGGAACATTTTTCTGCTGAAAAGCAGAATACCGCTAATTAGATCAGAATGAAAGCTGTGTTTTTCTCTGCTGGAGAACTGTAACTCAAATTGATGTGAGAAAAACTGGCAGGGTAAGTTAAATGAAGCAGTGTTCTTCTTTGGGTCAGGCAGCAGAACATCAAAAAGCAGCAAGGATCACTTTTTAACACATATGTACATTCATTGTAGAAAGGGTAACACCACATTTTGTAACTAAATATGTTCCAAAAATGAGAAAGCAATTATTTTAAGGCCAAACAAGAGCTGCAGATTTACATGTCTTCCTAGGGTTTCAAAAAGTAGGAAAAGAAAGAACATCTTTAATAGTTGTATGCAGAACACTGCTAATTGCTATGACATCTAGAAAGCTGTGGAAAGATTGGTAAGAAGAGAAACTGATTTATTTACAATGAGAAGTTAAGAGTACCATTAATGGCTATCTTGCAATTTTAACTGAGGAAATAAGGTCTTTAATTTATTTACTATGTATCTAGTCTTAACTCACAAGGGAACTACATCTCATGCAAAAGAAGTTTTATGATTCTTTTCCCCACATTTGTGGTATTTCAGTATTTGGAACATGAGATAAAAGTCAATGAGACACTAAAAAAGCAGGAAGGGCATTGAGAAAAACTTACATCAGACATTTAGTTGGCAAGATGAAAATACCTTTAACTTAAGTTAAACTTCAGACTGAATGGAAATTTCTGTTAAAAATATTTTTATGTCATATATTTAGGAAACCTGGTACTTCAACTTCTATATAATGTTTTTTCTTACAGAATCTATTTAAAGAAAACAAGTTAAAAACTGTTTATAAATGTATAACTACCCCAGATTTTGTTATAATTATTTACTTTGAACTCCCCATGAAACTGGTATATTTGTTCAACCATTATTAAGGTCTGTATGTCCTTTTTCTCTCACATAAACATATCTTTTTTTTCCCTTTGAGTCTGATATGTAAGGAGCCTGTAAGATGGCTGGGGAAGACCTGTTCACTAGGGCATGTAATAGGACAAGGGGTAATAGTTTTAAGCTAGAAAAGGGTAGATTTAGGTTGGACATTAGGAAAAAGTTCTTTAATATGAGAGTGATGGATCACTGGAACAAGTTGTCTAGAGAGGTGGTAGAGGCCCCATCCCTGGAGACATTAAAGGTCAGGCTTGATCGGGCTCTGAACAACCAGCTCTAAGTGTGAGATGTCCCTGCTTATTGTAGAGGGGTTGGACTAGATAACCTTCATAGGTCCCTTCCAACCCAAGACATTCTACTATTTTATGATATCTTCTGTCTCCAAATTAAAAAATGTTCTTCTCCCCTGCTGTGGGAAGGTGAGCATTGGCTCGCAACACCTGCTCTTCTACAACTGTTTAGTATGAAGCCCAATTTCATGAACAGTAAGGCCATATACACCAGGATATAATATATTAATTAAAAATAAAACAAATATTTGCAAGGCAGTATCACAACAAATGGTCACATTTTGTGAAGGATTAAAATGGAATTTTGGACAGCAAACTGAATGAATACCAATTTTTTGTTGGGGAAAAGGGAGGAATTAATTGTCTTCTCCTCTCTTCTGCAGTCTAACTGCACACAGAGAAAGTCAGAAACCAGGTTTAAACCAGTTAAGATAAGACATTATAACCAAATATTTTTCAGTCAGTGTTTTCAGATGATGATAAACTACGAAGTTCAGTGAGCAATGATTACAGGAAAAAATCTGCCTAACTAAATTGCTGTGGACGATGTATTTTTACTTCAGTAACTAAGAAAAAAACCTCACCTAAATGAGAAAGAAGTTATTAAATCATGGCACTTGGTGCATAATAAGTTCTAAGTATGACATGAAAATCAATATTTTATTAAACGTTTGCAACTTAAACTCTGTTGTGAATAGTGCAGTCCTGCTTCTTACAGAAAGAAAACCAGACAGTTGCCAGTATAAGAAGCACTGTAATAATGAACTGGCTGGGAATACTTGGCAAACTTACTTGTAGTTGGAAAATGCTGGCTATGCTAGGCCTGGGAGAAAAGTCTAGTTGCAACTAATAAAGGCAGAATACGAAGGGCAAAAGAGTGAGGTTAGCATGTTCCCCTGAGAGCTGGACGAGGCAACTCTTGTACCGTTAGTCTCCAGCACCTACTGTGCAAACAAGGGTGCTTCCAGCACCATTTGCTTCACCTCTTTTCAGTCTGTTTTAAAATAAAATACTTCTCTCCTTCTCAGGAAGGGCCAAAATGCTTACACTAAGGCAAGGAATAAGTGTTATATATGATTTGCCAACTAAGGTCCCTGGAGAGAAGCTGCAAACACTTTTGTCATGCTCCTTGCAATTTCTAATAAACTATTTTCAGTAGCTCACTGTTCTGTACTGGATATTGGTAATACTATTCTAATAAGTTCCAAAGACACAGGTTACTCTGCAGCTGCTGTATCCTTCTAGCTTGCACATTTAGGTGAAACCAATCTTCTTTCCGTTCAGTTTTGGACCAGAGTGGGCACACACCATTCTAAGACGGAGATATAAGGCCCTGATACATCATAAATTATTATTTCCAAGGAAATTGCTGATAGCAGTGGTGACAATGCATTTGTAAACTGGGGGAAGGTCCTGTTTGGTTATAAAATGGGACTTTAAGGAACAATACTTTTTAAGGAAAAGTCTACAGCAGAAGTTGTTAAAACATTCTTAAAAATCTAAACCAAAGTATTCTGATTTATTCTAAAGTTATGAAAAAAGATTTCTATTTATCTTACAGAATTCTATAGCAAGAAAACAAGTTTCATTTGAAAACTTTGTCTTCACTTGCAATACACTTTCAAATAAACTTATTTTTGACTGGACAATGTCAGCTGCCCAATAACAAGCATTTTATGATAATTTGAGCTGCACTTGAAAACTGAGCTGGATTTGACACCAGGTAAGTGAGATTACTTCATTCAGTGTGCAGAAAATAAAAGGGAATACTGCTGGGTTTTCTGTGGAAAGCTGTTAAAACAACTTAAAATTCTTTGTCCAAAACTAGTAAATGACTGCAAAAAGCTCAACTCATCTCAGCAACAACAAATCAGATTTTTTTTGTCCTTCTCAAACCATTTAACGTATGTTCACATTTATCCTGGAATATTGTTACTCAAAACAAGAAATACAAACTCTAATGGTCATTTTTAATAGAACCTTGCAGGAAATTTTATTTTAAGACTGCTGGCCAAAGGTAACAGTGCTGTTATATTATAGTTTTAAGTTTGTTTCTGTCTCTCAGGATTAATTTGATTTTGATTAAGTCTGATATGGATTCATGAAGGCCCTTGAAAAATTAAATTACCAAGCATATCACAAACGCCTTCTGTCATGATCCTTCTTCTGGATTGATCCAAGATGGATTTCAGAGCACTTCTACATGTCTACTGATAAATAATTGTTAAGGAATATACTTAAATAAGCACATCATTAGATGTCTCCACAGATGTTTAATGGAATGTAATCATTCCATGCTGAAAAAATATTAAAGAAGTATCAGTCATTAGAGAAAAAGGAAAAAAAAATACCTTGCTATATTGTTGGCAGCTTTAAGGATTTTACCAGTTTGAGCTTGTAAGCAGAGAACCCACAGCATTTTTTTATCAGTTCATGAATGTGCACAGTGTTTATATAATTATTCCTTTCCACAGGTGAAAGAATGTATGAACAATAAATACATTGTGACCTTCCTGCAAAATGATTTTACCTTTAAAGATGGATCATGTACGTTGATGCTTGGCTACATCCAATACATTAATATTTATTAAACTGACAGAAAGTCAATTTCATCATAATGTATTCTGTACCAGAAAGCAACAAGAAAAGATGTACCAGGATTAAAACAAACAAACAAACAAAAAAAACCAACTAAAAAAAGCATTTCTTTCTGTAAATGTCATTGAACATTTTAATTGGAAAAAAGTCTTCATAGACTCTAATTTATAAGTTGCACACAAAATGAAAAAAAAACCCACCCTCTATATATTCTTATCATGCACTGCTTTAGGAGTTCACCGATTTCCAAGTTCAATGATAGTTTTAAGTCAAGAAGGTCAAGTGTCTTCAACAGTCTGCAATGCCTGACAGGAGTATAATATCTGTAACTCCTAAGGTAGTACTGGGAGAATGTGAAATCATATAGTCATCATTACTAAACAGGCATTTATGAATAGCTGATAATAAGGGCAGCTATTATGATTTGTCATGCCAGATACTTACAAGGTTATATGAAATAAATCACATTTGACATAAACCAAAACCATCATGGAAGTTTTCTTAAAGACAGCAAAAGTATCCAAATTAATGTACTGAGAGAGATAATCCAGAAATGCAAAAAAACCAGGCCATTTTGGGCTCTGAAAATAAAAAATTGCCATACACAATAATTGCTTTATCATATCCTTACTGTACTGAGTTTAATGTGAGTGTACACTGCATATGTTTCCAGTAGTTCAGTTATTTTAGATGAATGCACACATGAGGTGCAAAAAGAAACTGTTATACGACATGGTCATTTAATTATCTAGTGTATTATATTAATGGTTCCAAAGGATAGAAAATACAAAACTTCAACCTACTCCTTATGTTACAATTCCATACTACAAAGCCATTACAATTAAAAAGTGATAGCAAAAATCAGGCACTGAAATTCAGATCCTACTTTAACTGTTCCTAAAACTTTAATCTAAAACTAATCCTTTGTGTCTGGTCTTGAAAGACCATTATTTTCACATCTCAGCCATCTGGGAGTTGTTTTCTTCTAATGAGATAAGTAGTACAAGCCGTTCACAGAGATCATGAGAGCTCTTTTCTGTATGGTGGCTTTAATGTGCAATTTAAATGCACCTTGATGCACATTGGTGTTCCAGGGGGTCCAGAAATGCCTGACAGAGAAGGGACTGAGAAGTATTTCCCAATTCAGTATGATTAAGCACACCATCAATCTTTTCTGTTCATAGACCATGAGCATTTTTAGAGTTTGAACTAAAGTGACAAACACTACCCCAAATATGCTATTTTGTAACTGCATCTCAAAACTTTAGGCTTTCAAGATGGCTTTTTTTGGTGCTGACTTTTAAACATATATCTTTATATGGTGAATATTATATTAAACAAAGACCAATAAATTTGTATGTAAAACCACAGTCCAACAGAGTAATATCCGACTTGCAAATGGAACAACACGGGATGTATTAAAAAGCTGAATATCAGGAAGGCCACTGAGCTAAGTGGCACTTATACCAAAATCCTGCAAAGTTTCCTGTGGCATTTATATCACTGACAAAAAATTACCAGACTGAAATAATTTAAACAAATAAACAAAAAAGGATTAACTTTTATGTACTGTTATAAAATTATGTTAGGAATGAGATCTGCCAGAACAGGAAAGCTTATAGAAAAACTGTTCTAACAGAGAGTCCTCATGAAAGTGCCTCAAAAGAAAGATTAAACTAGAAGTACTATAATTGATGTATTTCACCTTTATTTGAGGAAGCACTTGGGTAAATTGTCCTATATGAACCATAAAGTTCAAAGGTTTATGAAGCACTGCCAGTGTGTACATTTGAATGCAAACCTGAACGATTGGAACCCTGGAATAAAACAAGAAATTATTTTTCCCTGGAAAATATTGGAAATATAGCTAATACTAACCCTTTGTAAGCCAATACTAACCCTTTGTAAGCTTAATAAAATGTGCCCTGGCATCCAGCAGGGCCAGCTGAGTCCTGGGGGGCATGAAGCATCGCATAGCTAGCTGGTCAAGGGAGGTGATTGTCCCACTTTATTCTGCACTGGTGCGGCTCCATCTTGAGTACAGTTTTGGGCACCATAGTACAAAAAAGATATAAAGCTACTAAGGAGTGTCCAGAGGAGGGACACGAGATTGGTGAAGGGTATATGGGGGAAGCCGTATGAGGAACAGCTAAAGGCACTGGGTCTGTTCAGCCTGGAGAAGAGGAGACTGAGGGGAGACCTCATCACAGCTACTGCTTCCTCATTATGGAAGGAGAAGGAGTAGGCGCTGACCTCTTCTCTCTGGTGACCAACAATAGGACACAAGGGAATGGTAAGAAGGTGTGCAGGGGTAGGTTTAGGTTGGACATTAGGAAAAGATTCTTCACCCAGAGGGTGGTGGAGCACTGGACTAGGCTCCCCAGGGAAGCAGTAATGGCACCAAGACTGACAATATTCAAGAAACATTTTGACAATACCCTCAAGGACACGGTGTGAACTTTGGGGTTGCCCTGTTCTGGGGCAGGAATTGGACTTTGTGATCCAGGCTGTCTGAGGAGGTGGTTGAGCCACCATCACTGGAGACATCTAAAAAGACAGATGTGGTACCAGGGGACACGGTTTAGTGATGGACACGGCAAGTTAGGGTAGTGGCTGGACTTGATGATCTTGAAGGTCTTTTCCAGCCAGAGTGATACTGTGATACTGTGATACTGTGATACTGTGATACTGTGATACTGTAATAAAAGCATAACTGTGATAGCAATTCAGTGCTGAGTATCTGAACTTCTGCTTCTCCATTACACATGAACAATAGAGGTAGAAATGCATACATGTGGCACCCCAGCATTTCTCTGTGTTATCATCTAATTTCTGTGCAACAACAAAGTTGTGATGCTGAAAAATCTTATTTAAAGTACATCCTTGCTATAGCCTCAAAGTTTCATTCCGTAGCTAATTAATTAAAAATCCGCTATCAGTGACTTACTGGAGATACATGTACTTACCAGTTTTCTTCTTTTCATCTGATCTGTCTAAACAAGTCGATAACACATAAAGAAGACAACTGGGTGCCATATGTATACAAAGCTTTGCCCATAGGGAAGTGTTTGGTCAAGTTTGGTCTCAGCAATTATTCTGATGATTGAAGACATTAAATATCTATGATTAAATGACCTTGGCACAAAGACCAGGACCATACTCATGAGATCTGCTCGTGACATTCTCATCAGTATGGAGAAAGATAGGAGTATCTCCCAGGAATAACTGGATGTTTCCAGAGACTGAATAACAGTAGTTGGATTAAAATCATCAATAGTATAGACTGACTAACATAATTAGGGACTGAAAAGAAACAATAAAGAAATATTGTGGGTATTAGCTAACTGCAAGATTACTATGAACCCTCAAGAAAATGCAATAGTGGAGAATAACAAGTATTATTCTGGATGCAGCACATGAAATATTTTCAGTACTGTTTTGCAGGCTTCTGTAAAACACACATTGAAACAGAGAAGTATTATTTCAGATTGGAGTTAGTAGAGAAAAGGTACTTTGCTGAAGAGTGAATTAACATACTTATTTTACTTAAAGA
Source organism: Apus apus (assembly GCF_020740795.1). NCBI lineage: Eukaryota > Metazoa > Chordata > Aves > Apodiformes > Apodidae > Apus > Apus apus. Next base: position 50,357,439 of record NC_067282.1, on the reverse strand, counting down.
ATTAAGAGTTTGACTTCTTTGGTCAGTTAAAAGACAGGCTTATATGGAATGCCATTGATCTCTATGAACACATCCAGTGGATAAAAATCAATTAACAGCCAAAATCTAGTTAAGGTAAAAATCAGTTTTCTTACAAGAACACCTGATTAATAACTGAGCATAATTTGGGAATCAAATGCCTCTTAGAAAAGCAAAAAAATTCTGCTATAGCTGGTGGATGCAAACTTGCATTACAAAACCAATGCATCGTGAGTGGAATAAAAGGTGGCCTTTGTCTTCCCCAGTGTCCTTGATACATTACTTACACATTTGGGAGTAAAGGGACAGACACCAGCTCTGATTACAGCTCACCCACACATAGTGAAATTCTCCTCCCTTCTCCCAAAAATACTTAAATGCAAATGGCCTATTCAGACTTAAGCTGCACTTGTGCTAACATGCAAAGCATGCCCTGAGTATTAATTGTTTCAGGAAAAAAACTGTGCCATCCCATGTTAGCAATTCAGTATCATGGACAGTCAAGTGAGAGTGCTCCAGCCTGAGCTTTTATTTTTTTATTTAATGTAATAACATAGAAATAATGAGTAGAGACTGTGAAGCTTTATAGCTAACACTGCAACATAAAAAGATGCTGCTACTCCAGCAGTGACCTTCTAAACCGAGCAGCTGTAAGACAACAATGTGTCTATTAGGAAATCTGCTAAGCCTCTATAGTTCAGCAATAAACTTCTATGCTCGAAAACTAAAGCAAACCAAGCAAAAAAACCAAACTAGCATTTGCACATATAAACCACCAAATTTCTAGATTTATACCTCCAAAACACCTTTACTAGGCATATAATTCAGGACCACTGAATCCACACCATGGTGACCTAGTGTTATGTCACTGGCTATTTCTTGAATGCATTACACAGACATTTGACCTATGCTCAGCAGTAGCCATTACTTGAAGCTTATCATAGGTCAGGTTTATTTTGTTGGTTAAAATAATGTATAAAATAATGTATACACTTCCAGATTTGGTTATGGAAATTTACTGTGATTGTCCCTAATTCTAGTGTCTTTGGCATAGTAAGTAGCTCTTTGAAATTATTTCCCTAACATTTTAGGGATGGTTCTGGGGAAAATCTGTGTGTTTATATGTACAGCGAATTTAGATCAGCACAGGCTTTCAGACTGACAGAAAAGCTTGGCTTTTTAAATCAGTGATAGATTAAGTATAGTAAATTATATTCTGCAAAAATAACAGTATTTTGTATAGTTCTACTCATGGAATAAAACATTATTAACAATAAGAATATTGTCTGTGGTAGGAAAAGTAATATTATTAAGCTAGCTTTCATAAACGTGAATGCTAACTATAGCTGTTAATCCAATGACACATTTCAGAGGTGTGGATAATCACTAAAAATTTCACCTTTCTATGAATACATGATGAAGTATCAGATATTTATTTCTAAGTATATCAACTTCTGTCAAGAGATTTTTACTACACCAAGCATTGATTAAGCTAAACTTACATCTAACATGCAATAGTTGGCTTTGAAGTCCTGTTTAGCATAATTTAAAGTGTATTTTTGCAGAGACCTCTATTACAGTGTGTAAAAAGAAAGGAATATTGACAACTTGCATAATGTACTTGGAGAAAATTTGCTCTTTATTAATTTAAATCTGGAGACTGGGAAGAAGCTGAGAGATAATTATAATTAAAAATTTTGATGCTTGTTTTCCTTCCTAATGAAAAAGAACTGTTAAGAAACTGGAAAAACTTGTAAGGCTGCTGGGATCTGTATGGGATCTTGTGTGTGGGGACAAAAGCTGATACATATATGTACACTGTATATACAGTGAAATGTATATACACTGTGCATGTACATACACTGATACAAGGGAATGGTTCCCTTTAAGTGGAAGTCTTCCCTATTTTATGTGGTTTATGTATTGTAGACATATATATAGCACACATATATATATATTTCTATGTGTGTTTATTTGTGTTTTCAAAATTTATTTAATTTTTACATTTATTCCAGTAACTCTTCAGGAATATGAAAAACAATCATTATTCTTCTCTGTGAGCATCCTATTGAATTCTTCCTTCAACCATCAGTTATATAAATTAAATGCATCTGTCTTAACCTCTGTGCCTTAGCAGGTACTTTTCTGTCACAGCAATATCTGCTTGTTCAATTACTGAATAAAATATATAAATACATATATTCCAACATGCTGTGTTGTACCTTCATCAGGGTCATGCTGAAATCGATGAGAATGGAAGCATATTCTCTGTACTCTGCTATACTTGTAATCCCCTCTTTCTAGTTTTATGTCAATCCATTTACTGTGGATTTCACTATTATATTCAGTATAAATGAAAAACACCAAAGTACACAAAAGTCCTACTCAATATTTCTTTAATTCCTAGAGAATCTCCTATGTTCAAATGCAATAAATCTTTTGGAAGAAAATAGAAGAATGATCCTTCAGTTTGTAGGAGGATCCTGTGGTAAGCTAAACTCATTTCTCACAGCACTCTTCTTTCACAGATTCCAGTCACAGTTCAGAGTCTTGCAGGAGCTGTTGCTGCAATGTTTATGAAAAGCCTTTTCAACACAATACTATACCCTGAGGAGTCTTACAGCTGTCAGTACAGTCAGGGAAAAACTGAGATGCTCAAAATAAAGTCTTTAATGCAGTTATTATCAGGTTGGGGCCTGATTCATTATTTTTACATTTAGTGAGATTACTATTTTCTAATCCTGTCTTGTCACCATCCTGCTGAACTGCCAGATCACCACTTTACAACTACAAAGGTTTTCTAGTACTCATTTTTTGCCAGGTTCCCATTGTAGTCCAGCCACTGGTACTCTTACAGTTCAGCTCAACTGTCAGAGAGAAACACAAAGGAAACTCTGAGGAATACAAGGCCTGTAACTGAGGACCCACATACTCCAGGTTAACACTTAGTCCAGCAGTGCTAATGAAGGCCGTTCTGCAGCTTCCAATGAGGATTCATCCGATCAAATATGCATCAAAGCTAACTCCCAAGGTTTCTTCAACAAACAGTGGGGAGAAAGGGGCTCATCTAGAAAATTATTCACCTCAATTCCAAGAACTCAATTAAATCTCCTAGACATGTCTAGTAACATATGAGGTGATCTAGGATATCCCACATGGCCTTACACTGATGTGCCAGAGGGGCAAAAATCTATTTCAGAACCTCTAAGATCGGATTTTTTTTTTTTCTAAACATCAGGAAAGCAGTTTCAAACATCTGCCAATGCATAAGTTTTGGGTGCCTTAGAGCATCTCAAATGGCCTTAAGTGCCTGAATTTACACAACTGAGGTTAGCCCTGGATATCTATATTAGAACAAGATGTGCCCTAGGAATGCTTATTTCTCTCCCCAGTGAAGATAGTCAAGGGTAATCAGATCAGCTACAGATGAGTGCAGTGAAATGAGATGTATACCACTCTCAGTGGTAGTTAGATACTGTTTTGAAAAATACTGACTACAAAAAGTATAGGAGACTTTATTCTCTTATCCTGCCTGTAGCTATGCTGTGGAGACTGAAACTGCAGGATTTCCAGGTCTTTATGCAGGGGAAATCAAGTGGTGTCTGAATAAACTGGCTTGAGGGCAATTCAGTTCATTTTACGGTAATCATATCATGAGATGTGTAATTAATGTACATTATTCTTTTTTGAGGAAAGGTTTTATTAAGTGAACCACATTTGCAGATATGCCAGAATAGCAATCACAAAGCAATAAAAATTTCAGTCAGAACACCCTCACTTCTTCCTTATCTTTTTTAATTTAACTGTAAATGAGCAGCAAATGTGAGAACACTGGTGCTTTGACTCAGCATTGTATTTTAGTGCAATTCGGTTGATCTAATAAGATTGTCTGGCCAGCCATCAACAAACGATATGGACAGAAAAAAAAAAAAGGGCATTTATTCAAACATACCCAGTTTAATGGGGCTGCTTATAGATAATGATGGAATTTTTTGTTTTCTACTATTTGTAAGACTATTTAAAAACATGTAAAAAGGCCTTTAGTGTCTACAAAAACATTAGAGGGTAACTTGGAGTGACACATTTATCAGGTCTGTCTGTGCAACTTTGCAATACAGGAATTCATAAACTGAACACCAGTTGCAAAGTAGCAGGGCTCCTTTGACGACAATTTTGAGAGCATCAGAACTGTTGCACTTAATCCAAAAGGCAAAATCAAGAGACTTTCAAAGGCAATTCTCAAAACAGAATCATCTCCTTGGACCTTGTGGAGCTGGGACACCCATGAACAAAGGCTACATACATATATATATATGTATATATATATATATGTATATATAATATTTTTTTTCAATTATACCCCTAATGTGGGGAGGATACAACCACATTCTTACATGCTAACCTTGTCTCAAGTTTTGTTGATTAATTGCTTGCTTGTTTTTGTATACAGTCCTGCCAATCATGAGCTGGAAGAAGCAAGTTTATATTTTTATGCAAATCTAAACACAGCAAACAACTACAATTAATCAAATTCTTTGCTTTAGTAAATAAATAATGAACTATTTTACTAGAATTCACACTACAGTTAAAATGTTGAAAAGCGTTCTGAATAGCAAAATTTTAATTTTATTTTTTTTTTACTGAGAACTAGTACCTCAGAGGATAATATCTCTGTTAACAAAAAATGAGAGATAATTAAAACCTTTTCAAAGCATCTGTCATCCAGCTATAATGACTGGGGATTCTAAAAGACCAGAGATTATAAGAATAATTTAAAAAAAAAAAAAAAGATAAATTAACACACAAAAATAAAACAGAAACTTTAGAGAAAAAATAGACCTAAACTTCACATAAATGTACAAATGTACTAAACTAAAATAAAAAAATCAAACCCTAAACTGTGAGTACAATTTTGACATGTAAACAAAACCATCACCATATAGTATTTGCAGAGGAAAATCAGAATGATGAGATACAGTGTGGATCACAGATTATTGCACTTTAATTTCTAAATGAGCTTAGACATCTGTGAAATTAAAACCCCAGGACGGACAATTTATGTGACAATTTATGTTGAGAAAGGAACAAAGCTTTGAGATGCAAATTCCAGCTTTCCGTTGCATCAGAGCAAGTAACCTTGCAAACAACCTTCACACAGACCAGTCCCCTTCACTCTGACTGATGCCTCCCATATGTATCTCTTTCTCCTCTCCATTTTCCAATCAAGTTGACAGCAATTCCCAGTTCATTTTCTAAAGAGACTGATAAAAGCCAGGCTGGACCTGTACCTGTTATTAACCTCTCTTGTACCATTAGTACTTACTTTTCTCCTTTGAGAATAAGCAGTTACATTGCACTTGCTGATCTTTGCATGGGATGTGTTGTTACATAAAAACGGTACTGCAAATGTCAGCCTGCTACTGGGTCATTAAAGTCAGGTCATGATATTTGAAAATTTGATGTTCTTAACCTTTTCAGGAGTTAACCAACATTTATTATGGGTTTATTTTTTTATCTTTGTTGTTTTTGTCACTGTTGTTGCTGCTGCTTAAGCAATTAGTCATGCATACAAGGACATACATTGTGCTATAAAAATCCATTAAATTTAATTGATTTATTCATATTATTGAATAAACTATGATTTAATCATTAACAACATTTGCATAATTATTTTAACTGGCCAGTTGGAGACTGTTAATTATTTTGAAGGAATGATTTTGAACTCTGCCTTTTGAACCCACCTGGATGCGTTCCTATGTGATGTACTCTAGGTGACCCTGCTCTGGCAGGGGGGGTTGGACTAGATGATCTTTCGAGGTCCCTTCCAACCCCTAGGATTCTATGATTCTATGATTCTATGATTCTGCATATGCACAAATAATGATTCAAATCTTTTTTCATATATGTATTACAGAACAAGATAGGATGAGATAGGAAACGTCCTCAGGTTGTGCCAGGGTAGGCTTAGTTTGGATATTAGGAAAAATTTCTTCACCAAAGGGTTATCAAGGATTCTATGATTCAGTGACACACAAATAGAAATGTCATTGCTATTTTCTACATGGAAATAGGGCTTTCCTATTTCCTATGTTTCCTATATCCAGTAGCATAAATGAATATTCTTTTCAATTATGTGCACCTTTATATTTGTTACAAAAGGAAGCTAAATAACGTTGGGCTAATCAGCAAGTGGATATTTCTCATTTTCAATCAAAGATGAAAATATTTTATAATATATAAATATATATGGGCCCTCATGATATTTTGCTGATATGAATTAACTGCAAATCTCAGCCTATGTCTGAAACCTTTCAGGTGTCAGAAAGGCATTCTAATATCTCCAAAAATGGTTATACTTTCTTACATAACTGTAGCACCAAAAGACAAATATCTCCAAAGTTCATTAGTTTTTGTGAGAATAACATCACTTTGAGCCAACAGCTGGAGAAAAAGAAATAAGGTAAGAAAAGGTGATGTTCAAATACTTGCCATGTTTTATTTGAAATGGAACCAAAATTATTCTGGGAAGTGGTTCAGAACAGAGTTTACGAAGTCAGACTCCATCTTCCACTCACATACTCAAAGTCAGATTCTCTAAATAAATCAATCCAAGACTTATTATTTTTTTCTCAATTTCTTGACATCTCTATATACCAGAGGAGACTGATTTCTACAGACGACATATTAATATGAGTTATCAGGTGCCTTTTTGAGGTATCACATTGAAATTTTACTTATGTAAACCACATACAGATAATATGTTCTCGAAATGTATACCTAAAATATGTTTCTATGTATATATTTTAAAATATATTAAGTAATCATTTGTTCAATATACTTGATGAAAAGAGGTTATTTACAAAGTCTCCTGTGAGAAATTTCTTTAGTTATTAGTATAATAATCTTTAGGAAGCTACTGAAGAATCATGTGTATATATTTTTACTAGATTTTTATAGATGCTTTTATAGAGGAATAATACCAATGACACACTGGCCATCTGCTGTCCAGCTTTAAGAAGTTACTTGCCATTCCTCAATACTAAGAAGATACCACTCTTCTGCTGATACAACATTCATGGACAAATGCTCCTGAAAACTTAAAACTACTCCCAAAGGCACAAGCAATTTTTTACAGTGACAATATTCAAACTCACTTACAACATGTAATTGACAATACCATGGTACAGAAAATGTTTTGTGTATTTTTTCACACTGCTGAGAACCACTACTGAGAACCACTATCTTCAGAGATGGAACAACATAAAAGGGCAGTTTTACAAACTAATGGTTAACACAATGAAGCAGTTCTTAAACTCAATATATGAACTGCACAAAATTGTCATATTACTGTTTCAATCACTCTCATTTATGAGGAAAATGGCACAAAGCTATCATAACTTGTAAGCAAATAAGCTGTAAAAAAAATCACACAGTAATGGCTTTAGCAGTCAGGAAGATCTAAGCTCCAGAACTGATTTATTAACTTCTTGGGAGAGTGAATGGGCACTTTGTGATAAAATAATTTTGAGTATGAGTATTTTTATGGAAAGATTTTTCTTCATGCTAGCACAATAAGCTCTTGACTCAGTTGCTAGATGTGACACAACCAACCAGAAACAGATCTGCATCAGGTGGTCATTCACATGTGAAATATATTCTTCTTCCTGGTAATACTGGGGTGGAGGAGTTGTCTCCAAAATGCAATCAGTGCAGCTCTTTATAGAAGGTAGATTACGCCTTCACTCATTTTTCTGGGATATTTTCTTTAGTAAGCTTCTTTGTCCTTTTGTTATTCTTTTATTTCTACCAATGAAATCCAATGTCAGTGGAGTGCTAACGGCAGAGGCTCTGATATTTGAACTGAGGTCTTTTGTTTGTTTTTTTTTTCTTTAAGAAACCATCATATTTTTTCTGTTGGCCTTAGATCCATAGACCAAGACTGTATAGTTCACTGGTGGTTTGATCCCACCTATCTACAAAATCTTTCAGACCTTTGAATTCTTTCTAAAGACATTGTGTGTGTTCCCTTTACCTTTACTAGGAAAAGGCTGCGTATCTGATCTTAACTTTTGAAATAAACATTTCTCCAGAGTTTTTACCCTTCCTTCAGGGAAATATTCTCGTGACACACTTGAGAGATAAATTGTTTCAATGAACTTTTTAATAACTTTTTACACAGCATCTAATTGAGGACTAGCCTAGCAGGCAGTCTCAGCAGGTGCATTTCTATCAAAAATAATTTGACTGCACCTTCTATATAATTGAATTGACTAAGTTCTGCTACATCACGATGTTTTCTCTCATTATAATGACAGCTGTGATATATGGTGCTTGAGTAGAAGAAAAAAGTGAGAAGAAAAAATAACCACTTCAACCATAATTCTTCAAACCAAGCATCTGGGGGAAAAACAAAACCAAAACAAACAACAACTCATTAACAGCAAAATAAGTGGCCAATAATCCAAAATATTGACATTTTTATTTAAAAAGTACCTAGTGTGTTTTTTGGAACATTCACACTATTAGAAGTAAAAAAAAATATATATTTTAATGCTAATACCTGCCCTCAAAATGTTATTCCTAGTGGGAAAAGAAAAAAAAAAAAATAGTACTTCCTTAAGAAAAACTCAGTGATGTTCTGTTTCTTAGTTCTGAAGTTCTACCTGGTAGTGTAAATGTGGTTTTCTTTCATTTTTCTCACCAAGAGCACCCATTTCAAAACATTCCGTTAATTTAAGCTGAAAATACCATATGAAACACCGGAGTGTCAATGTGTAAATGCAATTTGCAGCTCTTTAGAAAGTACTCTGATAATAATTTGCACTTTAAAAAAGGGAGCTTATTCACTTAAAAATAATAATTTAAAAAAAAAAAAAAAAGATAAACAATTGTGGGTTTTTTTAAGTTTTCAGAAAAGTACAAGAAGTGATTTACTGTCATGGAGAACAGTGGCTATCGAATTAAGAGGTCCATAAAGTACCAAAATTATGAGCAGATTTTGTACTCAGCTGTATTGCAATGTGTTCAATTTTCTAATAATCAGAAATAACCTTCCTCAAATAGGACTTACTGAGCTACCATAATTCTTATTTCTTAGTCTGAATCCTACTTTATCTTTCTATTTGTAAGGATATGTGGCACAAGATATATAAAGTTAGTAAAACTACTGGGCTATTGAGTAAGTAATTCACTTGTCATTAGCAGTTCTCTTAAGATTTCACCTGAACTGAGAAATTGCTATTGTTCCACACATGTTTTTAATGTGATCAGAATAAGCATTTGTATGCAATACCCTGCCCTGTCTGATTTAATGGAGGTTTGGCAGAAACCTTAACATTATGCATAAAAATTACTATAAGAAAATATAAAGAACAATTTAAAAGCTCTATTTTCTACTGTAGGACATCTTATTACTGTAGTAGCAAATTAACTATCAGTTTCTGAAGGTTTTCTGGTATGTGCTATTATTGCTGAATTTTGTAAAGTAAACTCCTGTTCTTTTAGTCTTTGCCACTAACACTTTTGCTGTCTCTATTTCAAGCTATTTTCACAAGCAAATTGCAATAATCTCCATGAATATTCAGAATATTTTTATTAATTTTTATTAATTCCTTAGCATCAAATGCTAAATAATCTTCATGGAAAAGAAATGTTTATTCAAAGGCAGTATTTTCTTTCTAACATGTTAGAATTTAATTTTGATTCTTAGATAATAAAGACATTATGTGAAATATCTCTGCTAGTATCAGATCGTCTTGGAGAATATCACCTCCAAAAAGGTGTGATCATCTACCACTTCTCTCAAAAGTACTGGTGTAGTAGCAGCCTTACTTCAGATATGTCTTTGCCTATGTTTTATGCAGTTTCTAGTTGCACGTCTTACAAGGATTTCCAGAGTTGAAAAATCACTGCAAAGCACCAGTTCCACTTAATGTGAAAAAAATCTGACTTCGCTTAAAAGTTTCACCTGTTCTGAAACTTTCTGAAGACCTAGGGAAGTGAAAGGATTATGGGAATTATTTTGGCTCCAAGGGATCTAAATATCAGGATCTCAGATTGGAAATGGGCTTATGTAACATTCAGTAGATTAAAGTCCAAGAGTTCACCTTCATTTAACCTAGGGAGGTTTTGGATAAACAAGACAAAGAAGTTATGATGAGAACAGAAACAAATCCCTGGCTTTTCCTTCTCCCATGTGAACAGTTTATCCAGCTGAACTATCAAAACTTCTGTTTCTTCATTTCAGTTTTGCCATTCTGCCTAACACTGCTGCCTGTGCAGTTGCACAGCTTTAACAGAAAGACACTATATGTGGTCTGTATCTTGAGAACTGCCAGACTCTTACGAGGATACAAGCTTAAACCCCCTGCGGACAAGAAGAGGAAGTTCCAGATATTCCAGTTCTGGAGCTCTATTCCACCATTCGGTTAATAACTCTTTGTTGAGAAAATTTTGGTATGTCAGCATACATTATAATGCTTCCTAAAATGCAAATTATGTCATAAAAAGTGAGATGCTGATGAAACTCCCTGAGCGGAGATTGGAACAAGCTGATCTGTGTGACCTTATCAACCTATCTTAAAAGCTGATGTGCCATTTCTTTTCACGTTTTTCCACTGACCAGATATGCTTTGATATACAACATGCTTTAACAGCTAATTAATATTTTAAAGTGTCATTCCAGCATATTCTGTAAAAACATACATTTGGAATACACAACATTCTGTCAAATACAATTTAAAAAAAAAAAAATCCAGCTAGCTGTCTCACTCTCAGAAAAACACAGTAGAGTCCTGCACATGGGGAGAAAAAAAAAAACATGCACTGATAAAGATTAGGGTTTCACCTGCTAGAAAGCAGCCCCATGGAGAAGGACCTTGGGGTCCTGGTGGGCAACAAGTTATCCATGGGACAGTAATGTGCACTTGTGGCCAAGAGAGTCAATAGTATCTTGGGCTGTATTAAGAACAGGGTGGTCAGCAGGTCAAGGGAGGTTCTCCCCCACCTCTGCTCTGCCCTAGTAAGACCACATCTTCTTGTGTCCAGTTCTGGGCTCCCCAGTTGAAGAGGGATAGGGAAATACTGGAAAGAGTCCAACAGCAAGCTACGAGGATGATTAAGGGACTGGAACATGTGTCATATAAGGAAAGGCTAAGAGACCTGGGGCTGTTTAGTCTTGAGAAGAGAAGACTAAGAGGGGACCTTATTAACGTCTACAAATATCTGAAGGGTGGATGTCAAGAACGGGCCGATCTACTTTCGGTGGTGCCCTGTGATAGGACAAGGGGAAACAAGCATAAAGTTGCAACACAGGAAGTTCCATCCCAACAATAGGAGAAGCTTCTCTCCTGTGAGGGTGACGGAGAACTTGAACAGGCTGCCCAGAGATAACAAATTAATACTTTGCCAGAGTATTTAATGTTACAGTAGTAATATATAGTACACTTTACAAAAATACTAAATGGCAAGTAATTATTTTCTATTTTGCAGGAGAAAAACTGAGGATACAAGCAATTTGCCCCATATCACAATATGTAGCAATTTTAGACCTTAGTTTCCAAGTATTGTGTGAAAATTTAGTCTTTCTCTTAATACATTAAATAGGTTAGATGAATCGTTCTCTGAATTGCTTATTTATAGGTTAGAAAATAGTCTAGCTTATTTAGAATGCAGATTTTTATACTGCAGGCAGTAGCTGAGACAATTAAAATACAAACCATTTTTTCATGTATTGAGTCTTTTTCAGTTGAAGCTTCCCATTTAATTTTGGTTGCAGTTAGCTGTGCCATCAGGTATTCCCTAAGAAGATCATGAAATCAAACATGTCTTGGGCATAATTTCAGTACTTTCCAAAGCCCTGCTTGATGTTGGTTATCTGGTTTATAATTCTACAAAGGGACAGAGAGCTATGCTGTTGATTATTTTTCCAATTGTATTTCAAAGTCAAAAGCATTTATTTCCTAACAAAAATATATTGCATCAAAGCAACCTTGGGAGTCATCTACGTTTAATAAAAAAAGAAATTAATTAATGCACTCAGTGGTCAGCAACAACACACTGATTTGTTAGGAATCACGCAGTAAGATGACTTTCAGAGATACAATTACATTATTGTTAATTAAATATTCAATAAATTCTCTACCATAGACATTTAATTATTTACCTAGCCACAGTTTTAAATATTTTTTTAGGATACAGTACAGATTCAGTGAATCTTGGGTTTTTCTAATTTTTTTAAAAGTAAACTTCATATCCCAGATTGCCAATTACTTGCTTATATGAGCTTGGTACTCTGCAGTTTGCAATTTTTTATTTATTTATTTATTTGTTTGTTTATTTTCCCCCTGGTGAGGAAGGAAAAGGGGAAACTGCTGACATATGTCAGCCATGGTTTGCTGTTTGAGTTTTCTTTTCTTCCCAGTGAATTAGTTGGAAAGCTTCCAACAAAAGATGAGGACAACATGTTCACGATGTAAACAGAAAAAAAAAGTACATACACACAAGTGGACATGCTCAGTCAAAATGAGCTATACATATATATGGGTACAGTGAAGGGCACCAATAAACAACGTTTTCTTAAGTGACACAGTTCTGTTTTCTTATTGGCTCCAGGAACTCCATATGCAAAATGTCTCTGAATTATAAATAAATAATAATAAAAATAGATACATCAAATCTTTTGTAGAAATAACATCTTCATAAAAAATATTAAAGGCTGAGATGTTTACATTCAGTAGACTCTTTTCTCTCTGAATCTGCTGTTGCAGAAATGTAAACTATAGTATTAGATCATGAACTATATCAAGAGCAGTCTTTCAAAAGAGATCACTTGTGTTTATTAAGGACATTGACACTCAAAACACACTTTGACCCACCAAATTATGTTTTAGGCAGTCCTGTGATTGAAATAACTGTTTGTTTTCTGTGGTAAAAAATATGCATTGCTGGATTGCAATGTTGAAAAGTGTATAGCTTTTATCTTTGATTCACTTGCATTTCAGAGAAACATGAACTCCATTTATCATATGAAGTTTCTAAAGCCCTTGTCTGAGAAGACAGCTTGTACCTAAATGAAAGATCCTGTATCATAAAGCAGGATAATTTTTCCTTCATTATGTTATAAAAAATTCTGGGATAGTTCCAATGACGATTCTTGGAAGGTCATATCTGACAAGGTACTAATATATCCAGTAATTTGGGAAAACCCATGAGTGATAGGGGGTGATGGACCCTTAACGGGGAAAGGAAATAAGCTGTGTTTCTCTGTCACCAGACACATGCTGGATGCCTGGTTTTGATACCCAGATATTGAGAAGCCCAATTGACAATGAATTCTAATGTGAGATATTATTTTAGGAACACATGTCGAACAGTATAGGTAATGAACTTCCAGCTCTAAAGAACATGAACTGCTTTAGCCTCTTTCATTACAGATAAGATTACTTCTGTTGTAAAGCAAAGAATAAATCTCTTTTTAATATCTTGCAGCCCATGAGTTCTACCTGCATTATTAATATTTGGCCTTTTTTTGTTAGAGCAAGTACTCCCGATAAGTATTTGAGTTGCTATAATAAAATCCCTATTAAGAGAAACAAGAAGTAATGAACAAACTGACTTAGATAGAATGCATGCTGAAAGAAGACACTGGATAAAATATCTGCTTGATATCTTTCCTCTCATTATGTGCTCTATTACATTTTGCAATACTAATAACTTAAGAATATTTTAGTATATTTGCTCCAGTGTACTATTCTACTAGATAAATATGAAATTTTGAATTTGTTCTCAAAGTATTGTAAACCAGAACTGTGATTGCTATAAAGAAATTACTCCAAATTTTTTAATAGATGTGTGTTAAAAACAAAGCAAGTTTTTGAAGCACTGTTTTTAAAGTCTACCCATTAAGCACTTATTTTCACTCATTTAACCCTTTCACTGCCACATTTCCCTCCTAATATTTGTGTTTAGGGAGAAAAACCTGACATTCTCTCTTTTAAGATGTTTCAAGATTTTTCCTAACAGATATGTCAGTTGCAAGATAAAATGTCTTGCAGGAAAAGAGGAATGGACAACTCTCAAAAGCATGTAGAAAGATTGCCAGCTTTCCCACCATTTTGCATCTTCTCTTAAATTAGATGGCTCTAAAATGAGCTCAAACTCTGCCTATAAAATACGATCATAACTCATTATTCCACTCAGGCAAATACTATTTTGGTTAACTTCACAACTCACAAGACAACACATCTCTTTGGGTTTCCTCACTCATAAAATCATTAAAGCATTTTCAGATAAAAATAAGGAAAATTAAGTGCAATACATAAATAGCTAGAATCTAAAAAATATCACATTACCAATCAGACATCTACCCAAATTTAATATTTAAATCACATAAATTGTTGAAGCTCTAAACTCCACATTATTAGAATATCCCAAGGTTCATCCAACATTGTAAAATAAAGCATTTGACACTGTCTCCCAAAACATTCTCTAGGCCTTTCACCAGCCTAGTTGCTCTTCTCTGCACCTGCTCCAGCATCTCAATGTCTTTCTTGTATTGAGGTGCCCAAAACAGAACACAGCACTTGAGGTGGGGCTTCACCACTCTAAGGGCCTGGCCATCCAGCCAGTGTTTTATCCAACAGAGAGCATGTCCATCCAAGCCATCATCAGCATATCACAGGTGGATGGAAATATGTACCAAGATTTTTATTGCTTTTAATCTCAGCAACCTCCATTTCTTTTCTACCTTTTGATTATCTAGTTTCTATTTTCCATTATTCAAGTGCTAATATGCCTCACTAATTTACCTGAAATGGGCAAAAATATTTAGGGTGATGGACAATAAATTCTTCTAATTTTAACTTACACAGCATATCTGTTTTATTAATAGGTGAGCAGTTATTAGAAGGTATATGCTCATCATTTATTCAGGAACATATAAATGTATGTGAATCACGGAGCGAGGAAGTGATATAGTTTCCATTTCCACATTTTTATATAGATAATACGTTATCATAATTTATATATCTAAGCTGTTCCATGTTTTATTTCAGCTCAACTGTTCATATTTTCCTGGAATTAAATTTTTATTTATATATGAACTTCATAGCAAGTTTTGTTAACTTAAAAAAACATAAGGGTTGCCATGTGCCTTCATAAATAGAACTAGTCACACGCTTTTATTTGCTTTTATTAGTTTGCTGCATCAACACAGAGCCGATTATTTTTGAAAGGTACAGTTTCATACTACAAAGAAGCTAGAGAGAATAATAAATAATTTCAAAACTTGCGTCCATTTCATGAGGAGCTATTCTTTGAATGAAGTTTGATTATACTGGTCCAGCTACAAAGCCAAGACTCCAATCAAGAAAATGCTGGGACTCTTTTATTGTCTTTCTAATATTGTTTTTAAATAGTATAAGCAGAAAGAGATACATATACTATAGTACCAAGTATACTGGAAATTAGAGTAACAAGAATACTGAACTATCTTCATGTTACCTGTTTCCTTCTCTGTTGCTTTACAGTTTCATTTGTAATATATTAAACATTAAGCTCAAGCTCTCTATATTCTGGAAGTTACAGAATACAGTATTAAGATAGATAAAAATATATGCATTTGAAACAGGTATTTCCAACAACTGCATTAGATTTTCAATGATTTTGCCTGCATATAACGATGTATTCAGAAAGCAACAATTCATAAAGTGAAACACAGCTGCAGTAGTGTTTGGATTGATAAAGATTCTAATCTCTTTCTCTCAGGTAAATGGTGATTAATAAAACAAAGTTACCATTCTGAATTACTAATTTCAATTTCTTTTCCAATACATAGAGTAGCATTTTATTAGTTTGCTTCTTTGCACAAAATAATTTTTTTAACAAAAGCAAAGGAATTCAAACTTCAATGAGGAAGATATGATATGCCTTATCATCATTCTTCATAATACCTTATTGTTTACATAAATTTCTAAGATGCTTAAAACAACCATTGAAGAATTACACTTTTTATATTTTTAAGTAATCATAAAATTAGAGTGCAGAATAAGAATGTTTAAAGCTTAGGAATAATTATATATGTTATGCTGACTGCGTTGGTATAGAAGAACCATGAAAAATCATATGTAATATAGTTTTAAACATTCTTGACACATATGAATTAAACTGAAGTAATACAATTTAACAGACTATTCAGGAAAACATCCTCACAGAAAAGGAACATTCACATCATGCCATTATAACAAAGACTAAACTATACACCAGACACTGAGAATTTTAGTGTTGTCAGTAAATGAAAAGATAAGAATTAGTGAACCAAATCTTCAATAATTAAGATGAATTAATTTAAAAATCAGTGAGGAAAAGTAATGTAATAAGCTTGAAATGTAGTGGAAAATACCTTTTTCTAACTAAAGATTTTATAAATTAGCATTTTTTGAATTTTTAAAAAAAGAACATTTGGGGAGTTTAAAGTTGTATATGTAACATCACACAAAATGTTGATCTTATTTTAAGAACACGAATTACCAATTTTCATTACTGAAATTAATTTTTAGACATTACACCATATGGAGAATTGGTGAAAATACAAATAAGCAAACATTTTTGTGTGTAAAAGTATATTAGTAGGATTTTTTACTGAGCTTCTAGATGTGATATCAAGAAGAACAAATAAGCATAAAATAAACAAGTGCTAATAGCACTTATCGTGATATTGGCACAGTTTAAGTATACAAATCTAGGAATTCAAAATTCTCTAGATATATCCTACATGCTGCAAAACCATAGGCTTACATTCAGGGCTAGTTTAAACAGTTGTCCCTTAACTCTCAACTGTTTACTTGGGTGAAGTTCCCTGTCTTCACCTGGAAAAGCTGTTTGTGTGACTGCATAGAAAAAAACATGGTTTTGCAGTTTCCACTTCAGACAGGTCAGTTTCTCAGTCTCTATCTCTGCACAGCTGCACAGAACTGATTCACAGGCAGGAAGAGGTAGCTGGGGTGGGACAGGGATTCAAAAAATGATGAACCAGAGCTGGAATCACTGGAAAGCCCCATCAATCTTACAAGAAATTACAGTTGTTAATTAAGGTATCTAAGTTAGATACATATAGGCATGTAGTGTCAGCTTTCCTATCCTTCCCTAAGTACACATTTAGTGCAGTTAAACAGGGTAAAAGAAATAAATAATGTAAAAATCTCACTGTTTGAATGAACTTGGAATTTTACTTCTAAGAAGCACTCCAGAGAAATCAAAGGTATTTTTTTCAGGTATATCTACCAACAGGATAAGAATGAAGTATGTTTCTTTTTTTCACTATAACACTATAACAGAGTGACTTTTTTTTCCTCTCTCTTTTTCAGCCTGATGATGGAGCTCATTTTGCCATACCTTTCTAGAATGTAGCAAAACACAATAATATTTTCATCGGTCTTTTGTGTCTTGAATGAAGATCCTCTGTTACCTGTTTTCCTCCATTTTGTTATGAGCTTCTACTAAGATGTAAGCTGTTAAATCACCATCTTTGTTTCCTGGTGTCTGTACTGATAGAAAAAGCTTCCTGTATGCCAAGCAACACAAAACGTATCACACCTTATGGATTCAATTTGCATTTCCAATAAAACAATAACAGTGATGTCTAATAAAGTAGGTCTAATAAAGTAGGGGTAAGGCAGTACCTTCCCCTCTCCCATTGAGGGGGAGGGTGGCAAGGTCCAAATGGAAGACCATGCTCGCTCCAAGGATCATAGGTTTCAGTCAGTTTGCACTGGGATTTTGAGAAGCTGGAACTCCTCTAAATCATATGTCAGAAAAACAAAAAAACAAACAAAAAAAACCAAACCCAAAACTAGGGAAGACTGAACTTTCTTTTTCCACCATCCTTGAAGTTGTTCAAAACACGAGTAGACGTGGTGTTTCATGGTGTGTCAGGAGATGGTTTAGTGGTTAGGGGTTGTAGGGCGGACAATTGATGATCTTGAAAGTCTTTTCCAACCTTGATGACTTTATGATTCTATGATTCTTCTGACCATCTTGCTTGTGTTGCGAGGGTAGTCCTTTGGTTCAGAAACTCAAATGGTAGATGCCATATTATTGTTATACATGTAAAAAGTAATGTGATGTAGAGGGTGAGGAGACTCTTAAATTACATGTATGAAGTGTTTTGGTTTATCTTCCTGAAAGCATAAATGTTTAGAAGTTGCCCTAAAAATCTACATTATAAAAGCTATGCAGTGCGGGCTAGTAAGCTTCCATCTCATGAGCATTTCCACAGGATGCCAGCACATTCAAACACATTCATGCACATAGGATAAAAATTAAGTTTCACCTCTATTATTTATTAAATTCCAGGTGCTTGACTTTGCATATATAAATTAAATTATTTCTTTTTTAATATGATATATTATAAAGGAAGTAACTAAATCAGAAAGGAGTTAACAACATCATTGCAACTGTCTTGCTCCTGGGCACTCTTCACATATAAATGTGGAAGCAGTGTAATTTTTTAATTACAGCATCAAGGACAGCTCACCATATTACTGAATGCAGCCCACTGTTAATAAGCAATTTGATTTATCAAATTACCATGCAAGCATTCAAAAATCTTTACATTTGAATTATTTACTTATTTTCCATTTCAGACACTCAAAGGATTTTTTTTATTTTTTTTTTAGCTTATCCTTATAACAGTTAGAAGCTTTATTTCCTCTTCACTTCAAAGGAAAACTGATTTTCTCATGCATCCTCAGCAGAGAAAGACAAAAAACTCCCAAGCTCTGCGAGATCTGAAGTAAGATCAATGATAGTAGTGACTGGTCTCTTTCAGTGGCAGACTAGCAAGCTATATAGACACATTTTGGGCATCTGGTTGTCTGACAGAAAATGCACACATGACATCTAGATGAACATTGATCCAGTGCAAATGAACCATTAAGGGAAATTAAGTTGTCGCTAGACTCCCATGTTCAGTGTGTTGACCTGTTTGCTCTCTCAATTACCTAAATGCAAGACAGGCACTAACACTCAAAAAAACCAAACCAAACCGAAACCAAAACCCACAGGTAGTGAGATGGATCCCCATCTAACCATGGATATGTGAAGAAGGAAACTTTCTGTCCTCACCAAGTGAGACAGCAGTAAGGTCTGGCTACAGATTAGTTTTAACAAATCTGAAATTACTATTCTTTGGAAATACAGTAGGTCTCGAGTTGAGTCTTTGCTTTTCTGTTATCACTGATGTGCCAGTTAATGAATAACTTACAAAATAGATCTAATTAAAGACATTACCTCTACCCACAAGTCTGTCTTTTTTAAGTCCTTAGATCATTACAGTTGTAACAAAGCTATGCTTACAGAGGTAAGTTTTCACTGAATCAACTCTGGATGACAACACTTAAACAGGTTATCATCTGGACCCAAGATACTGTGGGGAAATAAATAACCTGGAAGAGTTATTCAGAAACACTGGTGTTTTTTCTTCTCCCTCCACTCCTACATCCCTCCATATGTTCAAGTAACAATTGAAATACTTCTAATCCTCCCTGTGTTTGAAGGGAGGGTGTAGGATCTGCCTGAATTCTGGATACTGCAGGAGAGAAAATAACTATATGCACTGACCAGTGTATGGTCAATGCCACTTACTGTCTGAAAGATGGGATATAAGCTGTCTATGTAAAGAACATGTATAATTAAATCACAGAGCTTCTAAAGAACATGTGGTTGAATTTAATTTAATTTAATTTAATCAAAAACCTATTTTGTAGGCCCTATGACTAAAAGTGACAAGATGGAAGGGAAAAGCAGACAGGTAAAGCCAGCACTGCAGTGCTTTAGCAATCTTTGGAACTGTGGGTACAGGACAGCCTTAAACTTTTGTCTTTCAGTTCCGCAGACAGAAGTTCTTAACAAGCTCTCTTGAGTTTGGGAAACAAGAAGGCCAGATTCTGAGCTTCATTCTAATAATTTGTCACAGGCAGTTACACTGCTTTTTCATGATTTTAACCTTCTAACTTGCTGGCCTTCTGATCCTTTTTTTCACTCTACTGCTCTCTCCTCTACTAATGACTTCAGTTGCTATTTGTGTGAGAAAATAATGCAGGATTTGATTAATGGATATTAAGACTTCAGCAAGAAAGCCTCTGAAATGAAAAATTAAATTATGAAGGTCTGGAAATTCAAGTATTGAAAATTAGAATAGCCATTGTTTCCAATCAAGTGTCATATTTTTAAAAAGCTCACGATGTCTGCTGTGTATTTAAAACTGACAGAGACATAAGTTCTACGGGGTATCTGGGGAAACTTCTCACATTGGAGTAGTGCAATATAGGAATGCACATATAGGTAAAGTGTAATTCTACACACATTTCTAGGGATAGATAAACATGAAGTGCAGTCCACAAGGTATTCTTGAGGGAAATTACTGTAGTTATTTAAAAGCAATTAGACACTGTACTAAGAAAAACTAGAAGCAAGGCTCAAGTCTGAAAGAAATAAGTAGGCTGTATCGCTTTTGGAAGAAAAATGTCAGCTGAATTAAATGAATATTTAAGACATTTGTTTCCTTCAGGAAGCCCTCAGAACCTCACAATATCAGAAACAAAAATAAATAAAAATACTTAAGAAAAAAAATAATTACTCTTGATTTTTTGTCTCCTGCTTTTTTGTCTCCTCTTCATTTATGAGATAGAATTGAAAATGTGTTCTGTAATTTAACTGGTGAAACAGGGTCATTACCTGAGGACATCTTCCTTTCTGTACATAATATGCAAATGTATTGATGTTTTAAACTAGAAATGTTTTTAGTAAGCAGAATTTTGTCAATGAAGTTTATTTGGCTCTAAAAAGGAATATAATCAATGGATACTCTAGAAGATCCTGAATGACCATGTTAATTTCAAAGATATTTTATTAAAATGATAACTGCCTCTACTGCAATAGAAATAGGGCTCTATTCCTGTACTTTAAGAAGAGGCTTTTGCTAACCAAAAGTGTATAACATGTGAGACTGCTACTACTACCTCTTCAAATGAAAGAAGATGAGCTCTTGATGAGTAGTAAAAGGGAGAAATGCAAATATAATTTTCTTATTTTGTATCTTGATTCAGTCTCCTGCTTGTATTTCTACTGAAATTGCACCATGCTCTGTGTGGAGAATCAGCTTTGCACCTAACTACATATTAACAGTGCACGACCAGGAAACTCATGTTACTGTGCTGACATTTACTGGTAGAAACACAGTAGGTTCTAAGTGTTTAATATTTCACACAGGTTTGACCTGCATGGACTGACAAACTGAATCTGCTTATAATCAACAGATGAGCTGCTCCATATTGTGGAGATTCTTCAAAGACATCTTTAAGGAATAAATGAGGCAAACAGAAATTCTCATATTTTTTCACTGTCTTGAAAATGACCAGGATATTTTTTTTCCTTCAAATTTCCACACATAGAAAAAAATAATATTAATCAGAGAAGTAATTTTTTTTTTCAAACCTATTAAATGGAAAGAGCAATTTTTTATTACATAAATGATAATCTTGATTACCTGCAATTTGTCAAAGTGACAACTATGGAGATTTGTAAATAATCGAGGATAATAAACTGTCTTTCTTCTCTTCCACCAACATGCTCTGAATTAAGAGTATGCATTAGAAATAACAAATAATTTCAAAAGTTAAAAACAACAATTAACTTCTTTTTATCGGACAGGTTTTTAATTTTGAGTAACACTTTGCTCTGCAAACCCTTCAAATTATTTCCATGGGATTATGGTAGATTAAGTGGCTGTTCATGGTAAAACTGGCAGAATTAGGTCCTAAGAGGTTTCTCATGTTATGCTGTGATCCCTGAAGAGAAGGAGTAGGAATTACACTACTGAAATTATTAAAGCTAAGCAGGATTTATAATTTAATATATACTTTAAGAAACATTCCGACATTGGCATGGAGACAGACAAAATTATTTAGAACTACATAATTTTCTCATGTCTAAGATATTTAATACTTTCAACTTGATCCTTGTCAAAAGTATTTGTGTTTAATTTTATTTTTAAAACCAAGAAAGTAGAATTATTTCCATTACTGGAATATATTAAAATTATTAACTCTTACAATAAACCCACTTACAGTCAGGTTGGGTTTTTCGGATTGCGTGTTTTCATTTAGTTTTTTTGTGGCAATTGTTGGGATGCGGGGGACAAAAGACAGCATAAAACCACAGACAATCTGATGGTGAAAAGTAGAAACTAAAAAATTATAGTGTGATTTATTTAATGAGAAGAAAATATAAATCCTGATCGTACACTGAAAATGGGACATCTGAGACACTGAACCAAGTATATTCACTTAATACATCACCTCAATAGAGAAATACCAAAGCAAATAACTTGATACCCCATCCACTGTCAATATTTTTGGTGTTCAGTAACTTTCATTTCCTTTTATCTTGTCTACTTCTGCAGTACAGTTTCTTACTGAAATATTACCATATTCAGAAATTATTCAAAATGTTTTCTGTAAGTTTTTTTAGGAGAAGTAATGTATTGTCAGTGTGCATCAAAAGCAATATAGGGATCTTTGAAACTATAAATACTCTGCCAAATTGTGGTTTTGATTGCATTCATATTTCTTCTTATTATAGTTAAAAGACAGAAAAAAATGTACCTCGCAACCTGATATATCTGCAACTGGCATGTCTGTGAACCTAGGTAAACTAAAAATTCCCTAATTCTTGTCCTCACATTTACCTTATGTTACTGCTTTTATTTTGCTTTGTTTTGGGGTAATTGTTGTCACTGCTTAAATTAGCCTATTAGGATTTGGGACTGTATTATGGTTTTTGTCTCTGCTTACATCTGACATAGTCCATAAAAACATGCAAAGCTTATGACAACATACTAAACCACATTTAGTACCTGAAGGGGCCTACAGGAAAGCTGGAGAGGGATTTTTTAGAAGGCCATGGAGTGATAGGACAAGGGGGAATGGTTTCAACCTGAAAGAAGGTAGATTTAGATTTCAAACTAGGAAGTAACTATTCACTGTGAGGGTGGGGAGACACTGGAACAGGTTACCCAGAAGAGTTGTGGATGTCCCCTCCCTGGAAGTGTTCAAGGCCAGGATGGATGGGGCTTTGAGCATCCTGGTGTAGTTGGAGGTGTCCCTGCCCATCCAGGGGAGCTGGAACTAGATGATCTTTAAGGTCCTTTCCAACCCAAACCGTTCTATGATTTAAATGTGAGATGGTGTTGAAGGGCAGGACTTCTGAAACCGCTGCAAACTTAACTTACTGAGTTCACTGGTGTGACTGAAGTACTGCATGACTGTGAGGAGTGAGAAGACTGGCATGTTTCAGGGCAAATGCTTCTTGAATAAATAAAATTACAATGAAGAAGCACAATGATGCTTAAATAGAAAAAGCTAAACTCAAAACACTTTTGCTTTTACTTCATTTCCTTTATTCACCTTGGTCCAGCTCTGTTTTCCAAAAAACCCACAATAATTATATCTAACTGAAGGAGATTCGTATAATATAGATATAAAATATGATGTATGAAATACTTTCCTCTTGCACAAAAAGAAAGTGTTTAGAAAAAAACAAGAGTTAGTGCATCATCCAGCTAGTAATAGAGGTGAAATATTGCCTATATCCCAAGTGTATGCCACCTGGTATGTATTCAGAATCACTGCTACTGAATGCAAATCAGTTGTTATCATATAAACACACTCCTGAGTACGCAATTTCCTCATCGGCATGGACAAACTGGGGTCTTGAACATACAAAACAGAATTTTATTTCAAGATGCAAATCAGATTCTCACAGCTGCTTCAATCTCTGACCTTCTTTAGAGACCTATTCCTTTCTTTTTATAGCCTCTGCATTTAACAATTTGATCCTTACTGCTCATTATTTATATTATTTCTCTACATTTCTGTTTCTGGTTTTCATTTTTCTTTACTGTTTTTCTCTTGGTAGTTTATTTTTTGCATCTTTCTTTCTGAGAACTGTGCCATTGCATGTAGCTTATATAGATTGTGTTTCTTACTTTCTATTTAACTTTACTTGAGGCAATTGGAATATCATAGAGCTATGAGATGCTTCAGAGGTACTAGCCAGATCCCAGGCTATGGAAGTTCTTTTCCCAGGGTACCCTTTTCCCAGGACTTATTTTGCCTCCTCCTGCATCTCCAAGGCATGTGATTTTTTCATCCTCTCCCAAGATCCACTTCCTCCCAAAAGCCTACTCTTCTCCAAAACCTGCCCGATAGATGACACTGACATTTTCCAGTTACCTTTCCCAACACAGAAGGGTTAGAAACAGAAGCAAGGTCTTGGTTCAAGATTTTGTGTTCAAGGCAATGAGAAGGAAGAATAGGCTGCATCAAAGACCTGGCAGAAGGATTTATAAAAGACAGAAAGGGCTGAGAAATTGAAATCATAGTAGCATCAACCAGTCACATCCTCACATGTATTTAGCTGCTTATGCAGAAGGTGTATATATATATTTATTTATTTATTGCTGCAAGCACTCTGTCCTCCTTCTTTTGGATAAAGTAATCAAAATAGGCACAGGTTTACTACTACCTTAATCTAGATCTGCCTTATCCCTATAAGCATGAGGACGTTACGTCTATCTATATTTAGGGTGGCCCTGACTGCACCAGTGAAGTTTTGCCACAGCCTTAAAAGACGGTTTGGGTTTTTTTAAGGTTAAATAACATATTTCTGAGGCACCAATACAAATAAGAGCTGAGAGTTATTCCATTGACATATATGTGTTTACTCAGAAAACACCTGTTGTTTTTTCTGCAGTCTGTTATTTTTTCCTTTTGAAATTAAGTTAAAAAAACTATAGCTAAAATACTTTTGCATAGGCTAACGAACTACAAACAGGAACAGAAACATGGGGGGAAAAAAAGGAAATTAGTTCTGTTTTTATTTCCAAGACTGATTAATAACATATCCATAATCTCCCACCTGGTGTAAGACAGATTTGCATCTTTATGGCTCATTTCCCCTCATCTTCCTTTCCTACTTCCACTCAAACACCTTACTGACCACACAGTTCCCTCCAGAACTATTCCAGCACTGTTCTCATTTTTCTTTTCTTTCTAATTTTAGTTTTATTTGCCTTTAGAGTACCTATTTTGAACCAGCACAGATTGATTAATATAGTAGCGTGCCTTACAGAAACCAGAAGAAAACCAGCAGAATATATGTGAGAGAAAAGCAGTCTGAATAGTTAGGGCAAAACCAGAGTTGCAAACAACTGGCAATGTGTAATTTTTATGTACCACATTCTAGAATCCAAACAGATTACTGACTCTGTAAATTAATAAAGTAATTAATATAATTCTGAGTACTAATAGGATAATTTAGGCACTGAGAATACAAATCCTTACTTCCCTGTTATGTAACTTCTCATTTGTCCAAATTAAAAGAATAGTCCATTTTTTATAATGTCATCTAGAATAATATGAATGCATATCTCATTTTAAAATAGCCTTTCCTACCTGACAATATGCCTTAAGTTAGCTAAGTTACCATCTTTGAAAGTTTTTTTTCTTATGTCTCATAAAGGCAAAAATTACAGATATACATTTTGTGGTATTCTGACCAAGCAAGCTGATGTAAAGACTTCTAAGAAATCTCATTATGTAGCATAAAAATTTACTTACTGTCAAAACATACAAGACGGTTAATGATTAGGAAAAATTATTATCAGGAAACAACATAACAAACATCATCATTCCAGCAAAGGTGTTGCTGCAGTTTGCAAGAGCGTTCAGTTCATGGCTTTGGCCCACAGTCCTTGGTCTGATACCTTTACAAATGTCTTAGGAATTCCTTTGAAGGATTTTCATAGTGAATAAAATCATAATTAAATTGTTCACACTGCTGTAGTTAACACTGCATCAGCAGTTTTATTGTAACCCCTGGTTTCACAGGTTCATAACCCTGTGGTAAACATGTGCTTCAGACTGAACTCAAATATTCATTCATTTACAAGTTTGAAGGGAAAGGAGTTCATATAAGTGTGGTTGTCTAAAAATTATTTTCCTCTTTCAAAACAAAGAAACATGCTAAGCTTTAATGTACCTTTTTGTAGTTGGCCTGGTTTTTAATGAAAAAAGGTTCATTATGACAGACTGATGGTATTTCAAAGTTTTCAGAAGCATTTTAAGTTGTCTGTAATCCTCTACATACATCCACATGTCCAATTCTGTGTCAGCAAATATTCAGTAGTGATTTTTAGCATTTTAAGAAATGCCCATGTGTACAAAGCATATTTTGTCAAGGTTAACCGTAACAGCTTTAAGTGTCTAATGTATCTTTTGTTCAGTTATCCATAAAATAAGATGAACAGCACTAAGTAAATGCAAAGATATAGATGTAATGCTTTATAGAAGGAATAATGGCTTTTCAAAATTAATCCTGTTGTTTTGTGTATTGACCCTCTAAGAGCTGCTGAAGCCTCATCATATAACAACATGCAATATACCAAAAACACAGATGAGAACTCAACACAAATAAATTATTAAATTATTATTATTATTACATTATTAATATTACCTTAAGAGGCATTAGAAACAGCCTTGATTCCTCACTGAGTCCAAGGAATGGATGTCTTGATTGCGCTAGAACCTTCCACTGGGAAGGAAGTGAAGAGGCATGGTCCTATTTCATACCTTCTGACAACTACTAAGAGACCTTTTCTAGGGCAAAGAAAAAAATTTGCCAAAGCAAAATGCCTAGTGACTTCTCTGTTGTAGTCAGTAGCACTGGGTAGCTTCATTCAGTGATGTACCTCTGACCTCCTCTTAATTTGGTGAGTCTTTGATTTTGATCACTTGCTACAACAGGCCTGTGTCTGCTGCAGGACTTCAGGTGAACTCATTTTTTTGCTCACAGTTCAAAGTGCCATATCATATACAGAGGACAGTCTCATTTCTGTTGAGATGCTGTGTCACAATACACAAGTCATTGCATCCTCAAATAGTTTTACATTGCTTTTTCCCCAGAGAAATAAAGAGCTTCACAATTTTAGTTTATTTATTAATTGCATAAGAGGAAACAACATTTTGAGCACCTCAGAAGTGTTGAAGAAGGGATATTGCTTAGAGTATTTTTTTTGTTTAAGGCTACTTTGTAAGTTTCAATTTGAAGTATTGCATTAAACTAATTCTTAAAAAATAACCCAAAGAAAGGTCACAAGACTTACCTTCTGCTAGCAATACAGACAAAAACAAAAAATTATAAAATACAAAGTTAAAAGGACATTGGCAGGATAAATGTCATTTTTTTTTTAAGTGGATGTCATTTCCTTTGATATTAATAACTTTAGATTCATATGACTGATAAAGGAAAAGGTAATTTAATTTTCACCATTTATGTTGTCCATTGGCAAAGGTCAGCCTCTTCACAGTGCAGTCTCTACCTGCATCTGATAGTATGTGAATCAGCTCACGACCACTCCAGTGCACAGCAGGCTCCACAAAGCCCTTGAGCCCTCCATAAAGCAGCTGGGGGAGCATCTCTGAGCACATGGGTGCACATGATTAATTAATTGTTAACCAATCGTTTATTAATAATGAACTAAACATTAACTAATGGTTAATTAACAACCAATTGTTAATTAACTGAAGTAATCATTAATGAACTATGAGAGGAAGGCAATTATGAGATAACGTCAAATGCATTAAACATGAAATACAAAAATTA
Organism: Apus apus; assembly: GCF_020740795.1. Classification (NCBI taxonomy): domain Eukaryota; kingdom Metazoa; phylum Chordata; class Aves; order Apodiformes; family Apodidae; genus Apus; species Apus apus. The sequence goes on along the minus strand of NC_067282.1, from coordinate 50,329,701 downwards.
AAACAATGGCACAGAAATTCTAGGAGATAATATTAAAATTAGCAATAAGATAAAGGCAATCATGACATACAGGCAACTGCACCAAACATGAAATACAAAGCTTGAAATTTTGGCTGAATAAGTTCTGCTAGCTAGCTCACAGGATGCAAGGTGAGTGGGCAGAACTACAGAAGGATTTTGCTCAGGAAGCTGGGGAGCAGATGTCTGCCTTGCTGCCTGCCACCAAGCCCCTGTGGCAGTTTGGATGCTGGTTCTGCCATTTGCATGTTGCAGATGTGGAAGGAGCATTGTGGCAGTGGGAAATGCTGGCTCCCTGCATTCCCGACTGTCTGGGGCTTAGGAGGACACTGGGTTGGTGGGAACCCATGCCCATGTACTGCCACACAGAGCCCCTGCCAATGTTCAAGGGCTTTGCAGATGTCCTGGTTTGAGCAAGCACAGAACCAATTTTAATTGACGGCCCAGCATTAAACCATGACAGCGGAGCTTGCTGCGTGTTGGGGACGACCAGTGGCACCGGAGGGCTGAGGAGGACCAGTGGCATCTGCCAAACTGTGTAGAGTTGTCCCACACAGAGGTGGCTGTGGAGAATTGGCCTATTCTGCTATAGTATGTAGATGTTATAGTATGTAGATTAATAATATAATTAATAATTAATACAAATAAAATAGTTCACTTTGTTGTTCAGTGTTTACGTAGTAACCTTGAAGACAGCAACTATCTGTTATAACAACCAGTAAACATGTATTGTGCCTTAGATTGTTGTCCAGAAATGTCAAGCTACTATCATATTAAATACTGCTTTCTCCACTGAAGAGTTAAGGCAGTCACTACAAGTATCAGAAAAGATGACAGCGCGACAAGACAGTTGTGAGAGTTCTTGGCAGCAGGTGCACTTGGCTACAAAATTGAAAGAATTAATATAGAGAGACCAGTGCTGCTGGAGCGCAGCAAGAGTGTGTAAGCAAGGCACAGGCACAACAAAGTTGTTTACAGTTTCATTGCAAAGCATAGCTGGCTCCAGCCAAAATGAGATGCACCTGAACAGAGCAAATCCTAAGAAGGGAATACAGAAGACAAGCACTGGACTAAACAGGTTACAAGCTAAAGGTTTTCTGTTCCATATAGTTTCTTGACTTTCTACACAGCAGTAATGCTTCTAATAATAAATATATCTACTACAGAACACTGTTGGAGAGCACAGGAATTTCACTTCAGTTGAACAGACCCTTAGATTAAAATAATTAAAATGTGATTAGATTTTTAGAACTTTGTTAAGTGTTATCAAACTTTTCCTTGCAACAATATACAGAAAACTGGTGAGCTAGAATAGTTTCTAAGAATAGCTAGATGGATGGCATCACATCAAGTCATAGAATCATGAGTGCTGCAAAAGATCTGTAAGATCAAGTCCAACTGTCAACTCAACACCAACATGACCACTCAACCATGTCCCAGAGTGCCATGCCTACATGCCTTCTTGGCCACCAGGGCACACTGCTGGCTCATATTCAGCCGGCTGTTGACCACCACCACCAGGTCTTTTTCCTCTGGGCAGCTTTCCAGCTCCACTTCCCCAAGCGTGTAGTGTTGCATGGGATTGCTGTGACTGAAGTGCACGACCTGTCACTTAACCTTGTTAAACCTCATACAGTTGGTCTTGGTCCATCAATTCAGCCTGTCCAGACCCCTGTGTAGAGCCTTCCTACCCTCGAGCTGATCAACATTCCTGCCCAATTTGGTGTCATCTGCAAACTTACTGAGGGAGCACTCAATCTCTTCATCCAAATCACTGATAAAGATATTAAACAAGGCTGGTCCCAAAACTGACCACATCAACAAATCTAGAGTTTCAAGAAGAAACACTGAAGTTACAAAGGAGAAAAATATATTTAAGTTGATGACCTTTTTTCTTACAGGTGACTAGAAAATATTCAGGATAAAAAACCAAAACAAAACGAAACAAGATTCCCAGATTCATTAATAGCTAGAGTTAAAAATGACAGTTCTTCACTGCACAACAGACTGACCAAATCCATAATCTCCACTCTGCATATTCATCACATAAAAACTAGTCAGCTTCCTGTGGGTTACAGGTCACTGAAGTTCTGACCCATAATAATGCTATAGACTTGCTCAGAAGGGATGAAGTCTTCACACCTTTATTCATTTAATAAGACCATTGAGAAATTCTCAAACCAGTCCCAAGGAGGTGGAGCTGGGGGGCTTCCATTAAGGGCTAGGGTGCTAAAGACCATTTTAGTCAAGATCTCACTTTAAAACAGAACACTTGAGGAACATGACAAGACTTAGAACAATATCCTCAGAGCAATGATTTATGAAAGAGTCATGATAATCCAGAATAAAGCAAAGCAAACCTTTGCAAATACAATAAAAATAAAGCTTCTATCCAGAAAATCACTCTGATTCTAAAAACAGTTTCCTAAATCAATTCCTGGTTACAGAGCAACAGCTAAAATTCTGACTAGAGTATAAATATTACCTGTAAATGTTATCAATAAATATTCTTTGTCTCCTAATCTCATAGTATGGAATCATTGTCTGAGATTTTGCTTCTAGACAGAGATTTCAAAAGGAAAGTAATTTCTAAGCAGAAATATAATATATTGCTTCTTTGCAAAACTATTTTGCTGAAAGTTCATAATGTCTATGTAACTAGGGAAACCATTTCAGTACAGGTTAAGTTAAAAAAAATACTTGAAGGTAAATTGAAAGTAAATTAAATATTATGGAAAAAAAGAAACATTTTACAAGATTAGTTCTTTTGTTGTTAAATTAATTCATGTTACTCATAGAAGGTATGTTTCTTTTCACTGTCTTCATTGGGCATGCTAGCTCTTAAGAAAAGACAGACATTTTCTTTGAGGAACTGTTTTGGATAGTAAATAGTCTGTGGGTAACTGACAGGTCAAGTCTGTAGGAGCCACTCAAAGATTGAAAACATTCTTCTATATTTGTAATATCAATGCCTAGTTTACCCTTGCAAAGAGGCAAAGACTATGCTTCCTGTTTAAGTAAAAAAATTCTTTTCCAATCAATTATGTGAGCACTTTTAGCTCTGAGCATAGATTGCCTTTGTCCACAATAAGAAATGGAATGGACTTTGGATTTTATTTATTAGTTTATTGCAGCAGTTGTATTTACTCTAACAGACAGAATGTATACATCTTTAGACTGTGAAACTAATAAAGAAAAATTATCCTAGAGTATTACATACAGCAATTATGCTACATATTATGCAAGATATTAATAATTTGCCATCTGTTTACTTATGCTCTTAGAATTTTCTTTATTAATGTACTAAAGATTCAGCTTTCTAGTGTTGCTAAGAAAATTTACATTAAAAATAAGTTCTCAAAGGAATTCTCAGATGTTAGTAATGAAAACTTGTCAAGTATGTCCACTATCATATTTTTGTAAGCTAAATACATAGTTGGATTTTTTTGTTGGTTTGGGGTTTTTTTTGGGGGGGAGGGTTTTGTTTGTTTTGGTGTTTGATTTTTTTTAAAAAGGAAGAAAGTATTGTCATGTACAAAGTTATGTAAAGCACTGCATAAAAGGTATATTTTTATATATTTTTTAAAACATAGAATTGTCTTTGAGCAATACATACATTATTCTTAGATGTATCATTTTCACTGACCCACTAGACAGTGAATTAAAATGAGGTAGTTTTCACAAATATTAACTCCTTTGACAAAAAAAACAACCCAGTAGTAGGTATTGCTAACTTCATCATATATTTGGAATCTTAAATCTTCCAAATCTTTTCTAAAAATGCATTTCTGTGTCACATATCTATAATGTATTGATCAGTTAAATTTCACCTTTTTACAGGTTATTTTTTTATTAGATTCTTCTGGTTCATTAGAACATAAAATAAATTATTTCCAGTGCTTTCTATTATTTTGTTATACGTTACCTGTTAATTCACAAGAAAGCTTATGGAAATAAATTAGATTTGTTTATTGAAAAGTAAATAATGTTTAGGCAAATAATTATCTATAGTTGTACCTGAGTATGTTTTGGTATCTTTTAGTTTTCTGAGTGATCTAGAATCTCTCTGTTGTCATCACAGAAAGATAGCTCCATATGAAGAAAAATTTACCCCAGTTTTCTTAGTTACTTTTGATGAAGAAAAAATCCTTTGGAGTTATCCAATTTTCTTGATAGAATATGAAGTGAATATAGATTACTGTAAATTTAGGAAATAACTTTTAAAGTGAGATAAATTCCACTTTGTATCACTTCTATTCATTCTTTGAAAATGAATAGATTAAAAAAATTGTTTGGGTCTTTCATACTTGAACTGAAGGTCAATTATATATAAGCTGACTAATAAAATTTTGAGCATGTATTTCAGTTATACTTTTGAGAAAAGGATTATTAAAAAGGCTGATAAATGAAAGAAGTAAAATTTATCTCTGCGTATAAATACTTGGAACTTTTTTTAGTATGATGTGATGCATTGCAACTTAGAAAGTCATTTCTACAGCACAGGGAAAAGGTCTTTATATTGCAGGTGTTCATAAGGGCATAGTATCCAAAAGCGCCATTTCCTATGGCTACACAGAGTTAAACTCAGGAGTGATTTAACACATGGCATTATTTACTCAGTAAGCCAAATAAAACCTGCAAGAAAATTAGTTTTTCCCTGTACCCAAAGACATGGCATAACATCAGACAGGGTTTTAAGTCACTCTTTAATAACTCATGCTTTATTACTAATACAAAAAAATCATGCAACAAGAATGTTGAGCACATGCAAAGGTCAGAATTTTTCTTGTGGGACAAATAGCCTTACAAGCTGAATAGTAGATAAAAGAAACTTTGTTTAGAAATGTAATTGTATTAGATTTTAAGATTAAATGTGCAGTATTTATAACTGATGTTTATAAATATGACGTACTCTTGGTGACCCTGCTCTGGCAGGGGGTTGGACTAGATGATCTTTTGAGGTCCTTTTCAACCCCTAAGATTCCATGATTCTGTGTAATGTTTGCAAAATACACGTTATATCAGGGTCCTTAAGTCTATAAAGTCTATTGATCAGCATGACTCCCAATGACAAGCAATCCATACATACTAAAATTTTTACATGAAAATGCATAATTCTGTCACTGATTTAAGTGTGTCACATATTTCTAACCTGCAATTACATAATTTTTGCTTTTGCATTAACATCTGAAGCTAATATACATTATGCTACACTCCAGGCAAAATGGAAACAAATACAAACAAAACATGACCCTTTCTTCAAAAAGCATACAGATTTATTTACTTTCTTGACCTGCTATTTAGTTTTAAGAATGAAGCATTGAATTTATAAAGTCTTGTACAAAAACAGATGTACTGTTTGTCATGTCACATTTCTATAATATAATCCATTGCACCTAAAAACAGAAGAGGAAAAAAACTATAAATGAGAATATGAACATTTCTCCATTTATGATTTTGTGTTTCTCAACCAAATACAAAATACTTACGTCCTGAAATTTATGCTTATTTATAGATTTTTTGTACACTGTAATATGTTTTATAATTTAAATTTAGTTCTTATGCTTACCTAAAAGAAAAAAAAAAAAATAATAAAAAGAAAGACTGAGTATATAATGGGCTTCAAGTTCTAAAGTATAATAGAACTATTATGTCTGATTACAATTTTGAAGAGTAATACTGTTTCTTTTCAAATAATGAGAGCTTTTTCATATCCATATGACTTTTGTAACTCCTTTCAGGTTATCCAATCTCAAGAAACTGTTTCATTCTAAAAAATACTTTTTCATTTTTCTTGTTATGCTTGTCAGCATTTTTTTCTTCTGGTGTTTGATTACTTTGGAAAAACATGTTAGTGGCACTCCATAGTCTGCGATATCATTCAGGACTTCAGTAACTTCATTTATTTCAAGACCTTTCTCTCTGGTATGGATATAAAATAACATTTCTGTATGGATAAAGCTATATAGAAATATACAAAAAAAAGATAAACTGAGTTCATTTGTTACTTGTATTTAGAAGATTTTTCCTGCCTCTCAAACTGATCTAGCTGCCTAGTACTCTTTGGTCAGTGATGGAAAAGAGGATTTTAATATCATACAAACATGCATGCAATCCCAGATTTACCAAATATTCAATATATTAATTCAAAGTACTGGTACAGGATAAAAAAAAAAACTCTTCTAAACTTAATTAATCTTTGTTATGAAATACATTTTCTGGAAGCTCTTGTGAAAGCATCATCTTCATATTTTTTAACTAGAGTTACAAGCAGATACAATGCTGGATTTTTACTTTCCAAAAATTACAGAAATAAAATCTTGCTACAGAAGTACACCATGTGTTTCTTTTAGAGTGTTATAATTCAGTTTATCTGATCAAGTAAATTGGAAAGATAGGGTGTTCTTTAGCAGTGCTTCCATTCCTTTATAATGTTACTTCTCACTAATTCGCAAATGCTTCCTTCCTAGGATTCTCTAACTAGCCATGCTTTAGCAAAACAAAATTAGCAGAATGCCAAAAGCTCACCAGTCACCACAAATCCAAGATAAAACAAATGGGAACTTAGACTCAGAACTCTTTTAATTGGATTTAAGAATAAAGACTGTTTTGTTAAGAGTAAGCTGGGAAGATGGATTAAGAAAAAGTCTGGCAAAAAAGAGAGCAATTTATTAAGGATAAGGCAGAACAAGATAATACAAACAAAGCAGGATATTTGAGCATTAGGTGATTCACAAAGGTTTAAAGTAGAAGATATTATTTAATATCACAGGAGTAAAAGATTGGTATTGATTTACTGTACTTGAAAGACAACAAGAGGTAACAGAGAAGGAAGTAAGTTTATTTGCATTTTAGTTTGAACGTGTTCATGTGTACCTGCACAGCAGTTTCTGAAGGACCAATATGACTATATTCACAGATACTGGAATTACAGATGAGATGGTGAGATCCATGAAGTGATTCAGCATCAGCAATAGCCCACACTCTGGCCAGAAAGTTTTTCACAACTTTGCAGTAAGTTGCCTCACTTGCACCAGTGCCTTGTTGCACATCCTTTGTTAAATAAATGGATTGAAAAACTCCAAACAAATAAAAGGATCAATTTAAAAAAGAAAGGCTAAGAGACCTCATAATGCTAATTGATTAACTTCTGAAGACACTTTCTTATGGGGGAGGGCAGAGAGAAGTTATTGCATAGAAAAAGCAAAAATTCCTCCTGAAAAGACAGAATTTCTGGCCTTTGGAACCATTCTTTTTTGGCAGCAGATCTACCCAGAAGATTATTTATTGACTTAAAAAGATGATGTGCCAGGGGAAGCATATCTCTGAACCTAGTCTAGGTTTAAAACAAATACTAGTATCTTGTAATTGGGAAGGGCTTTGAGCCTATACTGAGTAATATTTGCTGAGACTCAGCTGGCAAGTGATATTGTGTCGAGCTCCTAAAACTGTAAGATGACTTATAAATTCCACTAAAGGAAAAGATGTACAGTGATTTGGTTAGAAGAAATCCACCCCTTCCTTAATTTAACCTCTTTTTGTTTCTTCATTTTCCTTTGTAGGCATTTCATTTAAATTATTCACCAAGGAAAGATCAGTTCTGTGTTTTACAGGCAATGAATATTAACACTTGTGTAACTGAAGATTTGAAAAACTCTCCAGACCTGCTCAGAAAAGATAAATCTAAAATATATTATTCAAGACTGTATTTATTTAATTATGTCATTTGGACAAGTACGTACCACTCATTTGAGGGATTCGGTTGGGTTTGGTTTTGAATAGGAAATTCACTGACAGGAACAGCCATTTCAACTGAAATAAAAAACTGCGTGCCCTTAGTATTTCCTCATATCCATTTTTACACATTCTCATGTCTAATGATCTCATCTGAATGACATTTTTTCTCTAATGAACTTTCTGCTATGAGAGAATTTAAAAGCATATGGGTACCTTCAGTTTGGAAGATAATCTATGTACTGGGCTTTCTCAGGTCCTGTGAAGAGCTGATGGAAAACATGCCTCAGTATAGTTTAAGCATTTTTATTTTAAGTACTGCATACATACAAGTGAGACAAGTACAATTTTATCTTCAATTGAGAGAACTGCACTAAGCACATGCTTCCATTGAAAAGTTCTCCTTAATGACAACTCAAATTTTGGAGAAAAATTACAACTCATGCATTAATTCCTATAAATCTTTGAGCTTTCAAATCATCCACATAAATGTTGTAGCTAACTGTAGAAGATAAGAGAAGATCATTGTATTCATTAAGGAAGTAAAGAGTTAAATTTTATACAGGTTTTATGGTCTAATCCTGGCCATCAAACACAGCTCCACATCGACTCACTAACTCCTCCCGAGTGGGATGTGGAGACAATGGGAAGGATAAAAAAGAAAAAAATCCTGGCTTGAGATAAAGAGAGTTCAACAGGGAAAGCAAAGCAAAACAAGGATCTCATCCACTACTTCCCGTCAGCAGGCAGGTGTTCAGCTATCTCCAGGAAAGCCAGACTCCATCACTGTAACAGTTACTTAGGAAGACAAATGCCATAACTCCAAAGGTCCCCTCATGCTTAGAATCATAAAATCATAGAATGGCTTGGGTTGGAAAGGACCTTAAAGAATATCTAGTTCCATCCCCCCTGCCATAGGCAGTGACACCTCCCACAAAACCAGGTTGTTCAAACTTTCATCCAAGGTGGCCTCAAACTCTTCCAGGGATAAGGCACCCACAGCTTCTCTGGGTAACCTGTTACAGTGTCTCACCACCCTCACACTGAAGAATTTCTTCCTAATGTCTAACCTAAATCTCCCCTCTTCCAGCTTAAAACCACTATCCCTGGTCTTATCACTATATGCATTCACAAAAAGTCCCTCTCCAGCTTTCTTGTAGTCTCCCCTCAGATACTGGAAGGCTGCTACAAAGGTCTCCCCAGAGCCTTCTCTTCTCCAGGCTGAAGAGCCCCAGCTCCCTCAGTCTGTCTTCATAGGGTAGGTGCTTCAGTCATGGCCCTCCTCTGTACTCACTCCAGGAGATCCATGTCCTTTTGTGAGGCCCCAGATGTGGATGCAGTACTCCAGGTGGAGTCTCATAAGAGCTGAGCAGAGGGGAAGAATCATCTCCCTTGACCTGCTGGCCACACTTCTTTTGATGCATTGCAGGACATGGTTGGCTTTCTGTGCTGCAAGCACACATTGCTGACTCACTTTGAGCTTCTCATCAAGAAATACCCCTAAGTCTGACTCCTCAGGACTATTATCAATCTATTCTCCCCCCAGCCTGTAACTGTGCTTCAGATTGCCCTGACCCAGGTACAGAACCTTGCACTTGGCCTTGTTGAACTTTATGAGTTTGGTATGGGCCCACCTCTCAAACTTGTGAAGGGATGGCCTCCCTTCCCTCCAGACTGCCAAGCACATCACCCAGCTTGGTGTCATCAGCAAACTTGCTGAGGATGCACTTAATCTCACTGTCCATATCACCAACAAATACGTTAAACAGCACCGGTCCCAGTACTGATTGTTGAGAAATACTACTAGTCACTGGTATCCCCTTGGACACCAAGCCATTGACCACTACTTTTGAGTGCAACCATATAGCAAATTCTTTTTCTCTTCTGCCCAGCTTTGATTGCTGAGCATGATGTCATATGTATGATATATCCCACTGGAGAGCTGAGGTCAGCAATCCCAGCTGTGTTCCCTCTCAACTTCTTGCTTACCCCCAGCCTACTCACTGGTGGAGCAGTGTGAGGGAGTAGAAAAAGCATTGATGTTGTGCAAACACCGTTCAGCAGTAGCAAAAACATGCTTGCTTTATCAAAACTGTTTTGGTCCAAATCCAAAACTTAGCACCATACAAGCTACTCTGAAGAAAATTAACTCTATCCCAGGCAAAACCAGCGCAACACTTAACTTTGTTTGGGTTTTTTGTTTGTTTAGCTTTCTTTTTCATTTTGTTTAAGGGAGAGAGAAATTAGAGGGAAATATGCAGTTCTAGTTTGATGCCTCAGTAGCACAGGCACTACTGAAGTGCTTAGCCAAGCCAGATGAAGATCACCAGAAGCACAGCTTCTTGCACTTCAGATGTAAGATGTAATTCTTTAACCTTGTTTTGAAGCACACATTCTTCTTCCACAAAGAGAAAGGGGGGAAACAAATATGATGTGAAAGAATATTAAATCATGCTGCTTAAGGTAACTAGTGACTCAGTGGTAACAACCATGATAAAGAAACTTTTGTAGAAGACAAAATTATAGCAAGATATCTTTTCAATAATCAGCAAGTAGAACAGAATTATCTTTTACTGTCAGTTTCCTCTCATATAGCTTCTTTAGACACGGTGTATTTCTAGATGATAAAAATTAATCCATGTAATTTTTATAGTACAGAAAAAGCAACTCTTATTTTCAGGCTTTGACTGCATTCCTGTAGAAAATATATTCCAAATGCAGGCTTAAAAAAAAATGGCGTTTTCTTATTTTTATCACAAGGCATCATACCAATTATTTCCGTGTATTTAACTAAACTAAATATAAGCAAAAAGAAAGATATATGTAGTTAGTGTATGCTATTGTATATATGCTGCAAAAACACTGCTATGAATTGGACACAAATTTCAAGGTAGAGAATAAAATAATCCAAATAAATACTTACAGTTTATTCAATTAAATCTTTAGTAGTTTAGTTAGCCATCAAAAATTTCTCTATTTTACACTAAATGCTTAAGCCACACAGCACTCTGACTCACAGGTACCTACTATTTGGCACTTCTGAGTAGTAGATGGGTCACTGAATGCCAGTAAACATGGAACCCACGGGCTATGGTAGAAATTGTTACGTGTTTGCTACTGTCAATAATAATTTTTGGGGGGTTATATTTTATTTCCAAATATGCCTTTATTCACAGACATATATTTTTTTTCTGTATATAAGGTAGATATATTTTGAATAAATCCTGTTTTCCAGAAAAAAAATTGTCACAGTTACTGCTAAGAAGACCCTACGTTTGAATCAGATGAAACACAAGATTTATTTACTTTACATTCTTTGTCAAAATGCAAAGAAGTTTTGTGAATTGAAAGATTTTTGCTGGTGCATTTAAGCCATAATTTTGCCTTTATTTATATAAATATAACTCAAGAATATAAATGCATTTTATAGCCTTAGCTTTAGAGTGCATGCTTAGTATTCACAAAACCAAAAGATATAAAGAAGAAATGCTATGGAGAAGCACTGAAGAAAGATTGATAATTACAGTAAGCAAAAATAAATAAAATTTGCCATGTGCAATTACTATATAACATTTTTATGCTTAGTCTAGTAAGAAGGCTATTGTTCAGTCCATAGGACTGCCATCATCTAAGATTTGCTATTATTAGACTAATTTCGTAAGCGCATTCAAGTAATTTGACTGTTCTAGAAAAAACATCTGATGTACGAATATTTAATCAAAATTATAATAAGCAGATAATACGTGAATTGTAGTTGTGTCTCGTAGTAATTAACTGTTCAATATACTGTCACTTGGTTGACCTTCTTCTTCCTCCTTCCATACTCCTTCACTAATTTGAAAGAAAGGTCAGAGTTATCAACTAACATTTTATGAAGATAGCTAAGAAGACGTAAATCTCAGTGGTGTAAAAGACATCCCCAATTTCCCCACAAGCTGGCTGTTCTCAATGTGCCTTTCAAAACAATAGCACAGGGACCAGGCTTATTCCACACAGGAACTTCTGAATTTTTCTGACAAATTCTGTTATTGCAGCTAAAGAGATTAAAAGTATTCCTAACAAAGGAGCTACTAAGCACACCGAACAGGCTCAACAGACATGCTGGATGTGGAAACTCATCACTTTTGACCAGTGGATGAAGGGAAAGCAGTGGACACGTTTGTTTTTTCTTTAATTTTAGCAAAGGTTTTGATACCGTCTCTCCCAGTATCCTTGTGGATACAATATCCTTGTGTATCCTTGTGGATACACAACTAGATGTGAACATAATATGACGGGTGAACAACTAGCTGAAAGGTTGGGCTCAAAGGGTTGTTGAAAATAGGGCAACATTTGGCTGACAGCCAGACACTAATGGTGTTCCCATGGGGCTCAATTTCAGGGCCAGTTCTCCTCAATGTTTTTATCAATGACCTGGGCATAGGAGTTGAGTGCACACTTAGTACATTTGCTGATGACGCTAAATTAGGAGGAGCCATTGATTCCCTCGAGGATAGAGAGGCATTACAGAGAAATCCTGACAGAATGAAGTCCTGTGTGGTTACAAACCACATAAAATTTAGCAGGGACAAATGCAAGGTTCTCCACCTAAGATGGTATATGGAATGGACCTATAAATTCAGGGACAAGAGGCTGGAGTGCAGCCCTGGAGAAAGAAAAGTGGGAATTTTGGATCATAGTAAGCTCAATATGAGTCCACAAGGTGCCCTGGCAGCCAAAAGAACCAGCTGTATCCTGGGATGTATTAATTACAGTGTAGCAAACCTATGTAAAGAAGTGATTGCTCCATTGTACCCAGCCTCAGCCCAAGTACTGTGTGCAGTTTTGGGATCCAGAATATAAGGGTATAAAAATACTAGAGAAGGTGTCCAAAGGAGAGCAATTAAGGTAGTGAAAGAACTAGAGGCCATGATTTATGAGGAGCAACTGAGGATATGATGATACTAGATTTGTCCAGCTTAGAGAACAGGAGACTGAGGGGTGACTTCATTGCTGTCTACAACTTCCTTATGAGGGGGAGCAGAGAGGAAGATGCTCATCTCTTCTCTCTGGTGTCCAGTGACAGGATGCAACGGAATAGCTTAGAACTGAGTAATAGAAAGTTCAGAAAGGATATTAGGAAAAAGATCTTCACTGAGAGGTTTTTCAAGCACTGGAATAAGCTTCCAAGGGAAGTGGTCATAGTCTCAAGACTGTCGGTGTTTAAGAAGCATTTGGACAATACTCTTAGAGATATGGTTTAACTTTTAAGTTGCCCTGTGTGGAGTCAAAAGTTGGACTTGATGATCCTCATGGGTCCCTTCCAACTCAGGATATTCAATGTCTGACAGAAAAATCCTTCCTATTTACCCCAGTCCCACATTGAGTTAAGTTGGACCCGCTTCTAATCAGGAAGAAGTACTGCAAACTCTGAACATTAGCTGATCATGTATTTGACCTCAAGACATGAAGTTCATATGTAATAATTGAATATTTTTTTCACTGATAATATATGCCATAGAATAAGCATTGTACATTGCTTGTGATTAATACTTTCTCCCCTGCCCCCATATTTTATAGCAGAAGACCCTGAATAGCTTAAACTTTAAGAAAGCATTCTAGTCATGCATTTGGTCACACTCACATTTGACAGTGCATTGCAGCGTCCCACAGGAAGCACACATGCACACACACTTCAAATATATTTGCTTGCTTTCTTATGCAGGCACCACCCTATGACTGAGGACAAACAATTAATTAATAAAGAACTTGTTCAAAGAAGTGCTTTTAAAGTGTTGTATTTCTATTTTAAAATGTTACATTTACCTATTGTATTTCTATATAGGTTATCAATTTGAGCTTTTTTGGGGTTTCACAGTAACCTTCCATCCTCTTCTCCTGTCACTAGCAAGTAGCATAGCTGTTAAGATGTTAAATGTTCAAATTGTTCCAAAAATAAAATATCTTTTTAGATAGACATTTTGGGGAAGTATTTTTTGTCTGCCCTGTTTCTTTATTGCCATGGGAAAAGCCTAGTTTCTAAATCTAGTGATGGGCTGCTCAATATTAACATGTTTTTAAAGAAAAGAGAAAGAGAGAAAGAGAGAAAGAGAAAAAGAGAGAAAGACAGAAAGACAGAAATACAGAAAAAGTAGCATAACACTGCAGTAGATAGATTATATCAAACCTCTCTGCGATTAACAGAATGTAGAAGAAAATGAAATAGTAACCTAAGGAGAATATCTTTTAAAGTAATTTCTACAGCATATTAAACAGGGGGGAAATCCTCTCTAGAAATACTCTTTGGAGAAAGAACATGTAGTCATATTACAGTCTTGTAGCACATAAATATACAAGCTGGCAAATACTGTACTAGGATTTCACATAATTAAATTATGCCATAAAATAACTATTTCCTTTAATTTCCAGTATCTAGATGGTTTTCTTTCGTTTTGTAAAAATAAAATAGATATATATTTCAGAATCTCTTTCTCTTACTAAATTCAGATCCCATACTTTTAAGATACTCATAGTAATACCTGCTCAGGAGCAATCAATCAGATGCTGCACCTGATAATACTCTTACCCTTCTCCCCTGCCATCAGTCTTTGCTGTTTGTCAGTGAGTGCTACAGTGGCATCTTCTGGCACACAGAAGAATTAATTGCCTTCTCACTGTGAAGGAACATTGCTATTAAAAGAGTAAGTTAAGAAACAAGCTTAAAGAATGGAAATAAAAAGCACCTGCTGTTCTTCAAATATTCTGTTCAGACCAATCAAAACAGTAATGAAGATGAGAAATTAAAATCTAGTTCTTTGGTAAGTGGCCATTTGAGCATGAGAGTTTATGTGCGAGGCAACTGCTTCTAGGGCTATTAGTATCCTAAATAATGACTTATAATTGCATCAGTTGACATAAGATTACAAATGGTAGTTAATTAGAAAAAGGAGGAGCAATACAAAATAAAGAGGCAATAGATAGGACTGACTAAAAGAGAGGAAAAGAGTATTATTCTCTTTTTAAAACCATCTCTCTAAACACTTTATTTTACATTATAATACTTACATTTTTAAAAAATTGCTGCACACTAAAATTAATTAATGTTTATGGATATAGGGATAATGGGAGTTTTTAATGAACTGAATATTATATTTGATATTTTACTAGAAAACTACTTTATAACTTCATAAAATGTTACTAGGTTCACAGATTTTAACAGAATCTCTTTAATTATATATTTTTTCTTTTTTATGATATATGCTAGGACATTATACATCACACATCTTGTGCACTGCATTCAAATAAGTGAAGCTTGTGAAGAAACAGCAACCTCCACAGTCCACTGATGAGAGCCTTAAAGTGTAATCACTGGCAGCTCAGTCCTGTGACACTGTAGCTCAGCACAGGTCATGAGAAGTTACCATTTATTTCTAGCAGCTGTTGAATTTTTCCCTTCTATGTGAAAGTTGTTAACAAAGGTTATCAACCATCAGACCATTTTTCACAATGTGAAGCCACTGGGATTTTGGTCGTTGGTGACTGTCTCAAAAGAAAATACTTAGCATAGAACAGGAGCAGCTGAAGTCCTGACTACTCATAAATAGATATACAAGCAAAATGTTCTCTCTGATCTTTACTTTTAAAAATCTGATCAAATCAGAAGTAAATTAAAATTAGAATTAATGGAGCAATACACTTGTTAACTTACTGCATACAGAGTTGTAAAAAAACAACAGTTTTTTGCCACCTGGCAGGCCTAACCTTCCAAAATTTGCCCTTTCTGTGGTGTGAATACAGCAGTAGACTCATGGTTGAACCCACAGGGCTGTCCAGGGTGCTGGCTCATGACTAGAGTTGGATTAATTGGCAAGTGATTAAGATGAGCTGATTAATTCCTCAACCTGTCTGCATGGAATCACTTTTGAAAGAAATCCCCCTTGGCAGGGACAGAGGAGTCCCCTGTGGTACCTGACACCCCAGTGCCCAGCATACTGTTGCACTGGGTTTTGATGGCCAGATGCTGGCAGCAGGAGCTGCATGGGCACGTTCTGTGAGGCCTCATGCTGGACATGGTTAGCTCCAGCTGGATCCACCATAGAACACAGCTGAGCACCACTAGACAAGATAGTGGTGCCTCAGGGAAAATGTAATCAAGACAGGTAAAAATGCAGCCTGTGAGAAATGAGGAAAAAGAAAAATAAAATAAAAAGAAAAAAGAGACACCATGGTGTGAGAAACCAACTTAAGAGAAGAAGCAGAGGGAGGAGGTGCTCCAGGCTCCAGATCAAAAAGTCTCTTGCAGCTCATGCTGAGCACCATACTGGAACTTATAACCACACTTGGAGCCAGTAGAGGACCCCATGCTGGAGAAGATGGATGTGCCCTGAAGGAAGCTGCAGTCTGTGGAGAGGACCTCGTGTTGAAGGAGTCTTATCCAAAAGGACTGTAGCCCATGGAGAGGGCTCACACTGGAGCAGGGAAGAGAAGTGAGGAGGAAGGAGCAGCAGAGAGAAGCATTTATGAAGTGACCAAAACCCTCATTCCCTGCCACTTCTGCAACACTCGATGGCTGGAGGAGGTGAAGGTGCTGGGAATGAAGCAATAAACTTGAGTGAAAAAGGGTGGGTGATGGGGGACGGTTTTCTCAATTTTGTTTGTTTCTTACCCTCCTACTCTATTGTAATTTGTAATAAATTAAATTAATTTTCCCCAAGATGAGTCTTCTTTTCACTCATGATGGTAATTGATAGGTGATCTCCCTGTCTTTACCTTGACCCGCGATTTTTTTCATCTTATGATTTTTTTTTAACCATCTGTTGAAGAGGGGGAGTGAGAGAGTAGGTGGGTGGGTAGCTGGCAACTAGTTAAAGCAACCCACAACTATCACACCATACAGCAGAAGCAAATTCAGTTTGCCTTAACATACTGGTTTCTGAACAACGATGGTGTGGCTCAACTATACTGCCTAGAAGAGATACAGTTTCAGAGGTCAGGCCAGGCCAGCAGCAGAGGCCACCTTCTCAGCAAAATCAATTTGCAAACAATATTCATTGCTCTTAGTTTGCCTATATTTAGGGGATGTCTAAGTTTTGGAATTACCATAGACTAGCACATTGTGAACGGGAAAACTATTCCTTACTATCTTAATTTAAATATATGAGCACGTGTTTAATTATTGATTACAAGATCCCTGATGTGCATTTTTAATAGCCAACATTAAACAAACAATAAATGTTTTAGTGTATCTCAAGTACTTCTGCAAATCACAATGTATGATCAATATTTTTGTCTATAACTAGCTTTTGCTGAACAATTTCATTAGGAAACTTTCACTTTAATTAATAGTTCCTGCTTTTTTTTTTTTCGCTAATGACTGAATCTATTTATGTAAGGCACTAAAAGAATGTGTACTAAGCTATTATTTTTCAGCTATGTAACTTTTATGTAGTTTCTTCCTTTAAAAACAACAGTCATATTCTGATTTTGCTTCCTGGTGTTTCAGAAGCAGTATTTTTAAACAGCCATCTGTATCAACTCTGTCTAACAACTGACATATTTTCTAAATGTCACTGTTGTAACCCATAAGACTCTCTTTAGGGTGCTTTGCTTTCTATATCACTATCACCTGTGTAAGTGTCCAAGCCCAAATCACATGTCTGAATGAGAAATGTACCAGCTACTCAGGAGGCCCTTAATTTAACCTTGTACTATAAAAGCAGTTACCTGGGGATGACTGCATGCAACATATACTTGAGAAAGGAAGCCAAATGGGAGAAAAGATCCATGTTTCAGAAACCTAATGGATTTGACATAAAAAATACTGGTGACTTTATGGTGACACAAAATATGCCTTTGCTGAAGTCTGCTGTGATCTGTGGCATAACTCTCAGTTTCTGCAACTGAATAAATCACAATGAAGCAGGAGATTTTCCCTTCCCTTCCTTAAGCAAATCTACTGGCCCTGAGCAGAATCTGCTTAATGGGGCTCCAAGTTAAAAATAAAACAAAACAAAACAAAACAAACAACTCATGTTTAGATGTCTAAACTCACTGCTCCTGGCCAACATCAGGCAGAGAGTTGTTCTAGTTAGGCAGCTTTTGAAAATACAGAGTGGAATTTATCTCCAGATTCACTTATCTAAATGCAGGTATCTACAATACAAGGGTTGATGTGAGTTAGCTCCTGCTATGTCGTCACTGGAGACACAGTTCATACAGTCAAAAGAAACTAGTGAGCACACGCTGAAACAGCCTCCTGAAATGATCTGCTAAAATGACAGCATGTCTCGGCATCTGAGTCCCACCTCTATCATTAGCTGTCTGATCCAGAGAGGGACCTTCTAAGAGGATCAGGCAACAAAGAATACTTTTTTCCTTTGCATTTTTTTCCATTACATTTCTTCCTAGAAAGCAAAATACTGTTCTTGTGCCTATTAGCTGACTAATTCTAGAAAAGAGGAATCACATTTGTAGACCAGATAGGAATTATACAGATATTTAACCACTTCCCCTTAAAATAACAGGAGAAAAAGGAAATTTAATTGCTGCCCTGAGGATACATTGCTTCACAGAATACAGGTCACAATTGAATCAATCTATTTTAGAATACATCCACCCTTCTTTGGGAAAGTTTTGCTGCTTTGGCTGCTTTTTCTTTTTTAATATTCACAAACGTTTTGCAGATTTTAAGAAATAGATCTTGCATAGTCACATCTCCCATATAAATTATTTCTAGGAAAAAAATAGTTTCTGTAACAAACAGAAATTAATTGATTCTCTTTTAACAGTTAAAAAATGATCTGAACATTAATTACTGTGAAACAGATTATTCAAGGCATTTGAGTTATAACCATTAATAGTGGAAGACACAAATATGAAATTAATCTAATTTAAGTCTCTGCACAGGTTGCAAAGGGAACTCTCATGAGATCACACACTGATTTTTTTTAAATATAATAAAGACTGGAGACACATGACAGGCAGAAGAACTACTTCTGATTATAAGCCACCTTTGAGTATACAGAAGTGTGACATTTATGATGGTTACAATCTACTTAAAAATAGGTTGAAAGATAAAATTTGAATGTGATTCACAATTTTGAAAAAGAAGTGTATTCTTTATGGGTTTTTTTATTCTTTCTTCTTTAGGTTAAAAAAGTTGTTTCGTTTATTTTTAATTCAGTGAACTAAATTCCTTTTTAATATAATGGTTATGAAAGTTTGTGTTTGTTGTAGTTTTAACATTTATTTTTCTGTGTTCCAGATCTAAAAAGATAAACAGATACCAAGGCTGTTTGATTACCAAACACACCAAGGGATTCACTGCTATTCCTACATGGTTTTTTGCACCAGAAACCATTTTCTCCAACATAAACTATGGGAAAAAACTATGATTTCTTCTCTAAGCAAAACAGTCTTTAAAGATAACCTGAATTCCATTTTACAGACCTTATTGACTGTATTTGCAAGTAATCCCTCAATTTTATGTTGTAACAAATCATTAGTGATCTTGACAATAAGACTGTAAAGTATATTGACAAACACTTAACCTTTACCTAAAACCAGGCAAAATTGTATCAAAACCAGAGCAAAAGCAAAAGAACCTACCCTAGGGATGGAGTTGTCTAACTAATTTTAGACAACTGTACTAGCCCTGAAGCTTGAGTCCTTTTGCAATCAGTTGAGCGAAGTAAGGATTGTAGGGCACAACTCTTCTCATCCTGATAAAGGTGCTTGACACTAATGAAATGTGCACTCACATATTTATTCATTTCCAGTGACATGTTTATTTGTTTCCAGTGACTGTAAAAGGCAACCAAATCTATTAGTTCAAGCACATATGTCGACATTATAAATGGCTAACATGAAGAAAAATCCTGTCTCTGTATCTATTTAAGTAAGATTACATACTGAGGAAAATAAAGAAATGCACAGTAGTGCATAGCTGACTTCCAACATGCAGTTTTTTATTTTGGTTGGTGAAAATGTAGGGTTTTTACACTAACATTAAAGTAGCTAATGTGATAATTTTAGGGAAATATTCTGAAAATGTGATAATCCTTTCAAACTGCATAGAAGTTAGCTTTTTATTTTCTTTCTGTCAAAGTAGCAGGCAGTCAATCTCTACAAAAAAAAAAACCTTTAAAAATATTTTTTAAAAAATCAAATAAACAAAAAAATAATTTGAGGCTTTATGTCAACAGAGTAGAAATACACTGGAAGAACGAGAGTCATGTCAAGTGGACAAGAAAGAGACAGATTTATAACAGGTAAATATAGGAGTCAACATACTTGGGCATAACATGCTGCTTTTGAAGAACTAACAACCAGCTTTCCACTGGCTAAACTGAGGGTATTGGATTAGTAAATCACACAGTTTTGATGATATGTCTCATAGGCTAAAATTAATTGGAAGGCTAGGGATATCCTACTCTTGCTTCTCACAGGAAGATTGTCAAAATCTGAGGTCTTCTGTCTTTTCCTTCTTTGGAGAACTGAAAATCATGTTAAGAGGATGACTTACTGCAATCAGTGTATACTCCTTTCAGCAAGAAGATACATATTATCAACACATATGAGGTTCAAAGATTTTTCTGTATGTATGACCAAGTGTTGGCACAGAAATGCATAATAAATATTAATTGTTGAAGCATAAACTAAGCTACAGTGATACCCAAATTCCAATGATTTCCACAAAAAGAAAAAGCACTTGTTGACTAACCAGCCTATGAAGTTTGCACAGGTAAAGTTGCTGGGTGTGTAGTGATATGAAGCAAGGAGAGAAAAAAACAAAGCAATTCCATTTGAAATACCATGTAACTGAGCGAAGTTACAAGACGAGTTCCTTGTATATTATTTTGCAAAGAGTTGAGACTTGAATATGACATTTCCATTTGTAGTTGTTTCCTACTTAAAGATTATCAGCTCTCTCTCTTGAACACAACTTTTTGTTAGGATTCAACATTTGTACTTTTTGAATGATTAATTTAACCTGTGTAACAAATTAAATCTGTGCTGTCAGGTTGGATCATTAATTCAAAAACAAATAAAGGGAAGGTTTACATAACATTTGCTAAGGAAATTCACACAGAGGCAGAAATAAAGTCAGCTAATATAAAATTTTCTACTTTTCAACAGTGTATTGCCTGGTATTAATATATCTTATGCTCAACAGGAAGATTGTTGTGACAGAGCCTACCACAAACACAAACAAGGAAGCACAATTACTCTTCAAATGTTTTTAGTTATCAAAAGGCATTTAATGAGCAACGTCTAAAACACAGCACATCAGAGTAGTGTAATTATTACAAATGACCTGCATTAATAACATGAGGTTATATTTTGATGGGAATTATCTTATAAAAATACAACTAATTCTGAAGTTACCAGAAAACTGGAGCCTTTTACCGCATGTATTATTTATCTGAACCAATGTATAAATATTCAAACTCACAGTTACCAGAAAAGAAACAAATTTTCCAGCAAAGTATCAATGTATATTGCTTTCTCCTTCATTATTTTATATTTCCTGAGGAAAAGGAATGAGATAGTAGATATTATAGCTATCTATCTGGGTAGAGAATGGCCTAAATGCTTATTTCCACAACACTAGACAGAAAGTAGCTAGTCCACTCTTACAAAATGTTAGCGTACATCACCTGCCTGTTGAACAAATTCTGATTTATTACTTCTCAGTTTTTAGCAGCTTTCAAAAACAAACCTTCTTGTGTGCTGCTTTGTGCCACCTGAACTTGAGCACAGAAGAGTTACATCTGTTATGTTCTTCTCTAATCTGGATTCTCCTGTGAAGGTTACAGCTTTTCAGGAGCTCCTTTTTGGAACAATCAAAGAAACACAGAATATATTGTTGTGTGGTCAAGGTATGATGCAGGTTGGGTATCTCCTAAACAATCTTTAAACTAACTGACTATACATGGGAATAAAGTTGACAGCTTGGAGATAGACACTTCATGTGGTATTGAAGTAATAAAAAAGGTAAGTAATCAGTCTGAAGAATACGGGACCTCCAATTAATGGGACAGGAAGGGACAGGGCTCACTCATCTCCGAGGATTCATTCACTTCCTTCTTCCTAGCAGAGGTATCCTTCAAACTGTTTCCTTGGACAGAGAGGAGAAAATAACCCAAATACTTCTGATTGGTCTTCCAGATACATAGACACTTTTGAGCTGCTTGAACCTACAAGTTGCATACTGAATGAAGAAGTGATACACCATTCACTTTTTTCACCTAATTGTAGGCCAAAAAAGCAGTCACTATCACAGAGGACTGGAGGGCCAAGTGAATAATAAGACAAGTCTCCTACTGTGGACTATAAAATTAATTCTTAATGGTACTCTTATGAAATGTGGCTGGTAAAAACATCTTCTATGTGAAAGCACATTTTTGCTTGGAATTAGTGCAGAAGTCACAGCAGGCACTACAGTGGTGCAAGGCACTCTGTTCTCACATTTCAAAATGGGGTGGATTGTTCTGTAAGATCCCTCATTTCCTCCTCCTCCTGCACAATCATCTTTCAGATTTGTTCTCTCAAAGACAAACCACCAACTATAGACAGAATTATGAGACAGACTATTTCTGGAGAGTTTTGTGATGTTAAAAAGAGTCTGCATTCGATTCTGCTGAAATACTTAAAGCACCATGATTAAATGTCAATTCTTCCAGCTAAACAAGAAAAGGCTAACACATTCCACAAAGCACAACATACAACCTGAGCATAAAATTGTTAAAAGTTAGTGCAATATCTAGACCAAGTTTGGGGTTCACAGCAAGAACTTCTGGTTTTAATTCATTTTTAATAGAATTGAGACATTCTGAACTGAGTAAACATGTAAAGAGTGAACTAATGTAATCCTTCCAAAGATACCTGAATAAGAACACTTCAGATTAACAACAGAGGATTAGAAAGAATACTATTGTGTGTGAACAAAATAAAGCCTGAAGTCCTACCCAGACATAAAAGATCTCTTCCTTTACTGAGGTAATATGAAATGCAGATGAGAGTTTAAAACAATCTAACTGATGGCAAACATCATAAGGAGATTTTAGTGCTTTCACTACCTGTCACGTTCCACCAATCTTCTTAAGACTCTGAATCCTGAGACCCTCACAAATATCAGAAATCTAATGAGAAGCCCTTCACATCACTTCCACAATGGTTTGGATCCCAATGCAGTACATCCCAGCTGAGGATGGTGAATGGCATAGAAGTAGCAGAAAAGGTTGCCCAGAGCACACAGAAACATATGAACTGTGTTGCCTGATACCATTTTAACAGTTTATAAGACTGGAAGTATAACTTTCAGAGTTGTTTGCTTATTAGTCTTCATCTTCTTTGTTTAATTAAGCAATAAATGGTTAAGGAAATGGGCTATGAACTGTGCCAGAAACTCTAGTTATGGAACATATTCATACTTTTCTTTTTAATTATTTATTTTTTGAGACAAAGATACTGGCCTTCCGCTACACTGGGATAAAGGTGTACTCAAAGACACTGGTCAATAACAACCCTATTGGTAAATAGCTGTGGTAGAAACACTGAAATATTTTTAAGTATATCATCAGATCCAGATCGGACTTTTCAAACACAAAACCCTAAAAAATACTTTGGGGGAATATCAAGTCATTAAAGGAATTATTGCACATTAGCATGTTTACTCTATTTTATTAATATACATGTATTTTTCGGTGTGATTCCTAATGAATTAATATAGAGATTAAGTTTGTTTAAAGATCAAATGACATAACTTTTTAAGATATTTTAAAATAATCCAAGGGCTCTTCATTTAGTATTTGAAAGTCTGTGTGGTTGTCTATCACTTCTACTTTAAAATGTGAATCTCCTTCTTCACATTCAGTTCCTCCAGTGAATTTATCTCAATCTAGTCTTGTGATTATTTGAGTCCTATCTGCCTAATGGCAGATGGATTTTTATAAGAAACACAGTTCAAGATATATGCAGTAATTTTGTCACATTAGCCTTTGCTGCCTAAAACAGTCTTTTCTTCTTCTTGTGTCCCAGTCAAGTACTTTGAATGAGCATTACCTCAGTGAAATCACGTGTTACAGGATAGCTAAGCTTTGTACTCAGACTCGTTATCTTGTTCAGTGAACAGTAGCTGTTCAATTCCAGCACATTTAGGGCAGCAATGGTTGATCAACCAACAGAGGGAAAGAGCTGTACAAATGAGTGATACTACGATCACTGTTGCCATTGTGCTTTCTTCCAGTTTCACCTGTGCATGTGAATTGGTATTACCAAATTGATACTACTCCTCTTATTCTCACTTAAGAAAAGACTATGCCCATCCCTGCGTTGGCCTGCCAGCGGTGAGTGGCAAGGTGGAAAAACTTCTATAGGATTTGCAGATTTCCATGTATAGCGGTCAGTGACATTGGCTGTCCTTGAATTAGGGAGGCTAAACGAAGTTTTACACATGTGCCAATTTTAAATAAATTTGGTCACAGAAGATACCATCAGAACCAAATCCTTAAAAAAGATAAAAGATAAAAAGAAACTATACTGAAGTGGGTGAAGGAGCAGAAAGAGTAGAAAGGATGTTTGAGTACTGAGAATGCAGTATAGCATCAGGTAATAGACAGACATAGTATCCTCTTTTGACATGCAGATCACACCATAAAGCTTTTTCCAACTATTTTCCTTCTATTGCATAGTCTGAACAAGAAACTAATACTCTGCAGATAAAGTAGTCCTTGAAATAAAACATTTTGGAGACTTTTTGCTTCAGACAGGATGAATATCAGGTGAGATAAAAATCAAACAAGTGAGAGACAAGGTTTGCTTCTATATACCCTAAGCAGAAACTCACCCTTGATATTTCTACTTATATGAGCCTTGAACTATGAGATCTTTGATGGCAGTAAAGAAACACCTGTGCTGCATATTAAAATGAGAAAAGAAAGATAAAACAATGGTAGAGCACTTTACAGAAAATTAGTGGTCTTGCTAAAGGTCTTAGGAGAATTTTGATAGATGACATTGAGCACCTCAGAGGACTGATATCAGGATTAGCCCTTCCTCACAGAGTTATTTCAAAAGAGATTCAAATCAATATAAAGGTGATAAGTATTTGTTGCTCTTACCTCTTGCATTCTGCATGGTTTTTTGAGGAGGTAATTCACTGTGACACATGCAATAGTCCCTTGGGAGCTCCTGGGCTAGACTAAAATAAAACTAGCAAATGAAGTGTCAAGACTTTATATTACTGTTTATTTTATACATTTAAAGTACACTATCTTTCCTAGTACCATTCCTTCAAATAACTGCACCAATTTGCTATATTTTAGAAGTATTTATGAAGACTGAAGAAGTCAGCACAATTGTAGAGCTTTGAAACACTGAAAGCAATGTAAGGATTAACTATTTGTTACAGTTTTTCACAAATTGGAAGTTAACAGCAATGAAATACTAGACCACTGACATTTTTAATATGTGTAATTTTCCTTCTGCTATGATTCTAAGTTGCTATGTTGGTATTGGACAGCTTAGTCCATTGTGTCTCTACCCGTCTGGAAACTTAGAGTGCAGACAAATTCAGTAAATATAGATAAATTCAGGGATTAACACCAACCTTATCTTCTTATCTATTAATATTGAATTTTGAAATGCAAAATGCAGAAAAATGTGAAATGCAGAAAGAAAATAGGAAGCAAACAAAACCAAAACAAATACAGAAAGGCAATTTTGATTATACCAGGTATATCTGCCTGCATTTCTATACTAGGAAGGGAAGTAAGAGATGAAGAATAACATCCTTGCTCAGAGAAGCAGTTAACTTACTTGTGCTTCAATCCAATTGCTCACAGTTCCACACCACTGCAGTGCATAAACAAATTATTTTTGGAAGAAAATCGTGCCACATACAGTTCAGAAAACAAAATAAAAGAACCAAAACATAAAAAAAAAATCACAAACACCAAAACAACAATTAAAAAAACAACCCCCAAACAACACACAAAACAGTGAAAAAAGCAGAAAGAAGTGCAAGATGTAGCAACTGCATTGACGTTGAGTGGGCCACAGTACCTTGGTTTCAATAGTGCTCCATGAACTTCAGCTACCACAACTAAACCTTACATGTTAGCATACTTCCATGAAAAATTAGAACAATTTCTCTGCTTAACTGCCAAACTTGTTATGTTTAAGTAGTGATTCACAGGGATATGTAATTTTAACACTTTTATTTTACTAAAATACTGTGTTGAGGTCAGTCTACATTATGCTAAATACGTATTTATGTGTTACGATGAAACTGATACTCATATTCATACCATGCTCATAGAAATTCTATAATTGCAGCCCTATTCCTGTAAATCTTGGAAACATTACACAGATAACTTTTCCACAACTTTCCCAAGGTAATTCACTGATATTTCTTAGTGGAAAATACACCAATTCACTATATAAAGGCACAAAGGAAACTAAACATACTTACAGTCTGTAATTTTCAGGACTTGTTTGACTTCTCCACTTCCTGATCCCCCACAACCATCTTCATCATCACAGTCTCCACTGATTTGTTCATCTACACTTTCACCACTGCCTGCTTCTTGGAGATCCCATTTTTCATGTTTTGGAAATGATTTGCCCTGTAACAGCTGAAGACAAGATATACAGTATGCAAGTTAACTGTACACATGAAGAATTTCAGTGAGTACCTAAAATTTCATGTATGTCTCTCTAATAATTATCTGATTTTAAAAGAACACACCAGGATACACAGAATGATAATTCTGAATTTTTTAATTATTTTTTTTCCCTGGCTTACAGACTGATTTAAGAGTGGTATCTGGAGATATATACTTCATTTCTAATTAAAAAAAAATAAAATAAAAATAAATCTTATATGTCTCTGTCTTTATTGCTAGGTTAAAAATGATCAGGCATCAATTCCTTGCCCAAAGGCCAAGAGAAATGGATACAGACATGTCCTCATTCCTTCAGGCTAATCCCCGTTAGAGCAGACAGACAGCATCCATGCTACATATCAACTGGCCCTGGACCTTTTCAAGACCCATGTGGTGCCCACATAGCCTTAAGATACAATTATTATTTAGTGTGGATTTTTCAGAAATATCTGGGATAGAATGTGCTGCAGGTCTTTATTGGTGAATCCATAACATAAAAGTTGTATGCTCTGGGCCTGTCATATGAGCATCTGGTAGAAGCTGAAAAAAAAAAAAAATTGTACTGTGACAATATCAGATGCCTGACCAGGGAGCAGCAGACCAACTTAGTAAAGTTCAACCCAGTGCAAGAGTTCAGTCCTGGAGACAATTATTTCCCACATCACATTCAGACATTGTTTTGGAAGAACTAATTAGGTTGACCTAAAACAAATTAAAGGGATAGCTGATACCAACCTAAGCAGTACAGGTGATTTAGGTCCAGTGTACAAGCTTGTTTTCTAGTTCCTTTTTATTTATTTATACTATAGACATGACCAATTATGCCAGCATGGTCTACTAGACAACAGGTAAGGAACTCACGGTTTAACTCATTTCTCCATTCTGTTGAACAGAGCTGAGCATTCAAATGTACAAATGGTGTCACCCAGTGTTTTAAATACTAAGAGGTAGGACTGTCAGACATACACAATGTGTCCTATGCTCCATCCAGTTCAGTTCAGTTTACACATCAGATACAAATAAACCTCATAATAACTAATGAAGCAGGTTCTTACAAATGTTAAGAATTCTTATAATTTTATCTATTCAAATATACCTGCTGGTGCAGACTCATACATTGCTTTTGCTTCAGTCTAGCAAGACTTCTTTAAACTGGCTCAAACTTAAGTGGCTCAGATTCTTTAAACTAATAACCAGATGAATGATTCTCCTGAAAGTAGATAGTAATTAGCCTGAAACAAACAATGTTTTATACATTCAAAAATGTGATTGTTTTTTTGTTCAAGCAAAGCACTGAGTTCGTATTTGTGGACGATATATGCAGTTTATTTACAGAATATGGAGTCCCTTCCCAAACTACCTGATCTGTTAAGTGCTGTACAGTGCCCAGCAAAAATATTTTAATCACTGCTAAAAAGATATCACTGAGATAAATCTCAGTATCTTTAGAAAAGCCACTTGCAACAGTGTTTAAGAACAGCAGAATGCCATTCACCCCTAAGTCAGCAGAACCAATTTAAGCAGAACTTTGAATTAAAAAGTTTTATTAGACAGTTATATGCTATCTGAAAGAGAAACTATCTAGCTAAGACAAGCCTTGTTCCCTGCTCACTGTGTAATACATGACATACTTCTGCCAACACAGTATTTATGGGAAAAAAACCCTCTGCCAGTTAAATGAACTACACCCAGTTAAACAAGCCACTTTTTTTGGTTGTTTGTTTGTTTTTTTTTTTTTTCGCCAGTCCAAATCATGACACAGCTCCAAAGCTAGCTGTATGATGGGGTACTCTTCATCCCTGCATTCTGTGGCATAAATTCAAGAAACATGTAGATGTGGAACTTCAGGGCATGCTCTAGTGGCCGAGACTGCAGAGGGGTTTTTTGTGGGTGTCATTTGGTGGAGTGTGTGGTGTTTGTGTTTGTTTGGGGTTTGGGGCGGGGGGGGGGGAGGTTGGGTGGTGTGTTGGGTGGATTTTTTTGTTTGGTTTGTTTTGCTAGTTTTGTTTTGTTTTTTTTGTGATGATGGTTGGACTCAGTGATCTCAGAGGTCCTTTCCAACAATTACTATTCTGTGATTTTGTGAAAAATGTTGTAACAAACCTCCAGTAAGACAGATTTTGAAACAAGAGATGCTGCCAAAGTTTCTATAGTATTGAGCTGTTTATATATACATTTTGCAGCCTAAGAACATGCAAACCTCTCTACTTTCTGTGTCTCTGTCTCAGACTTCGAATTCATTGGCTTAATAAGGTCTCTATATTTTGCTGCTTTTCTAAATTTCAGTCCAAAGTAGTTTCAGTCTCCTTCCACTTTATATTTTACCTTTCTACTTATTGTGCATTATTGACTTGTGACTAGAAACCTAAAGTCTGAGATGATCCCACTAAATTTCTTTACATGTAGTTTCAACACTGAAGAAGTGTTCTTCAACTTTTTCCACACTTTTCACTATATCTGAAAGAATAGAGATTAAGCAATTAAAGATCTTGTTTGTAATTTGCATTTTGTTATTTTCTTCAGTCTCCTTAATTGTAAAAGAAAAATATTGTCCCCGTATAAATTCACAGATCTCAGTGTTGGTTGTCTACTAAACATGGCTTAGATCTAATAAAAAATTGTTATTAAATTTATATAATCCAGGTAATTTCTCAAAGCTAGCTTGATTCATATTAGAAATGGAGACAAAAGGCATTTAAAAATATACTTATGTTATGCTGCAGTTTTTATCAAGCTATTATTTAAGATTATAACTTGAGAATTTTGTTGTATACTGAGTCTTTCAGCTGAATAAGGAGGTTTACTAGCTGTATACTGTGTACCTCAAAAAAATAGTAATGTTCTTGCCTTTGTATTGCAGGATAAAATAATATATTTTCTTTCAGATGACAAAGAAGGTTTTCCATTACTTTTATGTCTTAAAAAAATATAAAATAAATATTGTGGGGTTAATAATGTATTACTGCCCTTGAATTATAATGAAAATAGGAGCAAATATTTGTCTTTGTTTGAGTCAAGATGAAGCCAATTTTCCTTTTACTGATTTCTTTTTCTTCAGTGAACTCACTTTTGAGCAGTACACTTGCTGAAAGTAGCAGCAAGTTTACCAGCCAGTGGACTGATAATGCCTGAATGTTTACAGTTACTGCTGTAAGACCAAGGACACCTTGCTCTACTAGTTGAATCTGCTGCTTTGGACATTAAGGGAGCAGAAGGGTCATATCCACAACCCTCCCGTAGGGAGGAGTCGACTGGACAGATGGCAAAACTGACCAAAGACAGCATTCCATCTGATAAAATACTTGGCACTCAGTATAAATTCAGGGATCATGGAAGTCAAGCCCTTCTTTCTTCTCTTCTGTTCATGGCTGGCATCCAGGGAGAACTCTGTCTATCCATCACCATTGATCCCCAGACTCGTGCGATCCTGACCCTCATCACTCTCCCCTCAGCTCCTGTCTGCTCTGCCGCCCTTTCCAGTAGCACTCCAGGGCTTTTCAGATCTGCTCACAGCTCAGGAGATGCCATAGGAGTTGTTGGGGGTAGAGGGAGGTGATAGGGGTTTTGCACATTCCTGCACATACTTGTACATATTTGTTCATTTTTTCTTTTATCATTAGCATTTAATTAAAGCTGTCTAGTCTAGTTTAAATCTGGAAAGTCTGTCTCCTTGTTCTCTCTCTCTCATTTCCCTACCTGGGTGGAAGGGGGAGGGGATGGAGAGAATTGTTGTCACTGGTATAATTGCTGATCCTGAGTCAAACCATGACTATATTACTGACAACCATGTTAGCTTAACTAAATTACAGCAAGGGATAGATCACCAGTATTGTGAAAGTGCAGTAGGCATACCAATACTCCAAGCTAGATTTTCTGGATCGCTTCTTTAATTTTGGTGAAAGTTTGCTGAGCTAAGATTTTTATACCAGAAAAACAGGTCCTCTGCTAATGGCATTTTATTTTTTGTATTTTCTTACCACTACTGTGGTAGATGTACACAGATGAATGATTTGGGCTTAAGTCAACTGAAAGGTCCTTGGGAGCCTTCAACTTCACACCTTGCCTATGTAGCTTTGGGAAGCTGGGCCTCCAGCTTAGCTCTCTCACTACTCAATTGCCTAAAAACCCCTTTTGATTTTCACTGATGGCTTAGTGTGACAGAAGTGACATTGTTGTAATAAAGTACTTACAGGGTTCTGTAAATATATGACTCAATGCTTTATAGTATTTCAGTAAGAAAAAAGAACTGCTTACAGCAGCCACAGAGGCATATTTTAAGCTTCCTGACACATCTCAGAGTGTAAGCATAATTAAGAAAATTATCACTAAGAGTGTACGGTTGCTGTACAGTCCTACAGGGTCTGGTAATTTTTCCAGATTATTTTTTATCAATGACCTCAAAAGCAGTTTAACACAAAACAGTAACAATAAACCTTTCAGTGCTAGGTGAACTGAACAAGTACTAAATAACAAAGAGAAGTGAGACATTTTCTAAGAAAATACCTCATCTGGTAAGCCAGGCAATAGAATGAATTTTTAAACACATACCATAATAAAATGCAGACAAATGTAAATTTGCAAGTCTAAATTTTATATTACATGCATATTAGAAGATAAAATATTCTGTTATGTAAAATAATTGTGGATGTCCTGGATAGCCAGCAGACTATGAATTATCAATAGTGTTCTAGCCAAAGATTTTAATGGGATATCTCTGGGGACAGAAACAGGAATACTAAGTCAGAGTAGGAATATTATATTACTCTTAAATCCAGCTCTTGTTTCCTCTGTTCAGAAATGATGGCACAAAATTTAGTTCTATTACTGTCGTTAAAAAAGAACAAAAATCCCCTTTTGTTCTTAACCATGAAGCTCATCCTTTAGTGCACCAAAAAAAGAAACTTGTCAAGCCTTGTAAGCATCTATATGGGAAACATGGATTTAACGGATTTCTGTAGGAAACGTAAGCATATGAAAATAACAAATGGATCATAAAGTTTTATTTACACATTCAAAGTGAATCAAACAATTCTGGTCAGGCATATATGTGTGTATATATATATACATATGTATATACATAGATATGTATGTATGTTCTGGATCAAATATGGTTTGGTCTTAAAGACTGAATTAATTAAGAGGTTCAGGGACAGAGTATGCAGGAGGTTAGACTAAATAACCAAAATGCTGAATGAAATAATAGCTTAAAACAGAAGACTAAGTTCTTTTTTACTTTTCTTCGGTTTCAGGAAGTTACAAATGATTTCATCTCTCATAAGCGATGAACATTAAAAGGCAGGGGAATGTATGTTTACACTATGAAAACTGATGTGATATTGGTTCTCTTTCAACAAAAATCTAATATCCTATTTACTTACCTTACACATCACATACCTTCAGGGAAAACATTTATTTTCTATTAATTTTATTTTATTCTTTTTCAATAAAAATATCTTGATGATACTCTGTTGTAGTCAATGTGAACTAAGCTCAGTCATAACACCTTCTTTCATTTATGTGTGTATTGTAAGATCTTGAAGACGTTGTGGAGGGAATCCCAGAGGAGCCCTGCCCAGCAGTGAATCCAATTTACCTTATCAAATCAAACCTAGAAGAATTATTCCTAGAAGTATGACTATTTTGATCTCTTTCAAATTAGATAAATAAACTATGCTGAAGTTCATTCCTCTGCTTATCATTGCATACCTGAATACTTAAAAATGCAACACTGCTCTTTAGTGATCTCATTAAAAAACTGCTCATGCCTCTGTAGGAGAGAACCTCCTGCAGGGTTTCATTTCTAATAATGTGAAAGATCCTTAACAAAAATGTTAATGCATTTAGATAACTAGAATTACAACTACATCAGTCCCTCATGATAATGTCCTGTGGCTATGTCAAACCCACTGCTTTCTGCCTGAGATCTAGGGCTGAAACTCTGCCTTCCAAGACTGCAGACTCATTCTACTCCATAAAATCACAGAATCATAGAACAGTCACAGTAGGAAAGAACCTCTGAGATCACAGAGTCCAACCGAAAAAAACACCCAACCCAAACACCAAAAAACACACATCACAAAACTCCACAAGACTATACCCAAAAAAAACCCAACACACAATCTCAGCCACTAGAGCATGCCCTGAAATTCCTCATCTACACACTTCTTGAATATTTTCAAGGATGGTAACTCCACCACCTCCCTGGCAAAGCTGTTCCAGTGCCTGACCATTATTTCAGTAAATAAATTCTTCCTAATGTCCAATCTAAACCTCCCTTGCCACAACTTCAGACCATTTCCTCTGGTCCTTTCACTATTAATTTGGTAGAAGAGGCCAACAACCATCTCCCTACAACCTCCTTCCATGTAACTGTAGAGGGTAATGAGGTCTCCCCCCAGTCCCCTCTTCTCCAAACTAAACATCCCCAGTTCCCTCAGCCACCCTTATTTCTGTCTAGGTAGCTGAAATAATAAAGTCACATAATGGATTATCAATGTTTAGAAACTAATGTTCTTAGTGCATTTCACCCATCAATGAAGACAGCATAGGTACAAGAAGAAATAAATGGTAAGAATAATGAAAGAGAATCATATAAATTTCAGAAAAACAAACAAACAAACAAACAACAAACAAAAAAAACCCCACACAAACAAAAAGAAAAAACCACAACAAAACCAACCAACCAACCAAACAAAAAAACCAAAAAACCAAAAAACCCAAACCCATCACCAGCAAAAATTCATTTAAAATATTTCCAAAGCTACAGTGGGAGCATCTTCACTATTCGCTCTTGAGAGTTATGGATTTACTTGGATTTTATATTTTGCTGTTCTTTTCTGTTCATTGGTTTAATTGTATTCCCTTGAAGGTTACCAGTATAACCCCTTCCACTACAATCACAAATTATTTTCCAGGTATTTTGCAAATAAATATATCCTTTACCTTATCCTCATATGCACTTTGAGACCTTTCTCCCTTGGTGAGGATGGATACTAACAGATATGACCTACATTAGGCCATTTTTTTCTGTCATCATAGTAGACTGAAATAACACTCTTCTTGAGAAGCTGAATTTCAGTCTTTCAGGACAGACTATGTGAAACAGTAGATAGCTTACTATCAAGTCATTTAATGAGCAATTGAGGTCTAACAAGAATAAAAAAAAGGATCTATTTGCATACTGTGATCAGATAAAGCTCAACTGAACAAGCTTACACAGGATTTTGGGTGACTTTTGGCTCCAGATTCATACATCTCAATGTAGATGTCAAAAAATGTAGGAATTTTTTCTATAAGTTATCTATGGTCCTCAGTAGTAATTTATGTGTTAAAGGTTTTATTTCATTTTCTAGACGTGGTTGTCTAGTGCCATTTGAGATGGCCTAGAGTACCTGGAGCACTACATGAGTGGAGAGAGGACGTTCTGGAGCAGCAGCTGGAGACCAAGAAACACTGAGCTGTTGGAATGGATCCAAGCATGTGTGTACAGGCAGTTGAACCATAATCCTAGCCAACAAAGCCAAAAAAATGAAGGGAGCTACTCAAATGAGCAATGGCAGGTGTCTAAGACTAATTACAAAAAAGGTTTTCCAAGTTAATTCTTCATTCTTTTATTACATTTTTTGTTTGTTTCTTTGGTAACAACACAGTTCCTAGCACAACTAGACCAACTGAACAGAAGCACAATGGGATCCCAACCATTAACTAGATGTTATAGCTGTAAAATGGACATTTTCATAATTTCTTTGTATGTTCTCTCTATATATAAGTGTACTATTAGCAAGAATAAAGATTAAGCTATTTGTGATTAAAAATGCTGATTATAACTTAATAATTTGTTTTCTGGAGATCTTGAAAAAAGTTTCAAAGCAGACATTTTCAGTGTTAACAACAAGAACTTACTAAAACACATGGAGAATTAATCACAATTACAAGTACTTAACTCAGCCAGTTTCAATTAATTTGACGACTATCATTAGACAGGACAGGTGTTTTTTTTCAAATAAGAGAAGAAACCAAAGCATTCCAAGGAAGATGTGGAATGGAAGCGAATTCACCAACATGCAAGAATTCATGTATATGGACATGAGTATATGGACATTATCTCATTGTCATGCACTGGTTTGTACTGGTAACAGTTATCAGCCAGAAACAAAAAATCATGAAAGCAGCAAAACAATTAATGTTTCTTCTATTCTTTTAAGAATGAACTATTATTTTCAGAACTAACTATATATTTAGTTCTTCAACAGACATGTTTATATAAAATTGCTAGTGAATAATATGTTGGGATATGACTCTACAGCAAATTATCTCCACAGCATCACTTGCCCATCTTCGTATTTCCAGTCTCCGGCAATTCTGAGCTTATATCTATAAAAGAAGTAGTTCGCTCATTTTTATGACATAGTTTGTTACTTAAGAAGAGTTAATAATCTGTAAAACCTAGTTTCCTCTCAGTATCAGTGAAAACATTAGACTAAAGCTAGCGCTGAAGTGAATTAAACATCATGATAGATAATGAAAATTGAAGACAAACTATTTCATGGTCTGACTTTGTCTTCTACTCCACTGATCTGCAGGTGAAAGGGCATCCATCATATTAAGCCATTTAAGGCAAGAAGTTTAAAAATATCAACACCTTCTGAAATGCTTTTCACTTCATAAGAATAACATGTTACTTGACATTTCATCTGGAGGGCAATTTAGAAAATAATACAGAAAAAGCTGTATTGTAATAATCAGTAGTGCCATCAGAAGCAGAAGTATTACCAGACTGTTAGAGGTGCGTTACATTCCCTATTGCTACTCTACTGAAACTGGATAAATTGGTGTTTTATCTGGAGAACTGATTTCACTGAATGGAACTGATGATGAAATTGTGAAATAATTCACCCATGGCTTATCAGTACTATCAGTGAGAGGTGATAGGAAGTATTACAGAATCACAGAATCTTAGTCCAATCTCCATGTCAGAGCAGGATCTCCTAGAGCACACAGGAACATGTCCTGGCGGGTTTTGAGTGTCTCCAGTGAAGGAGACTCCAAAACCTCTCTGGGCAACATCATTGGTGCCTAGCATAAAACAGGGAATACTTAACAAATTCTTGAAAAACAGGATATACTAAACCTTTTAATTCATCAAGGAGACAAAAACATCTTGCTCTTAGCCCTGGGTAATGCATACTGGAAATGTAACAGGAAGTGGTATATGAAAGGTAGACTTGATATGCATGCACACAGCTGATCTCCACAGCAGAAGAGTGGAAGTGGACAGCTCAAGCCAACAGCCAGCTGGTCCAGCAGACAAGCTTGTAGGGTTCTCAGCATTTTAGAAATCTTGCACAAATGACAGTGTATGCCCTCCAAGACACGCCTCACTCCTCCACCGACTAGTAACTGCTGCAGTATAGTAGGTCTACTTGTGGTCTGCACTTCATAGGAAATACAGATTTATTTATTTTTTTCTAATCTATCTGCATGTGAAGCATTGATTTTACAGTCTCCAGGTCTAGAAGAGAGTTTACAGAATAATACTTCGTGTAGACTTCAGCTACCTTCACTTAAACTAAGGCATATACAGATAACAAGTGCTACCACAAGTGATTTATGCACTCAGAGATCCTAGAGATTCTTAGTGCAGTTATCACCAAATTATTAACAAAAACCTGTGACATTGCAATCCATTAAGACAGAAATGTATAAGTTTCTAAACAAATGGTAAAAGTCTTTCAGCTAGAGAAAAGATATTTTAAACAATGTATCTTTATAAAAACATTTGAAACTAAGTAAAATAAAGGATGAAAGTAGAAGGAAATCTTTGCTTTTCCTTTAGCCATTGTTCTGTAGCTAGTATATGTTAAAAATGGTCCCTCATTCTTAACAAAATGTAAACATTAAAGACACATTTCCCTCTTCAGCAGCTGCACATGTACTTTTTCCTGAGATTAGAATTTTTAAATTTATCTTAAACTTTATGTTGGAGTAGACACGTATAAAATTTAATAAAAAAAGCTATTAGTATGAAGCAAAACCCTTCAGTACTCTTTTATCTCACAGTGGACTATAACAATGTTGTCTATAGCAAAGTTTTGGTGGGGATAGATTCTCCATGCAAAAATAGTTTCTATCTCAATCCAAAAGACATTAAGCAGGACCTTAGAATACTTAATAAGCAGGATTCTCCTTAGATCAAGTATCAGATAAAAAAAACATACCACCAGTCTTTATCTGTGACTTTGTCTGGTCAAATTTTATAAAAAGATTTGTCACAGAACACCACAGCAGAAAAACATACATTCAGAGTCTTCTGCATTATTTACCAAGTTTTTCTTAAGGTCCTATAAAACTTTTCACTTCCAGCATATATCTTTCAGACAGAAAGCTAGCACAAACTCTAGTTGCCCCATTATGCCTTACACTGCAAGTTTTCCAGCTGCTGAGATTGTGTGCCGGCACTTTACAGAAAAGTCAGTTCTCAATGAGGTTCAAACGAGGCCTTCCTGTCAAATGATTTACCCCCATTTCCCTTCTTGATTTGTCATTTTTTTAAATTAACTTCTATATAATTATACTCCTCTGGTTATACTCGTGTAGTTAGTCTGCTTTGCATAAACTGAGACTTACCACATATGAAGACTGTAGTTTTAAAGCCTCTTTGCCTCCAAACTATTCTTAGTGCCTAGTCTTGTCAAAATGCATCATGCCTGTTCTTCAAAATCTTCAAGAGAACTAAGGTATCCTTGAAGTATGGAAGTGGTGGAGGAGGGGACACATACTAGTTGAGAACAGGTTTCTTGGTGCGTAAACAAGTGGGCCATTTACAGTCAGACCCTTCTCAGAAAGGTTTGATTGAACTGTTCTCTAGATCCCATTGGGTCTTTGCAAACATGATAAGACTGTAACTTTTCTCAAAAAAGCTAGCTTCAGGTTCAAACAGCTGCCTATGCTATTTCTTTTGGACATTACTTATTCAGATGCAATCAAATACCTTGCAGAATATTATCAAATAGAAGAAGCCTTATTTGAAATTCCCAGGAAAGTCTGTCTCATGCATTTTGCAGCCGTAATACGTGCACCACAGTCTAATTACAGTAATCCTAATGTATGCTTACTCTGTTATTAAATCTGACCTATACTTTAATTGTTGACAGATGGCTTTGAACCCTGCGTAAATATTTATAAGGTCACTAGTACTCCTGCAGCTAGAACACAAAAAATTTCCAGGTATTTTAGTTTGTCTTTACTGAACCTTTTTATATGCACATGTTAACTCAGGATTTCCATCACTGTAAGTATTTTACTGTTTAGGTTATCTTATTTTCTTTTTAAAATGAAATGAACAGTGGATAGATTACTGACAGTTTTGATTACTTTGGAAATCAGAGTACTTTTTCAGCAGTTTATTGTATATTGTTAGCCCATGTGCTCACAGTTATTAAATATTGTCATTGTGCTGTTTATTCATAACCACACACCTTCCCTAGTTTGATCACCTATATAAGAGATACCAATAGAAACCTTCAAATCTTCAAGAACAGTGCAGAAAAACAGGATCAATCTAGCAACACCATTCATTGACATGTTAATCTAGTACACATGTTCCTCTTTTTTAGAATTTAAAAATCCTTGTTTAAATCACATATAATGAAAACTTGGATATTAAAAAAAAAAAAAGAAACCACATCCAAACCAATCAGAAAATAGGCAACATTTACAAAAAGTACCATATAAAATATTGATTCAATGACCTGAGCTTTTCAAAGATATCCTAGGGTATTCTTAAGCTAATGAATAAGGTGCAGACTGAGGGGTCACATAAGCTACAAAAACTGTTTCTGTATCTTTCCAGCTGTTAGAGTGGAAGTCACTTCATGTAGCTTTAGCAATCAAAACATCCTCGTCAGTCTCTCCAGAAAGACAGCCAAATCCAGGAACTGATCTCTGAAAGATGTTTATTGAAGTCAAAAGTCAGATTCCCTGCTTTATGCTCAGTTTTGAACCAAAAAAAAGCATCTGCACATGAATGAATTTTAATTTTTT
Source organism: Apus apus (assembly GCF_020740795.1). NCBI lineage: Eukaryota > Metazoa > Chordata > Aves > Apodiformes > Apodidae > Apus > Apus apus. The sequence continues at coordinate 50,291,260 of NC_067282.1, read as the reverse complement.
TTCACTGCAGGATTTAGACATATGCAGACTAGTTAAATGGTACTAGTCAGCTTTCAGAGTCATTAGACCTTTTATAGCCAATAGAAAGAAACAAGCTTCTTCAGACTGACATCCTAAAATAAACCATATAAGAACACATGGACACAGGCATTACTGATTTTGGAAGGGTATTAGCTGGCACTACACATTCTAAAGGGTGTTGATTTTTTGCCGTGGATTCTTGCACCAAAAGCTCATTCTGGCAAAAATTTCTCTCCTTCAGAAAATGAAAGGAGTGTGACTATGTAAAATAACATGAGAAACCTTAGCATTTGACTGGAAAGACTGTTACCATAAAGTGATAGAATACCAAGAGCTTTCAAGGTGGTGTGATAATTTCTCCCTTGAAAGTCTGGCAAAGGGATTAATCAGAAAGAAAGGAAAGAAAGTAAATGTTAGCCATTTGATGGCAGTCTTTACATTTTCTCAAAGATAAAGAAAAGTACCGTAAAAGTTCTGAGAGTAAATTATAATCTTGAATTCCTTTAAATGAGTCATGTTTATTCTATTTTCTCTCACATAGAGCATATAACTGAGAAAATATTAGAAACTCCTATTCAGTGAAGTTGTATATTTTTCCTTTTATTGAAAGTATGAATTTCTAGAATTAAAGACTAATGCAAAATAAAAAAATCATTGATAAAGCCTAGAAGAATTTTTGTAAGTAGCACAGTGCCACAATGTCTGGAGGGGAACTCAAATAAGCCAGCTAGAGATGAGTCCCTACCCCAGACCTCCCACAAAAGCCTCAGCCCCAGGGTCTGGGGGACACTTGTCATCCTGACTCCATGGAGGACATCTCCGTTCATCACTTTACAAACTGAAAGAATTACTTCCTAGGGGATGTGGGACACATTATGCAATGCAGAGAAAGAGCACTTTGAGATTTTACAAAACTAAGTAAGAGATGCTTAGAAGAAGAATCAAAGATGGGAAAAGGGAGAGATGAGAGGTCTGGGGAGGAAGTAGCATGGGAAAATAAAGGGATAAAGGGATGAAGATGGCCAGTCATTAGTAAACAGGGTATACTTGTCTGGCCATGCTCTACATATGACCTCCACAGCATGCCCTATATTCTCATTCAATTTCATCTGTAACTGCTCTTTAGGGTGAGAAACTCTATAGGCAGTATGTGTGTGAGTGTGTGCATGTATGAGTCTGAGAGCAAGCTGCTGATGTGAGGATCAATCGATCATACACCTGCATGTGTCCATCATGCTAACAATTGAAGGGACTGGAGTGCATTGGTACTGTCTGGGTCCACACACTAGTGTGCAATTGGTGGATTGGATTAGTTCAAGAGTCACATAAGAGGCTTGGGAGCCAGGTATTGAAGCAGACATAAATCTGGACTGGATGCTGAAGAGCTAAGAAGGTTTGTGAGCTGGCTAGTGGAGGAGGGGTCAAGAACCAGGTTTTATATTCATGTTGGTGTGTGAGACCACAAGACACCGGAGAATCAGAGGCTTCTGAGTACATGGCGGGTGTCTGAGGGCAATTTCTGTGTGTCTGGGGATGTGTGTGGGCAAAGGGCATCCGTACCAGCAGCTGGAGTGGGGCTGTGAGGGTGGGGGTGGACTAGCATGCCTAAGTGCTAGCATCTGGGGTCAGTTAGTGGACAGATTGGAGTCAGTCAAAGATCCAGGGCCAGTTACTGGACAGACTATGTGTCCAAAGGCCAGTTATTAGAGGGACATTATACATATACATACATACACACATATATATTTGCCACTAATATACTTTCATCCAGACCAGTCAGAGAAGGGAAAAGGACCAGGCAATTGGTGTTGTTTGTGTTTCCATGACTGCTGTGTTTTCCATCTGTGTTGATAAAATGCATTTATCCCTGTTGTGTGTATATGCACATGGGATATTGAGAATATATGCTTTGTCTTGGTACTGGTTGGACCTGGGGACATGATGCTGCAGCAGATTTGACAGCCTCTAGTATAATGCAGTTGCATTCACATTCTTTAGGCCATCTCACTCTCGGTCTATGTGTGTTCTCCTGTTTTTGAGAATGCTTCTTAAAATGAGCTTTCCAAGACAGTTACGTAAAGGGATGCCTTATTTCTTTCTGTATCTGCATTAGCAAAGCTATGTGGTAGCCATAAAACCCTTCAGGGCAGGGCACCTTCAGAAATGCAAAAACTTTGTCTTGGAAGCCAGGGTAACTTTGAAGTGCCGATGTAGCCTAGGTATTTCAGAGGCAAACAGAAAATGAATAAGGGAAACAAAATTTTATTTAGATTCTCACCTTCTGTTGATTTTTTTTTTTTTTTTCCCCGGAGTGAAGGGAAATCTACCCCTCAGAGAAGATGAACAGAACCCTGTAGAATGCAGATCCTGATCACAGCAGATACACACACCTGATTAGCAGGCTGTGCAAGTTCTACAATTCTGTTACAGCCCTGTGTACATCAGCGAATAGAGGATGACAGCACACAGTCAACATCAGAAAAATGGCCATTCTTTGTGTGGCACATGACTTTCCCCCAGGCTTGACCTCCAGAAATTTGTCAGACTCCATTTCACTTTTGAGACTTTATGTTGAGATTCAAATTCAAAAGTATTTTCCTCTTTTTTATTTCCCGGTAATATGAACAAATAAGCAAGGGCTCAAGTCCTGAACCTCCAAATGAAATGCATATAGAAAACTGTATTTCTGAAAAGTTCATACAAGCTGTTAGCAAGTCTGGCATATATCCATGATTATATGCCTGGTAGCCCCATCATCCTCTTCAATATATCTCTATTAGTTTAAAACAGTTTTGATGTAAACCATCACTCTTGTTGTATTATCACTCAGTGTGAAATGATTCATTATCTTCTTTTTGCATAAAGACCAGAGAAACATACAGCATAAATGTATGGTGAGATATCTGTCCTTTCTTCTCATGTGTCTCTCCATCTCTCCTTTCCTCTTCTCTTCTTACCTCCTACCTGTTAAAGTGTTATGAAACCCTAGCTTGTTCCAGAGCAGTTGTTAGTGTGAGTTAATGTCTTGGCAATTACTCGCCATTAGCGCCTAAGTACTGAGCTCTCAATAAAGCTTTGTGGTGTGGTTCCTCTAGGCCATTTGCCGTGGCTTTTTTCACTCTGCACTTTCTGGGGTATAAAAAGATCCACCTTCCTCAAAACCTACTGAATGGAAGAGACAGTGGCTTCCATATTCACGTATTTGTAATTCACTATCATTATCATTACTTCATTAAACCTATTCTAGTTTGTTTTGTTTTTTTTCCCAACCTTAAAGTCTCTCCCTTATTCTCACTTTCCCCTGGGAGGATAGTGCAGGGGTGGGGGGATATCAGAGCATCTGTCACCTGGTTATCGGCTAAAAAAATTGTAACAAGGTATTAGTACAAATTCATTCAAACGTTTCAAAGATTCACAAAACGTCTTGAGATATTAGTCTAACTATACTTTTCCAAAATAGAGGAAAAAAGTTCTTATTTTTAAAAAAAGTATAATAATGCTTTCTGGGTCTATAGGCCAAGTCATAGCTGTCAGAGGGAGGTGATAGACAGGTCACGTGTTTCAACACTTTTTTCTCAGGTTGTTTGCAAAATATACTTGTCATATGCAGCCCAGGAGATACCTTCATTACCGAAGAAAAATTAGTTCTCTTAAACTTGGCTTTGTTTGTACAAATTTTCTTTGAAGATGTGACTTTGTTAAAAGGCCAACAGTTTGCAATTGTTATACAAGAAAAAATGTGTAGTAGGATTTACTTATCATTTTCCCTTCCTCTTCACCCATTAATGAATTTGAGCTCTTGTTATTGCACCTAGAGGATGATAGCCTTCAAAAGGAGACAGGCTAGTCTGTATCTAGCTCTTCACATTTCTTGGGCAAAGACAGGCAGAGTTCCAGAGTTAGCACACTGTTGAAATAAAAGCTAAAGATCTCAGGTGTTACTTCCTTCTCAAAGTCTAGTTTTTGCTCTGCCTAACTTTTACAATGAATCCTCTGTTTCTCTTCTTGGAGCTTCATGATTCCAGCACTGTGGGCAGTTGGAAGAAGTATTCTATAACTTTTTATTTTTCTTTCTGCTATATACAGCTGGGGGCCATCCCATGGAAGATGTTGCAAAGTCAGGCAAACTTAAGCCTTTGTTTTCAGGACAGACCACTTTCTGTTTGTTGCTCTAGGAACACAGTCTTATCCCCACATGTATTAAACTGGTTTCCGGACATTGTATGTAAGAGGATGTACTCACATGTTCTGCTACACAATTCCTAAACAGTCCAAGCAATTTCATTAATCATCAAAACAATAGAATGCTTTGGACTAGCAGGGACCTTTAAAGATCATCTAGCTCCAATCCCCTGCATGGGTAGGGCACACCTCCCACTAGATCAGGTGTCTCAAAGTCCCATCCAACATGGCTTTCCATGGAAGGGACATCACAACTTCCTTGGGCAAACTGTTATAGTGTCTCACTGAGCAAAATATCTCTCTGTAAAGAATTTCTTCCTAATATCAAATCTAAATCTACCCTATTTCAGTTTAAAACTGTTTATCTTCATTTTGAAGATGGAATAATATACTAGAAAGTCTACTCCACATTCTGCTCCTGTGCACAGTGGCTATAAGTTTTTTCTTTTGTCTACAAATTGAACAATTTGCCTCACAGTTGGGTTCCAAACATTTACTATAGGTTTCCTCTCTTCCCTCCTACTCAATGATTTAACAGATATAGCTTAAGGAAAATGTTTCTTTAACTTCTGGTCTGCCCATGCCAGTTCCTAAAATCTTTGACTATCAATTAACTGTAAGTGGTTCTCTAAGCATATTTCAGATGTTTGATAAATCATAAGTTTACAATAGAGAAAAATAAAATGCAGTTATCCATGTATTAAGTAGTTAGTCCTTTTATACTTAATGGCATATATACAATAATATACAATAAAGTCATTAAATAGTGGTTATTGATGTGATCAAACAAAGCCCTGGTTGGATACAACTTAGAGATCTAAAGATCATGGAGTCTAGCGTACATATGCACTTCACTTTGCATGACTGAATACATCTTCAATTTCTAAGTCAAAAAAATGAAGAACAAAGTAATTACAAAGGGCTCCAAATTCTTATTTGTGTTTTTTGTCTAGTGAATTATATAAAAAAATATATATTGACATGTGAAGCCATGTTGTTTAGCACAAGTTTTCTAGTCCTGTAGTTTTAGTAACATCCACAGTTCAGTTCAGACACCATGTTACTGAGCATCTGAATTAATTTACTATACCATAACTTAGCAGTTCTGCTTTGGAGAGTCCTTTGGTTATGCAAACATGAATAATGAATTACTGTGGATTCTAATATACAAAGAATGATTCCTCCATGTAAGATAAAGTCTGTAGTGGGAAGAAGCCCAAATTTTTTATCAGCCATCCAAATACCGTAATTCATCCACCAGTTACATAAATAACAAGATTATATTTCTTGAAGAAATAAATCACTAAATAATATCAATATTATAATAATGGTTACATTAACTTGTGATTTAAGAATTGGATTTTATAAAACAATAGAAGGCATTAAAAATAGTCCTTTCCCTTACTGATAGTAAGGTATTGGAGGGAAAAAAAGACTTTCTAAATGCCTATAAATGTATGCATGGCATGGCATGGCATGGCATGCTTTTATACTTAGGGACATATGAAGAAAATATACTTCACAGAGCAGACCTGGCAAAATACTGTATTATTTTCTTCTGGGCATTTATTCCGTGTTCATGACATAACAACTTTCATATTTACTAGTTATAAGTGGCTCTTTTGTTAGATGAATAAATATAAAGCAAATAACTAAAAATGGTTGAGGTAACTTCAAAAAAGTAAAGCACATTATCACTACACAATTAATTCTAATAAAGGTTGACAATACTCTATACACTGTCACAATCTCTGAAATATACTCATGTAAATCAGGACTCTACTCTCAGTAGCTTCTTCTAAAATGCAGAGGTGATATACTGCATGTTAGACCCCACAGTCCTGGTGGCCTGACTGTCCCATATCCAGTAGAAGCAAACAATGGGACACTAAGGTTATTATATCTGTGCTACTACTCATTCATAGCACACATTTATAGCAGACCAGGAAACAACTTGTGGCATTAGAATGCAGTTGTCTGTGTATTGTAGTTGTTGCTGTGGTTTTGGTTCGTTACAATCACCAAGTATCTTCTTTGGTAAGAGGCTGAATCAACCCTGGGTTCATTCAGAAGTTAGGACACCCAGAAAACATATCCCAGTTGTCGGTTTGGATGTAGTCTCCCTGGTTTGGGGAAAGAAGGAGTATGAGACCAGGCTATTCCATGGCAGTTAGCCTCAGTACTAGAGAGCAAGCTCAAGCATGTTACTTTTGTTAGTGTACATACAGCCAGAGCTTCTTTCCTGTCAACTTTATATCTTCAAGACACTTGCTACACACACTTTTCAATTTTAAAACTACAGTCTACCTCCCTAGGTTTCAAGATAAACACAAGACCTCTTTAATATGCCTGTGAGCTTCTTTCAGTTTAAGTGCCTCAATACTGTAAAAATAGGCAATAGGAAGTCCCATTTGGCTTAGTTAGAGTTAATGTCAGCTCATTTGTGGGTGAATGAGAAAATAAAAAACCATCTTCTTGAAGTTTATCCTTATTATCACAGACATGATAATAGAAAAGGGAAAAAAATTCCACAACACAAAACTGTGAGCAATTATATTTAGATCAGCAAAGTGATAATACCTAAATGTTTTAGATTTTATTACATTACAGACATCACAGCAGTAGCAAGACCTTGAGCTGCAGCCAATGAAAAGATTGCATCTGTTTCTCTTAAGTGATAACTGCTGCTGTAATCAAGGCCTCCATCTCACAACAATTTCAATATGCTGAATTGAGAGGAATCTCACCCTAAGTGTCAGGAAGTCCATGGTAAGTGTCTATGTGAATGATTTTAGCTGAAACAGTATTACTTGAATTAGGTTAGCTTACTGTCACTAAAGGCTATACTAACACATTATCTCACTGTTGTCAAGGATTAAGAATATGCATGCTGATAATCACTATGTACAGTAAGTTGTACAGTTGGCATATAACAATTTGATCCTGTATTTGAGCCTGAGGTCCTCAACTTTGATTATAGTTGCTGTTATAAGGTTTCGTCTACATTAGCAAGATCTGTGGATCAAGAGAAACAGACTGGAATGACAAAGTAGTTGGTGCTGATGACCTACTCCTCACTGTTCATACCTTTAATGTTCTACTTCAATGAAGCTCTAGTGTAGTCCCTAGGAGCGGATTTCCCTTTGTGAACGCATGGCATTAGATTTACTCCAGGAATGCATCTTCCAATTAAATTTTGTCTAAGAGTAATCAAGTTTGTATGTTCTGAGACTCCTCTGCATGTGCATTGGAAAAAATTAAGGCAACTCTTCATTAGACATTTAAACACTAATGCAAGTGTACTTTTAAAATCCTTTTAATAGCAGTGAGTATACATCTATTTGTAATAACAACATGAGTAGCCATTAAATAGATATTTCTAGATTTTTGTAGATAGATTTTGTAGATTTTTACAGAAGCCATCTACAGAAGGTAGAGGGTGGTTTTGTAGTACTGACTGGGGGAGGAAAGAAAAGGAGAAGAATGAAATGATAGCACAGTTATCTAAGTCTTTCCTTTCTTCCAAAAACAGGTACAATTTAGAAGGACTAAATATTTGTTTTGCCATTTTTTACTTTGTTTAGACAAAAAGCTTTTACTCTCCAATTTGTAATCACGGAGGATGGTGAGGATACGCATGGTAAAATACATAGAAAAATTGTTCATTTGGGGCAGTACTCAGCTGCAATAGTGATTCTGTGAACAGAGCAATCACAGATGTGGTAAAGAATGCAGCTTGCAGTAGCCCACCACATTTTGAGATACAATTTACTCTGGCATAATAAAAAACATCTACTTTCATCCTATTAATACTTTTGTTATTAATTTTAGTCACTATCTTATTTTCTTTTACTAAGTAATTTTACTCTGATTCACAACTTGCAAGTGATGTAAGTCAGAAATATCAAAACAAAAGCTAGATTTTACAGCAGACATATTTTCTATCAAAAGACCTCAGAACAATAAGTGATCTAGAAGAACATAATTTCACCTATGTAGTTCAGACACTGGGGTCTCGTTTTACGGTTTTAACTGTACTGTTTAGCTACTACAGTTTTTAAGTGTTTTGTGGTAATCAGCAGAAACTAATTAGACATAAAACTATAAGACATTCATTTTCAAACACTTTATCTTAATTACATTGTAAATGCTGATATTAACAGATTACGCAGCAGTTTGTTTTGCTTTATCATTAAATGAATCCTAGAGACTGCTTGAGAAGCAGTAATAAATGCATACTAATACCCTCAGAGTCTGCAGTAAATGTGGACAATCGAGGGAAAGACACAAATTCTGTACTTTCAAGCACAAAAGACAGAGAAAAGACTGTTAGTGAGATTCCCAAAGTTGCAGAGTGAAGTTAGAGCCACCTTTCATCAATAAGATCAACAGAATATTCCCTGGACTTGAATAGATTAACAGAAATCGGTCTAGCATATTAGCTCTGGATTGTTAATACTCATAATTCAACACAAAATCAAAGAAAACTTAGAGTAAACAGGAAAAAAAATTCTAAATAGTCACCAATTACTTCAGCAGAACATTGATTTCAATCATTATAGTAGTACCTCAAGGGCAAATGCAGCCCCAAATCCAAGATGATACACATATTGTTTTACTCGGTTATTTCTCAGTAATTATCTATCTTTAAAATACCACCAATTTGCTTTGGTAATATCTCTATGGCAAATTATTATCATGCTATTCAGATTTTTATTTTTGTTTGTATTCCTGCAACCTGAGGATTATAAAAAGGCAGCCAAACATACCTGTGTGATGTGCCATTAGAACAAAACATACAGAGATCCTTGGCTTAACCCTTGCAAATACCTTTTTGGGGAACTGTGTTTATTCCTGAAAGTGACCCACATTCAGTTCAAAGTCTTTCTGCAACACAGCATGGTGACAGATTCAACAGAAAAAGTAAGTACAGAACTAATCTTACTTTTCAGGAAATCATGGGAAACAATTAAAATACTGCAGCCAAATTCAGAACCACTTTATTTTCTCTGCTTTGAATGCAGGTCATGAAAGTAAATTATCCCATTTTTGACTGAGACAAAAGTAGAAAGTAGAGACATTTGTTATTCTAAATATAAAAGAAAACTCACCACATATTGACAAAGCTGAATTTCAGATATATTAGGCTACACACTGTGGACTCATTTTAATGTTGGCACAGATAATAAGCAGAAAACTTTCAAAAACTGCCATGAAATCTGTGAAATGGATTTTGCTGAAACTAGTAAAATGTGAATAACTTTGGTGATTTAAAAAAAATGTATCTTGAAGACTGGGAAATAGGTGTCTTGACTTATTTTGCTTCTGGGTTTAGAAATTTTCTCCCAAGTCAGCATCTTGTGAGGATTTACTTGTGTGATTTATTTTGTATTTTTATTCTGTAGACTCCACACAAAGATATTCACCATTTAATAAAAAAATTATGGCCATTGCTCAGTCTTCAGCCATAATTTCCCCCTCTTCTTCCAGAATACTGCTTTTGCAGACAGTCCTGCTTTACTCTTCAGACTGTATCAGCTGGCAAGGGCCATAACTTCCAAAGAGCATATTAACATTTAAACACTGTAGTTGTCTCATGTGAGTGCTTAGGTTGTTGCTGTGCAATTACCTATATGGGTACAGTCATCTAGTCTAGTAGGGTGATATTTCATGTATCAACATGAATCTAATGTTACAAAAATAATATGGACAAACAGGTCACTAAGGTAGGCAATAATTATAACATAGTTGTTGATATCTAGAATTAGACTGCCCAAAGTTTCAAACCTGAAATTCATACAAAAGGGGATTTTGTAAATTTTATTAGAAAAGTCTACAACTGTAAATTTTTACACTCTTTATTGCAATACTAAGTTTCATTGATGATCCATTCCTCAAAAATTAAAAGCAAAGGCTTGGTGCAGAGCTTTTTGAAATCAATCAAAAGACTTAATCGGATTACAGAGGCTTCTGAAACAGTTTCCAAAACTGTGGAAGTCTGACACAGTGAAAGTTTAAAGTAGAGCATAATTGTTTTAAATCTATCTTCTACGGAAGCTAATTTTTGTATGCAGAACTCAGGCTAGAAGTAATTGTCAGAAATAAAAATCAATAAATAGGAGAGATGTCCCAGAAAGACATTACAGAGTGTGACATACCTTATATTAAAAATGTGCAACAGTCTCCTTTGAGAAAAGTTGAAAAATGTATTATGTGAATCTTGTAAAGATTCGTAAGAAAATACCAGTGAAAGCTCTTATTTTTTTTAACCTTTGTTTTTTTTTTTTTTACTTTTTTAACTTATTTTTTTAACTTTCAAATAAGCTTTTTCACTTTCAAATCCATTGTTTGAGCTCTAAGTAACAACCACAGTACAACTCAGTTTGGAATTCATGATTATAATACCCTCAGTGAAATACTTCCTAATCAGCAATTGCCTATAGGCATGAAGCCAAAGAAATCAGAGGAGTAGAATGTATTTATTTGCTAATTTTAATCAGTACAGCTAATGCCAGGACCTTTAAACCATCTGCTTCAGTTAAGGAAAAAGTATGGGCCGCTGGTGATGTTACTACTGAAAAAAAACCATTTCAGGGAGAAACATGTTCCAAGGGCAATTTGCCTCCTGAGTTCAGAGGGAAAGAGGCAAACACTCAAAATGTAAGAGCAAGCTCTATAGTTACTGTTCCAGAGTTCTGCATATTCTGAATTGCCTTCCAAGATATTAAGGTTTTTTTCTACATGTCTGCTAGTGCTCAAGAGGGCAGGGGGGGCAGAAAAAAACCCACTGTAAGGAACCAAAAACTCTCATGATGTACATGTACGCACAGTTCAAAATGAACGCACAAGTATTGACATTGACAACTGAAACAACTGTCTAATCACTCACTCAGACACATTCTGAATAAACTCCTTAGTAAACTGACCTGGCCATTAACCTTATGGGTTAGTGCAAATACAAATTTTTAACCACCATCACTTCTAGTTTTCTTGGTTTATCCACACTTCAGAAATCCCCAGTTAAGTGATTGCATAAGGTCAGAAGCATGAGTAGAGGGCACAGGGTGTATGCCAAGGCAGACAGAATTACTTTCTCACCCTATTCTGAACTGACCTGGTTTTGGGAACCACATGGCACAGACAGTGCAGTATAATGTAAGCAACTCATGTGAGAGAACTTCCCTTGCCAGGGTCTCAGCTGCAACACTTTCCTACTCCACTTGACTGTGACTGAGGTAACTTCTTCACTTGAGTTTACCTTTTTTCTGAAGGACGCATGAAAAGACAGAGTAGGAATCTTCCGTGGAAAGGGAACTGATTGATAAATTATTTTTAAAAGAGATACGTCTCTGTTCTTGGCACCAGTCTCTCATCTGAGCTTCAGGTGGCTTAAAGTAGGCTCTGACTCTAAGACAGAACAACTCTGCCATGGGATTTTTTTCACTTCGATGACCAGAATAGTATGAGGGAGCTGTGCCAACCCATCAGATTTAATGCTCTTTTATGCATTAAAGGGTAAATAGGCGTGGCAACTTCTTGATTGTGACACATGACTATGTGGTAGTGCCTGATGGTGCAAATCTTGTTGAGGCACTGCTGAAGGTCCACGGAATCCCAAGGAACCAGACTTAGGTAAATAAACAAAGCACTTTCTACAGTGATCTTGATAATATTGGAGAGAGACTTTTTTACATATGTAAAAAATACATTCATGTAAATGGAAATTGCACATATATTTATTGCGTTTAATAGTCCTCACAGACAGCCTCCATAATAAAGGAGTATAGTCCAGTACACGGCTGAAAACAAGACCAGTCATCAAGGGTCATCTGTGTGAAAGGAACAAGTTTTGGTCTTCATTACTTAGCACACTTTTCGATTATATATACATGACATATGGTGGTATACTTTTTAAAATAAGAAATAGTACCTCTGGACTTCTCAGTTTCTACAGATCATGAATGGTTTGTGTGAAGAACACAGCTGCTACCCATTCTTCAAGAAAACTGATCTGAGATTACTGTAGACCCTGCAAGGTTTCACTTAAGATATTGGAATTGCCTTATCTTTTATTGTACCCAGCAGGCATAACATGAAGTGCCTAAGGAAAAGATTCTTTAGAAAGGCTTTCTGAAGGAAAATGTAAGCAGAATCCCAGATATAATAATTCTTGTGAAAACTGCTAAAGAATATTGTCCATTCAAAATTAAAACTCTTAAGTGCAATGAAAATGCATGGGAATGTATATTCATGACTGAAATATAAAGCTAGAAATATGTATCAGAGATCTGCCAGGATGGAAAACTGAACAGCGTTCAGCATTTGTGTATTTAAGAATCATGTTTGTTCATCAAAGCATGAGACCTTGCAGGTATCATCTTATGGCAGAAAAATAGCATATTTGGGTGGTTTTTTTTGTTTGTTTTATTTGGTTGGTTGGGTTTTTTGTGGTTTGTTTGTGTTCTTTGTTTTGTTTTGTGTTTTTTTGTGGGGGTTTTTTGGTGTTGTTTTTTTTTTAGTTTGTTGTTTTTTCATTCGGTCAATTCCTACAAAAGCAAATAATGGAAAATCTTAATTTTCAGTTCTGTAGATAATACTAAGCCCTTTCTAGAATTGAAATGTACTGTCAATGGCAAGACTTTCCATAAAGACTTCACAAGACTAAGTAAATGGCAGATAATCTGGCACTGTGCAATTTGCAAGAAGGGCAGGTGAACAGAAGTATGACTGAGATGTGTTATGGTTAGAGAGATAGAGGTGGCTGAGGTGACAGAAGCATAAGGATGGTGGATATGCTGAATGCAAAGATGTTATTCACCAAATTTTGCAATGATAAAGTTGAACAAGAATGCAGTCAAATAATAGATAATTTAAGACAGATAGGAGAAAATACTTTGTGTAGAGCAGATTTAAAAAAGGTTAATTTGGGAAACTTTTTGCCTTAGGAGACTGTGAAGGTGAACAATATTAAAAGTTTAATAGAGGAATTCAACAAATTCATGAGTGAATTGAAACGGACCAAGTGCCCATGTCGAAAGGGACAGGAAGGAATGTCTGTTCTAACAGTTCTAATACAGCTATTGTGGATACTGGTAGAGTGTAACAGGAATTGAGCACAGATGATGATCAGGATCATGTTCTTCCTAAACAGTATCTCGTATTGCTACTGCAAGAGATACAGTACTGGATTCAGTGGACCAGTGGTCTAAATGGAAAGAGTATGTCTTGTGTTCTTAACCATTTGGCACTGAAGGATTAGCCATTTCAGGAGGGGAGGGAATATCAGAACAGAAAATTCTATAAATTAGTTTATTTAATATTATATAAGTTTGTGGTGAAGAAAAAAAAAAAAAAAAAAGCAAAGACAGAAACTTTGAAATGCAAGGGAATTTCTCTGATTTAGGGCTAGAATAAAGATTATGCTGTATTTCCATATATTTTAATATTTAAAGTTGTCAGTTTAACTAGCCTATTTCTGAGTAATATCACATTCTGGTTTCCAGCCTGGGGATATAAACAGGCTTGTTATACTGCATTTCTCCAAATGTAGATAGCATTTGATGACATAGATATCAGTGTGTATAAGTACCTTACTGAGCTTCAGACATTTGAATTGTAACTACATGGGGACAGAAATACAAGGCAAACATTTGCATAGAAGTGATTCAGTAAGAACACTTGTATTTTTGAGCATTTGGATTAAGAACCAAAACTGAGTGGGAGGGATAAAGACATTAGACCAGAGGTAGCTGACTTTCAGCAATATGTCTTGAGGTGCATAACCATAGCATTTGTGAATTCTAGGAATAACTTACCCTGGAGACATCATCTCTTGAAAAAAAAAAAAAAACACAAACAAAAAACTGAAGGAAAAGATCAGATCTCAGGAATTCCATTATTTTAATATTTTTTTCCTCAAAAAAAGAAAATTGCTTTTTTCCTCAAATTCATTTGTCCATCTTCACTTTTTCAACTGAAGTTTAAAAAAAAAAAAAAAAAAAAAAAAAAAGCAGCAATAAACCTCATTACAGCATTCATAACTGCATCAATTAGCTGAAATGTTTTTAAGAAAGCATTATTCATTTATTTATTTGGACACCTCCATTACACAAGAAGTCTGAATAAATGCCAGAAGAAGTAACAGGATAAAAGTAAAGTTTCTTGCAATTTTTAAGCAGGGTCAGATTCAGTAGTATTATTATAAAAAACTTCTGACTAGCCATACTAAAAAATGATCATGTTTTATTTTCCCACATATATGTCATGATTTAATGCAATACAACAATGAAGAAGAAAAAAAAATCCCTACCAAAATTCATTCTACCATCTAGAAATAATTGTCATGTAACAATAATCAGGAGTTGAGAATTCCTGCCTTCCCCTGCACTGGGAATAATGAAAGTTCACACATTCCTATCTGTAGGCTCCTTCTGGATGATTCAGGCAGCAAGCTGCAAGGTCAAGCATGGTACAGCTGATCCACTAGCAGACATCCTAAGCTTTATTCTTGTAACTACAATGCAGATGGGTTTCAACAAGATTAAAAGCTAACAATATGGATGGAAAAATTCAAATCCTGGCTTTGGCATCCTTCAGCTTGCTTTTGGCCATCTTCACATATATACATCACACACATAGCAAACAACAGAACTGTGTCCGGTTCTGGGCTCCCCAGTTCAAGAGGGACAGGGATCTACTTGAGAGTCCAACAGAGGGCTACAAGGATGATTAAGGGACTGGAACACCTGCCTTATGAGGAAAGGCTGAAAGACGTGGGGCTTTTCAGTCTAGAGAGGAGAAGGCTGAGGGGGGACCTAGTTAATGTCTATAAATTCATGAGAGCTGGGCATCAAGGAGGCAGGGACAACCTCTTTTCACTTGTGCCCTGTGATAGGATGAGGGGCAATGGACTCAAACTTGAGCATAGGAAGATCCACCTCAACATGAGAAAGATCTTCTTTACTGTGAGGGTTACAGAGCACTGGCACAGGCTCCCCAGAGAGATTGTGGAGTGTCCAGGTCTGGAGACTTTCGAGACCTGTCTAGATGCCTTTCTGAGTGATCTGCCCTAGTTTGTCCTGCTCTGGCAGGGGGCTGGACTTGGTGATCCTTGGAGGTCTTGTCCAACTCCTAGTATTCTGTGATTCTGTGAAAAAACATTTCAATATAAACCAAAACCTTTTGCAGACTAAAAATTATATCCACTGTGGTGGTATCTGTAAGGGCTGACCAAAGATCTTTTAAAGGTAGGGGATAACCTGTGATATTGATAATAATACTAAAAATGCAAACAGAACATACTGCTACCATTCATGATGAGGTGATGAAGTATTGCTTTACATTCAAGTAGACCCTTCAAACATGTCTACTGCTGAGTGGCAGTACCTGACATGCAAGACAGGAAACAAGGTTATGCTTTTGCTTAAGCTTGTAGGGCATTTATAAGCAAAAATATTTTCCCTTGTCAGTAACACTAGAGTAGTAGTTATCAGTGGGACCAGTAGTATCACTTATGAAAAAAAAAAAACAAAAACAAAACCGAAATAAAGCAAAACAAAACAAAACAACAACAAAACCCAAAACCTAGAATCAAACACTTGCCTTTTTCTAAAACAATCCAAATGAATGAGATTCTGGATTCCACAACAAAGCTTCCATTGTCTCTAAGGGTGCATAATGGGACCCTCAGTCATAGAAAGATAGCCAAATTTCTGTGCAATACCAAGAACCCATTTACACTGAGAAACTAAAACTTTTTGTGCATAGTAGCTATTTATGAAAAAGGCACACGATCCAATTTTGCTTTGACAGAAGCCACACAGTGAAATGGCCACCTGAGGTAAAATGTTTCTATTAAAATTCATTTCTGCTGTGAGCTTTAAATCTTAATTTAACTAGAGCCATACAGCATTTAGGTACAAATGCAGCAGGTAGTAGCTCATGCAGAACTCAGCAAAGACGTCATACTTATAGCTAGCGTCCTTAAAGACTTAAAGAAAGAAAGAGTCTGCTGTGAGATTTTGCTGTAGTTAACAACAAAACTGAAAGGCAAAAATCTACTCTCCTTCCAGGCAGAAAAGAGAATAAGTCCAGAAGGAAACAGCCATTTGGTAGTTCTATGAAAAGAGCAGGATTTTAAGCAGGCTGAATACATACCCTACTATAGCAAAATGCCTGTCTACATGTTTAGCTTTTTGAATATTTCCATCAAAGTAAATGAGATAATTCAAATGCTTTTAGGATGAAATAAGTATGTTGAACATTTTTTACCATTGAACAATCAGTTAGAGCAATGAGTGGCCTAAACATTTTGAACCTGTTTCTCACTGAGTGTAAATTTTTACTATCCCCTGAGTTTATTTCAACTACACAGATTTACAGCCACTGAAGAACGAGGAGACTAAAAACTGTTTAAATGCAAGATATGGAAGAACTGCAACCCTTTAATGATGTTTTTTTTCTCTAAGAAAGTGGGAAGATAATTTAGAAAGTTATTAATAAAGCCATGGTTACACAACATTTTGTGATAATATTCCATTCATGTATAGCATATGAGGTAAATAACCTATTAAAAGTGAGCTAAAAGATTATGTAAATTTCATAATACAGTAAGATCAAGAAAAACAGTTAAGTTATTAACAAATAATAGTCATCTCAGTTTTTTCTCAGAGATTTGAAAAGATTTAGGGACCTAGCAAGATACAAAAATAAAATAAAAGGGATTTGAAAATGACATTATTTGAACATTAAAATAAATTGCGTGCAGAACCATGTTAGAGAATATAATCTATTCTGAATTCCTTTCTTGCTTTCCTGTTTTCTGATTTAATATACGAACTGGCTTCTACTGACATTTTAAAATACTGCTTTTTGAGTCATGCCACACTTTAAATTATTCCAGTTTGAAAGAATTGATTCATGAGCAGTTTATCTGATTTACTTAGTTGCCAGATGGGTACGAAGAGACAAATAAGTTCTGTGTCACCAGCTGTACTACTGGGTCTGAGTAAATTACTGGGTTGTTTTATGCATGGCACCTGTAGTGACTTTCAGTAATGAGAACTCTGTAAATTAACTTAATAAATAAATTTTACATATAGCTTGCAATAATTACTGATTTTTATACTACAAGAAAAGTGTTTCTGGATTTGGGTTAGCAGGTATACTACAAGTTCCCTCCTAGGTAGCATGAACATCCTCTTTGAACATCCTTGTTTAGTGTGATCAAATAGAGGAATGCAAGCAAAACCCTAATTAATGGTTTCCCATATGGGATATATAAACCTTGAAAAGTCCAAAAGATTATGATGAAAAAAAAAAAACAACCAAACAACCACAAAAAAACCCCACAAACAACAACAAAAAAAGATTCTGGTTCAAATTCTGCATTTCTGTATTTGATTTGAACGTAAAAATCTAGTGTCAGTTTTTGAATAATCACAAAGTGACACTTGAATCTTTCCTTACCACAATTAACTCCCATTCAACAGAGTAATGCTCTAAACCAGTAAAATATTAAAAAAATGAGAATAATAAAACTTCATATATTTTAACATAGATTTTTTTTTTTTTTTTGCTTTTCTGTTTTCATAATATACTGCTTCATAAGAATTTATAAGATTAATACAGGAGAAAAAGAATTAAGAACTGTAACTTGTAGAAAACATGACACTTTAGCATTTTCTCTCCATCACTCTGCATGCAAACATTCTTTACAATTTATCTGTAATGCTCACTTCTGGTATGCATCCTTCAAAACATTGGGTCAGTGAGTAGGTGAGGCATTCAGAGCATTTTCATTTTTGTTATTTTAGTTATAAATTTGCAGTCCTCCTTTCAACCTAATGCATTAATTATGTGTCTTAATCATACCTTTAGATTTGAAACAACTGCTTTTGTTATACAATTAGAAATTATGAAGCAAAAATCTAGGGACTACTACTGTATAAGTATATTAGTCATTTGGAATCTTCATTTTTATTCTCTCTCAGCTTGCAGGAATTTGAGGATTTACTCTTTTTCTGGATAGGGTACCTTCTTATTTGAAAATAATAATGACAATTAGATCAATTCAATTAAAAACTTTGGTTGGCAAGGAGAAGAGGTAGAAAGAATATTTAGGGGATTTTCAATAACCTAAAACCTCACTATCATTGTTTTTCCTGTTTCAGTCCAGAAGCCTGGGAGAAAGAACACTAGTTAGGCTGTTCTGGACCTCAAGTCATTAAAGAGATACTGTGTTTTTTTTCTAAAGCCACACATACTGAGCACCTTGCTGGCATCAAGATAAACACACTATAATTATGTCACCAGTGAACTAACCAGGAAAAGTATACAGCACCCACAGAGGTCCCTTTCTGGAAAGTTCAAAAACAAAATCATTTGGAAAGTTGCATTAGTAAAAGCTCTTGCTGGCATCTGCCATAATGGAACTGCAGCAGCCTTTTAAGCCAAAATCTCTTATCCATGTAGTGAAAGAAAAAGAAGGGAAAAGGGTCTTTATGCCCAATGCCATTATCACAGTTAGGAAAGTTTTATTTTCTTTAAAAATAAGGTGCTATGTACCGTTTCAAGTGAGCTGAGAGATGGTGAAAAAAGTTTTGAAGTAGATCCATACTGAGTTCCTTAATTACCACAAATATTGTCTCAATTAGGCAGGAGTGGAATGCTGAGCTAAACATTACAGGTTTGGTTTGGTTTTTTTTGTTGTTTGTTTGTGGTTTGTTTGTTTTAAAACTAAAAAAAGGGGAAGCAACAACTGGGGGGGGGGGAAGTTTTTCTATTGACTGCTCTATGTCCAAGCTGTGAGCAGCAGAGTAGGTAACAAACTGAACCCAGGAATTAATGCAAAAGGTACAAATATGGCAATATATCAACATAGCACCAGATCCTATTACTTCTTCCCATAAAGTGAATTGAGTAGCAAGCAGGAGCTGGAGGAGAAGAAAGCAACAGATGGAAGTTAATCAGAGAGGGAGGAACCATCTTGGGAAATCCAAATGAGGCATGAAAATTTCTTACTACATCTGTGTGGTTGGGAAATATCAGTAGCTCTGTCTCTAAATTGTGCAGAAGAATTTCCACGAAGAGGATGTCCCCACTCGTGGAGCAGCTGGAGTTCAGTGTAAAGAATGGAGAGATGCACATACCACCATCTTGTGATACCAGTGACCAGACAATGCAGAAGTGGCACATGGGAGACCAAACTTCAGCATCTGAGAAATTTTATAAGATTCCCTGCTTGGCCCATTTACTGAGGAGGAGCCCTGGATGGCTCCAGGGACTAGGACATCTGGCATTACCATTTTGGACAGATTGCTGTGGAGCTTCTCAGGGAGATGAAGGAAAGCTGAAGGACTGCTGGCTTATCCCTGCGCTGTTGATGAAATCCGAACACTTTGGGTCTCAAAGAACAGAGAAGTAATCTCTGTGAAGTTGAAGTGTTAAGTATTGGGGTATCCTTTGAGGTGTGTCCTATTGAAACTACCAGAACAAGTAATGAGAATAAACAGTGATAGAAACCACTGAAAAAGTTATGGTTATTGAATGACAGCTACTTAAGAAGGTTGTATGAGTATTGCAACTGTGTTTTTCAGGTGTTTGCTTATATATAAAGATTAAAGCATATCTACTCTTCATATATACTTATTTTAAAGAAATTGCATCATGTGCTATCTTGGCAGTTGAACCCTGTAACTCTTTTCTTCAATCACTTTGAGAATTTTGACCTATACTTTATCAGATAAGCAAGCTGAAGAGCACAAACCTGTTTTATTTATGTTATCTTTTCTCAACACAGTCCACAGACATTCAGGCTATATCAAGAGTATGTCACGTAGGAGCACTTCTGACATCCTGGACTTAATCATTAACAACAGGCATACTGCTTCCATCCTTGGGTTGAAAAGAGTTGATATCTGTTGTTGAGATCATTCTACAGATGAAGGAAAACCTTTTAATGGAAAATACATTCATTTGGAACCATCTGGTGACAAAGATCTGTTGTGTCTCTGCCAGCTCTGGCATATGAACACAGCAGTAGCCTTACTATTATTTGCTTCTAGACTCACGACTCTGACTTAACAAAGAGCAGGTGATACTGCTGCTCTTTGTGCATAGTAACAATACACTCAGACTTGGGTGCAGGGGAGTGCATTTGTGCTGACAGCCTTCTACATGCCACTACTCTAGGAAGGTATATTAAGAAATTACATTGAACATTTATTTATTTTAACAACCTAACTACTTCTTCCAGATATCTTGCTTGAAACTGCACAGATATTCAATTTCAGGAGAAAATAGTTTCCATATTTCATTGGCAGATTACAAATTTAATCTTCATGATATGTGGATTTTATTCAGGGATCTGCCAAGCAACCATACATCAGGATTTTATTTTCATATATTACAGCTCATTTTAAACTTCAGATAATCCCTATGATTAAAAGACTGAGCTTCTGACAATATGTCTCTGATTGTACTTTTTTCCTCGGGGTTCTACAAGGTTGTAAAGTATAGCCCAATAAAAAGCTTAATATAATTGTATGTTGATCACTATTTAGAAAACCAGTAAGCCAAACATCTTAGGAAATCTGAAATGACCCATTAACCAGTCAATAATTTTTTAAAAATTATTAATATATTAAAACTAGTATCTTAAAAATCTGGAAGAGCAAATCTGCTCTGTTAATTCACTTTAGCAGAAAGCTGCCTTGTGCAACAGATAGCACTCCTGTGAATTTTAATTGATTTAGTCTGCTGTACTACCAGAAGACTAACACCATTATACAGCTTACTTTGACGAGCAATCAATCAGCCACTGCTCCAAGTAAGCAGGAGCTGAGGTCTGGAACCTTTCCCCAGCAGGATCACAGCTTCTGCACTTCTAAATGAGAGAAGAGTTCTTACTGCTTCTCTTGAACAAAAGATAAAAATAAAATGTAAAATACAAAATGGAAACTAAAACCATTACTGTTGAAGGAAAGAGAGGAGAAAAAGTTAGTAGATTGTTCAGTGAGTCTCTCCTGCTTATGTCTTTTTACTCTGAACAATGTAATCAACCTCTGCATTCTCATATTCACTTTACATTTTCCCATTTGACTGATTTTCAAATGGAATCACTGTCACATAAGGGCACTAGACAGTGTTACTATGCCTTTTCTGCTAGCTAATGCCTAAAATTTATAATACAATATCTGGTCTTAACTTTTTTTTTCCTTTTTATGTCTTTATTTTAGCTTGTCTCTGACCAGTGTCACCACTATTCCTAATTACAGTCAATACTTTGCATGCACTTGAAAACAGATTTTTATTATTGAACAGTAATTTATCTGCTATATGGTCATAATTTACAAGATAGCTGCACAGCATACTGTGTAGGGGAAAATGCATGTAGGAGTATAAGAACACTCTGAGGTCTTGTCTTCATGTTGTATCCCAAATCTTACTCCCTGTCATACCTTTATTGCATTAGTCTTGATTCAGGAGAAGACACTTATTACCACAGTTTTTGAGAATTTCCTCCTATTCCATGAGTAAAAGTGGAAATATTTATTTTAGAATAGCTTTTATAAAACAACCAGCAGCTTTTACAATCATTTGGCTTAATCTGCTTTGTCAGCTAGCAAATCTGAAAATTGCAAGGATTAAATTCCAGTGTGTCAAAAAATTCTCGTGCCAAACCATGAAGTAATCAGAAATGTTAGAAAAACAAAGCTTGTTAGATTAAATTATTTTAATGTGTGTTTCCAAGTTTTCCTCTAAATTAGAAACCCACAGTAAATACTACAGTCTTCCTAGGTAACACTGGTGCTCACAGTACTGAGAGGTGCAAAGCATATGGGTTCCAAATTTATTCTTTCTTCCATACACGAGGAATCCATAACCTTCATAGCCTACACTCTCTGATTCCTGCCCTAGGACTTTAACCATGCCTCCACTTTGCAGAACCCAAGTAGCAATTTAACCCCATGCCACCAGTTTTTTCTGCTGCTCCTTCAAACTGGTGCCATCTCCATCCATTTAACTTCCTGCCAACATCCTTGTCACTGATAACTGTAATCATCTGTGGGAAGGTATGTAATCCCACAGGCAGAAGTTAGCTCCTCCAGACAGTCAGATATTACTCGGAAATTACTGAGTCTCACAGATTCAGATTTAGGACCTTCACAAAGGAAATAACTAATTACTGATATCTCTGTTATCTAAGGGTTCTACCCTGCAACTAGAGCGAGATTCTCCACGTAGGCAGTGGGAACATATTGATACCATTTAAGGCCTCAAATAGGCTGAAAAGTTTGTAGGGTAGTCAAATCCTTAGATTTTATAAAAGATCTATAAATTCTTGGTGCCATATGTTCCCAGATTTTCAAAATTTTGAATTAGTCATCTGTGTTCGTACTGAAATATAATTTTCTCTTGAATGAAATATAAAACCACTCTGACTAGAAGAGGCTTACAAAGATTTATCAGGCAGGTGTGCTACATGCTCAAAATCAATCAAGGCAGAAAAATAAAATCTGAGCAGTGCTTAAATACCAAAATGAAAATGAGTGTATTGTTACATGTAATCTCTAAACACATAATCCTTGAGTCAACATGGGAGCTAGCTCAGTGCCAGAATTAAAATATTATACCATATAGGTTAGTAGCCTAAGAAAGTGCTAGCAATTGCACATACCAAATCAAAGAAATATGTCAAATACCAACTTGGAACACTAAAGTAAAGGAAAGAAATTATCACTTGTGCTTACAGGATTCTGGAGTGCTAAGCATTTTTGTACGAGGGACAATAATACAAAAAATGTGACCATAAGAGGCATGTTCTTATAACCTTAGCCCAGAAGCCAAGATGTTTTCTTTGGTGGGAGCCGAAATAGACTTTCCAAAGACGTTTGATCAACAATTCATTAGAATACATAGCAATGTCTTTCTGTAATAACATAAAAAACATGGAGCAGGAGACTGAGTCACGATGTGATATTGAGAATAGAGTTAGCAGGGTCTCTGGCTTATCACTAAGCAGCAATTAGATCAAAACACAAATTTCCTTTTGAATATTTTGTATTGACATGAATGGCAGCCTGTACAGCCAATTAATCCACATTATGTTCTAGAGGAAAAAGGGCAACACTCCCACTTAGGTGATTAATGTCTTTTGTTCTTTTTTCGTCTCACAGGTAAATTTTGTACACACACACATAAACAAAGCATTCAAGGCATACATACTTTCTGGCAGTTAAAAGTTTTTGGAAAGTCAAGACTCTCCAGGCATCCTAATATTATAGCCCACTGACCAGTGCCATTCAGATCCTGCCTGGCAAACATCGGAATAACTTTTAATGACAAGCAAAAGTGTGAATGTACAAATTATAACAGAATAAAATGGTCTTTAATATTCTTGGAGGAAATCAGTTTGAAGACAATGCTGTTTGTAAAACAATGTTTTCCGGGTTTGCGTATTGCAGTCTTTTTGATAAAAATAAAACTTAAATATAACGCCTGGTTCTTAGCATTTCAACTGTTCTAGTCTCCACAAACTGTTCCTGATAACATACAGATGTAATACTCTAAACAGAGATAGAAACGGAAAGAAGGATGGAAATGTTTAGGTGGTGTAAATATGCTATAATAAACACAACTGAAATATAAAACTATAAAAAGTAAATTAAGTAAAATGTAACAGGAAGAAATCCTGTGTCAGATGGTCAGTCAATTAAGAGTTAAACTTGTTTTAATAATGCACTATACTCAAAATTAAATAAAAGAGTATATTCACTGTGTGTCAATTCCTTACCAGCCTCATCTAGAAGATTCTTGTCAGCCAAGACTTTATTAATTTGATGCAATATATATTTCAAGAAATAAAAACTTATTCCAAAGAGAACTCTTGTTCCCTTAGTCTTGTAAAATTATGGCATTTTTGCAATTCTGTTGGCAAAGGTAGAAGTAAAATGCAGGGGAAAGGTTTGAAAAGTGACAGTATCCTGCTAAGCTTTAAGCACATTCTACTGGTTATTTCACTGTAAAAGCCTCATGATAGGCTGTGCAAGAGATATGTGCCAAACAGAAAGTGCACAAAACAGTAAGCTTGGTCCTAAAACTATGCAGAATATACTTTACAATGACTAACTGATCTCACATTTGCAGTGCCAGTGTATTCTTGCCAGCAAAGGAGAACATGTATCCAGTTTCCATAATCTTAGCATAGCTATGGAAACAGTGAAACAGCTTTAAAAAAAGTGCAGAGTGAAAGTCATTTTCTCTCTGAGGCTGCATTTTCTATGCATCAGTTCTCACTGATGTCAGAAAGAATTTTAGAAACAAGTACAGCAAAGTCAAGCCCCAAGTTTCTTTACTCAAGTACTACAGGTGAGCAGAGCAGTTCCAACAAAGTACAAGAACCACTGAGCACAGAGGATGCTCTGAGGCATTAAGCAAGGTCACTGTTGTTCTGGAAATCCAAGCAAATAAATAGATCCGCAAAAGGAACAGGGAAAGGAAAAATTCAAGACAGTGGACAAAGGCAACTGGAAAAAAAATTGATAACTCCCTGCCTTGCAGCCTCAAACAGTACACTCAAAACTCAAGACTTCCTCCGTCACCAAGCACTTTCATATCCTTGAATTTATAAACCGGATGCAAGACTTTATCACAGAACTTATAAACAACCTTAGCTACTGTCACAAAATGACTGTTAAAACAATGCAACCTGACCTACTAGAGAAATTCTCAGAACTGTATTGATCCTTGCCTTCTCCATCTTAATTAACATTACAAGTACATCTTGTAATGCTTACCTCCCTGTACATTCCCTGTAGTTACTAACGCTGCATTTACTTACACAGCAAAAAAAAATCTGATTCCCTACATTGTTCTGTCCTTACTGCTCACTCTTGCTCTGAGCCTGCAAAATGGTATAGATACAATTCATTATAACATCAAAGTTAATTTATTTTCTTTCCTCTCTCTTCTTTTGTAATCCTCTCTCAAAACACCAGGCAGAAAGCTCTACTTGTCCCAAACAGCTCAGACTAATGGTACACATCTTTCCTTTCTGTTCTTCTCTTTTTATATCATAGTTTTATCCCCCGTGTAGCTCTGCTTCCTTCCTCCCTTTCTTCCTCCTTTTCTTCCTTCCTCCATCCCTCCCTCTCTCCTTCCCTTCCTGTAAATGCTGTTTAGCACTCCTCTTAAAAAATTCTGAACAGTTTTTTCTCAGGTGCTTTAGAGAGAACGCTGAGAATCACAAACATTATTCACTATAAAAAAAAATATTTATTAAAACTTTATATCGTCATGATTTGTTGCACATTATATTAGCTGTCTTTATAATAAACAATGTAAACTAAGTTTAAAAATAGTGTGAAAATAAACACAAGTTGACAGTCAGCTTTCAGTGCTCATATGTTGGCTTCAGGCCCTCACTACACAAACTCATCTCCAAAGTAAAATTGGAGAGCAGGGCTTAAGAACAGTGATTTTTTTCATTAGGTTTCTCAACAGGTAGCTATGGCCACCTTGCTTTAAAATTTATTTCAAAAAGACACATTTCTGGCTTCCTGTCAATGCTAGATATAACAATACACAAAATGAACTGCACATTTATTTCTTAAAGAGTAGCACTGATGAATTTGATCAGATGAGACTTGGAACTAAAGATGATGTAGAGTCAAGATATAAATTATTTACTTGAGCTCTTTTGAGACTAGGTAAGAAATTAATCCCATGACAATACTTTTGCTTTGAAGGTATTTCCCACCATATTGTCTCATCGGATCCTTCCTGTGCAATATAAATTTCAGGCAAATCACTATTCAGCTATAAAAATTAATAATTTTACAACAAAATAATATAAAAGCATGAGATTAATATACATATATTAAACATATACATTCAAGGATCTCTAAAAAGATCACAAAAATATATGTGATCCTGGATCAGCTGTATCTGCAGAGATTTCTAATTACAATCAGAAAATTTCCATTTTAGATTATCCAGTCCTTCCTGCATTCCTTTGTTACTTCATGTCTGATTCTACTCCTGTTTCCTAATCTCAGATTTTTCCTTCAATATACATTTTAACACAAAAATAGTATTTTGACTATAAATATTTAATTTTCATGATACAGCTGCACTGTTTTCTTAGAAATAGAGTTCGATTGTCTCATGTCTCCACCATCTGACATACGTCTGATTTCCCAAAATGGAAAAATAGACCTCCACACCATACACAACTATGAGAAGAAATGAAATCACAGCCATAACAAGCAACTGAGCCAACAAAGAAAATTATAATTGCAGGCACCTGATAGGCAACTTCTCTTGTTCATCTTTGTATCAAATCAACTTTTTAAAAATGGAAAAAAAATGTATAATTTCCAACAAGTAAGTTATTCAGGTTTCACCATGGAATGTAAAAATGAAAATTACAATAATCAATCAGATTCTAACTATGGTGTTTATCTCAGACTCCTCTGAGATGAGCAGAGCAAAGACAGACAGGAAGGTGAACAGGCCTTCTTCAGCTGAGTGCTCTATTAATTAGCATCACTGGTTGCAAGTCAAACATTCAATGTCATATTACTGAAAAAAAATTCCATTAAAAGATTTGGTTTTATTCCAGTACAGAAAGAGAAAATATTTTAATGTTGAAAATTCAACTTGTTTTGTTGTGTTGTTTTGTTTTTTTTTTTAAGAGTAGATTAACTGATAGCAACTCTCTCATCTTGGACATTTTGTCATTAAGTCTTTCAATTTCAGTAGGTTATTAAAAAGTCTATGTTTGCCATAGGACCAAAATACTCTGAAGGATTACTTCTTCTAATCACTAACAACAGCCACAGAGACTTTTGTCACACAACCCCGCTTTGATGTTACATGTACATTGTTTTCACTGAGCTGTTCAGACAGTTAGCACTCAGTTTCTGAGTCTAGCGTGCTGTCACTCTTTAATGCTCCTGCTCCAAAGAACCAGACATATGTTCAGTTATATTTAGAGCATAATTCAATAAAATATTTAAGTGTATGTTTAAATATATTGCCATGAATTATGTACTTAAATAACTTTTTCAGGTTTTTACAGATACAATTTCTCAGCTTTTTTGTTAAATACCTGGTTTATGAAACTGTTTTCATCAAATCTGGTCCTTTCAGTTAGCACTGTTGAGAAGAAAGTGTGAAGAGCAAATACTAGCTGACATACTGTCATATCACAGCCAGAAGCTGGTTATTTTTAAATCTCAAAAAAGTCAATGCACAAACAATGTATCATGTTCAGACATAAAAAGAAGGGATGTACAAACTAATGAAGATTAAGTCTGGGCAACTGTTAATTGTATTGCACTCACACCTATAGATACAATGATTTGTCTTACATTTTGATACATAGATCAAGGAAGGAAAAAAAGTTGTCTCTGGTGCCATAAGCTTAATAATCTAAACAGGTTCCTATAAACAGTAGTTGGAATCATTTGTGAATTTATAGAAAACTATATTCTTCTCACAAGATTCTTCTGGTTTTACTAGAAATGGAGTTCTGAAAAATATGTACAGGACCAAATGAAACAAAACTCTGTATGCCTCCACCAGAATCAATACCAAGCTGGGTGACTGGGCTCTGTATAGAGCTCATAGTAATAATTTGTATTGTACACACCAAGCATGGAGATGCCCATTCGCAAAAGGCACAACTCATAGAGGAAAGCTGCAGAGAAAAATGGAGTGTGAAATCCCATATGTTTGTTTTTTTTCCAGAGTTTAAGTAACCACAGTAGATTCCATCACCAGGAATCACTGTTCTTTCAAAGACGTATTCAAAGCACCCATCCACTCTTAGGTCATTACTGTGATATCACATCCTATGTGTACAGTGCTCCTCACTCTCCTCTTGGAACTGCTTTTACTGTTCAGCAAAGAATTTAAGGAAAAAGTTCACTTTGGTAATCTAGTAGTTATGGCTGAAAATAGACTTAGTTCTTACTGCAAAGGCTCTGTACAGAGCAAGGGCTCTGTAAACATCACATGCAGTGACAATTACAAGGACTTATCATTTCTGAAATAAAACACCAAGTTGAGCTGTTTATCTTAAGGTCTTTTTAATTTTCTATGTTCCTTAGATTTGACATGTTTGTTACAGCCTGAATATAGGAGAGAAACTTCATCTTTGTTTACCAAAGGCAATAGGCAATATCTTAAGGATGGAAATTTTAAGGCTATTGATACCACTACTGTGCTTATCACTATCTTATGACCGAAAGACTTCTAAATTGTCCAGCTAGCCATAAAACTATGGTTAAACCCGGTGTGTAATGGACTTACATCCACCTTCTTGTGCTGAGGGAGCTGGCGGAGGTCATTGCTAGTCCACTCTCCATCATCTTCGGTAAGTCATGGGTAACTGGAGAGGTGCCTGAGGACTGGAGGATAGCAAACGTCACTCCAGTCTACAAGAAGGGCAAGAAGGAGGACCCGGGTAACTATAGACCGGTCTGCCTCACCTCCATCCCTGGAAAGGTAATGGAACAACTTGTCCTTGGCACTATCTCTAGACATATCAAGGAGATGGGGGTCATCAAGAGCAGTCAACATGGTTTTACCAAGGGTAAGTCATGTTTGACTAACCTCATAGCCTTCTATGAGGAAATTACTAGGTGGATAGATGATGGTAGAGCGGTAGATGTGGTCTATCTTGATTTCAGTAAAGCATTTGACACCGTCTCCCACAGCATCCTTGTAGATAAGTTGATCAAGTATGGGTTTGATGATCAGGCAGTGAGGTGGATCAAGAACTGGTTGAAAGGAAGAAGTCAGAGAGTTGTAGTCAATGGGGCAGAATCTAGTTGGAGGCCTGTGACTAGTGGAGTCCCTCAGGGGTCGGTACTGGGACCGGTGTTGTTCAATATCTTCATCAACGACCTGGATGAGGGCACAGAATGTACCCTCAGCAAGTTTGCTGATGACACCAAGCTGGGAGGAGTGGCTGACACACCAGAAGGCTGTGCTGCCATTCAGAGAGACTTAGACAGGCTGGAGACTTGGGCGGGGAAAAACCTGATGAAGTTTAACAAGAGCAAGTGTAGAGTTTTGCATTTGGGGAAGAAAAACGCCATGCACCAGTACAGGTTGGGGGCTGACCTGCTGGAGAGCAGTGTAGGTGAAAGGGACCTGGGGGTCATGGTAGACAGGAGGATGACCATGAGTCAGCAGTGTGCCCTTGTGGCTAAGAAGGCCAATGGCATCCTGGGGTGTATTAGAAAGGGTGTGGTTAGTAGGTCAAGAGAGGTTCTCCTCCCCCTCTATTCTGCATTGGTGAGGCCACATCTGGAATATTGTGTCCAGTTCTGGGCCCCTCAGTTCAAGAAGGACAGGGAAGTGCTTGAAAGAGTCCAGCGCAGAGCCACAAGGATGATTAAGGGAGTGGAACATCTCCCTTATGAGGAAAGGCTGAGGGAGCTGGGTCTCTTTAGTTTGGAGAAAAGGAGACTGAGGGGGGACCTCATCAATGTTTACAAATATGTAAAGGGTGAGTGTCAACACGATGGAGTTAAGCTTTTTTCAGTGAAGACCAGTGATAGGACAAGGGGTAATGGATACAAGTTGGAGCATAGGAGGTTTAAGATGAATATCAGGAAAAAATTTTTTACTGTAAGAGTGACAGAGCACTGGAACAGGCTGCCCAGAGAGGTTGTGGAGTCTCCTTCGCTGGAGACATTCAAAACCCGCCTGGATGCCTTCCTGTGTGATGTACTCTAGGTGACCCTGCTCTGGCAGGGGGGTTGGACTAGATGATCTTTCGAGGTCCCTTCCAACCCCTAGGATTCTATGATTCTATGATTCTTCTCATATGCTTCCTCTGCCTATTTTCATTCAAATATAACAAGATCTCACCTCCACCCTGTCCTTCCAAAAACCACACTGTAATTCCTCTGTTCTCTGTCAGTTCACCAGCCAGTAACAGTAACATCAGGTTTTCCCTACATCAACATCCCATTTATAATACTTCAGCAGACTTTCATCACCAAAACCTCCCTACAATACCTGCAGCAGTTTCCTCTGATTTCAGTAATATTACCTGCCTCCCTTTCTTTTTGGTACATGAATGAAGTTAGTCACAATCACTGCAACGTCCCATTGCTGAGTGACATCTATTCCTTTGTTAAATGTGGCTGAAGAGGGTTACAAGGTCCAGAAATTACTAGGAACATTTGTAGACATAATGTCACTGCACAGGCTCCAGTTTGTTAGCAGGCTGCAAAAGTGTTCATGATTGACTAGCAAATCCATGTTACCAGAGTAATCAACGTTCGTATACATGTTTCTCTAAGTAAAACTATTTTCTGTTGCAAAGACATATTGGACTGATGGTACAAAAAGGTACAAATTTATTAAATAAAAATATTTTGATGCAGTGCTACTGGGAGCTCTTTATCACGTTGCATTTAATTAGGACAATGATTGGCCTGTATCTGTACCATAGTCCAGTAATAATCATATGTATCTTATGTATATACAGAGGCATTGTGGCAATGCATACTTAGTTTCCATGCTATAGGGATGCATACTATAGACATATCAATGTCGGTTCAGGTTCAGTTTGCAATGTGGTTTTGTGGAATTATTAAACCGTATCTGTCTCTCATTTGAATAGGCAGTTTCCTCATCTGAAAATAAATTACTCTTGGAGATACTTTGGTGAGAGAAAAGAGTTTCCAAGCATTTCTCATACATAAAATATATTAAGACCACTCAAAATGCCTCAAACAGAACACTCAGCTTGTAGCAGAGACATTCAATTTTACCTTTTATTCTCTGTAATAGTTACAAGCAGTTTTCACCTTCTTTTCTGTATTTGAATGGCATATTTCATTTCACACATCCATTGCTTTCTGCCCAACACTGTAATTCAGCTAAAGGAAAAGCTTAGTATTTGAAAATGTCAGCTGCCCAAAAGATATTTGGAAGTCTGTGCATGTTAACCTTTCTAACATTTGCTTAAAGCCATCTGAAATTAATTCTCCTCTCTGCCTTCCCGTATCTAAATAAGGAGAAAGAACTATTCTAAGATGCCTATTTAAGCAGAAATTGATACAAAGTGTGTGATCTCTTTGGGGAAAACAGGCCTCCTAATACATGTCAATAACTCCCATTCACATTACCAGAACTGCAGAGGAACAGATTTTTCTCCTGAGATTGTTATTAAGTAAATTAAAGCCATGCTTGCCCCTCTCACTTCCATTTATTTTTTGTAAGAACTATTTTTTCCTGATGTTCTGTGCACACCTTCCTTATCAGTTCACTGTGCATAAAATTAAACAAACAAATAGAGATATATAAATAGCTTTAAATGATCTTAGGGCTCAGGTTATTAGTTTTAACTCCCGGTCATCAATTCATCAGGATTACTGGCAAAGACATAAATCCTGAAGAAAGCTTTGAAATTATTATCATTTCAAATAGGGCTTTACAGCTTAACCACAAACACAACTGAACAACAGAGTTAAGTGTTTCAATCTGCTGGATCACCTTTGATACAAATCTGAGACTGTATTATATATTTGATTGCATCCTCTCAACATGAAGTAAACTGAAACTACAGATCTGATTAAAAAAAAAACCTGCCACTATGTAATCATTTATAGAAACACAACTGGGTTACAATAGTTTGTAAAGAATGAATAATGATCTTCAACTTATTTATGCTTGAAGCGAGTACTTTTTTATTATAGATAAAGTTTGGTCTCTCTATCACAGAAATGTTTTTTAAAACTCTGCTCCCAAAAATAAACAGCATTTTCTTCATAAAAACTGCTCTGGGCAACATAAATGGAAAAATGACTGTGGCAATCAGGGCCAATGCAAGACAATGTGAGGCCACAAGCAAGACTTAGGTAAAGCTCTACTTTTTTCCTTCTGAAATATTTAGCCTCCTCTTTTCCCTTAAAAATCACATCTGAGCTCTCTCTATATAGAACACCATATCAATCATCCTATTTTCACACATCATTACCTTCCCAAAACATTCTAGAGCTTGATGTCTAGCGTCCCACCTCCAGTGTCCTACTACACATCCATCTCCTCAACCTTTGATGAGTACATCCCAAGCCCCTTCCAAGAAACCAGTTTCCCTTTTGCACAGCTGCCTACTATCTCCCTGTTGGGAAGTCCCTCTCTTCTTAACAGAAGGACAAAGGACACCTGTACTTACATGTAGGATCTCATTCTGTGCTAGTATTATGCGCAGAAGAGTAGCAATTGAAAGGCTTTAAATAAGGAATGGCAACATTCAAGGTCCTTTTTAGGAGCCAACACACACTCTCTGGCATTGACATCCACTTTCCAAGAATGCCTACTTATTCAGAAAATGGTCCCTACTGTTGCAATCTATCAGACTTACATTCTTGATAGGCAAGGACAGCCTTCTGATGTGATCAAATCCAACCTGGGCATGGTGGTAGTCAATACCTAAAAAAGTTGTCATCTCATTAGACTCATATGGTTTGAATCCAGAGCATCAGACAGTTCTCCACCCAAACTGAACTGCTCAACTCTAAGTAGGCAGTAGGGCACACATGGAAATAACTTACTACCAGATTCAGGACAGCTGCTTTCCTTGAGCTCTCAGGTCTTCCAACAGAGACATCTCAGTATCCATCTCCCTCAAAAAAAACCAGCCCGTGTTATCAGAGTGACACTGTAAACTGTACAGCCTTTTCTGGCTATCTACCCTGTCTGGATACCTGCATTTTTCATCCAAGATTAAACTCCTTTGAAGCTGAAGATTGGTATATAGCTTCAGGAAACTGTCTAAATGCTGAAGGACCCTTAGGGAGTCCGCTCACTCAACTCCCCCACGCACACACCCTGGGATGAGGAGGACAAAGCTCATGGGTGGAGACAAAGGACAAGGAGGGTTCTTCACCAGTTAAGGTCCCTGGCAAAACAGACTCAACTTGGGGAAAAAAATAATAATTTAATTTCACACTAATCAGACACACACAGGACACAGACAACACACAGAGCAGGGCTTGCATATGTTACCCCACCCCTCCCTTCTTCCTGGGCCCAAATCACTTTGTTCCCGGTTTCTCTCCCTCCTTCCCCCCAGCGGCACAGGGGGACAGGGGATGGGTTTAGAGTCAGTTCAAAGGCTGGTGGTTCCTGCTGCTCTTTCCTCCTCAGGAAGAAGGATTCCTTGCAGTCCTTCCCTGCTTCCCCACTGGGTCCCTTCCATGGGAGAGAGTCCTCCATGAACCTCTGCTTCATGAGTCCTTCCCACGAGGTCCAGAGCTGCTCCAGCCTGGGCTTCCCACAGAGTCAACGGGCTGCTTCAGGAACAAGCTCCCCTGGCTCTGGGGTCTTCCACAGCTACTCAGAGTCCACAGACAGCAAATCCTC
The DNA here is from genome assembly GCF_020740795.1 of Apus apus. Classification (NCBI taxonomy): domain Eukaryota; kingdom Metazoa; phylum Chordata; class Aves; order Apodiformes; family Apodidae; genus Apus; species Apus apus. The sequence continues at coordinate 50,257,663 of NC_067282.1, read as the reverse complement.
TGGCCACAAAATCCAAGTCCACTGGCCAAATTCACTCCCCCTGGCACCTTCAGGGAATGTTCCACCACATTCCTCCACGAGTGCAGGGGGACAGCTGCCATCTCACCATGGGTTGCAGGGAAACTTCTACTTGGACACCTTCTTCCCGTTTTTCCTCACCAACCACCAGCTCTGCTCTCCTTCCTCAGCACCACTCTCCTCCAGCTCAGCTTTTCTCCCCGCAAGTGCCTCCCTGCTCAGGTGTTATAGCTGTTCTTTCATATATCAATCTCTGAGGCGCATCTATTGTCCCTCTAATGGCTCTTTGGCTGAGTTTTAGAAGCAGGGGGAGCTTCTCTGCTTCTTACGGGAGCTACTCCTGTGGCCCTTCCCCTGTTACCAAACCAAACCAGAACAGAGATATCAGGGCAGCTTTTCTCAACCTGTAAGTCAGAGAGGTACCAGAGAGCCCGGGTTGGGCTGTCACAGAGCCCCCAGACACCCTGCTCCTGGGTTGGGGGTCAGATGGATCCTGCCCTGCTGCCCCACTGAGGACCCTGCCACTTCGGGGAGAAGCTAGCACGTGCTGACAGAGGGTTTTTTGGGGGTGGAGGTGGAGTTTATTCAGCTGGATTTACTCTTCTGGAGCCCTGTGATCATCAGCTCCAGAGCCAGGGAAATGGAAGGGCACACAAGCAGGGTCATGGTACTGCTCTTACAGCCTTTCAGCTTTGCTTCCTCTGAGACTTGAAATAAGAAAGGTACAAGATATGTCTGAGCTAACAGTTTGCTCCTACACGAGAAAAACGATTCAGAAAGGCTTGCACTCCTCCCATCCCTTACACTTCAATAATCCATGAGCAAAGTAACATCAGAAAAATTGAAACATAACATGTCAGTGTGAACTGTGCACCAAGTGATGAACTGTTTGGTATAACGAAAGGTGAATCAGTTTTTCTCCATAAAGAATTTTACCAAATGAAGTAACTGACTGGACACTTGGAGACAGAAAATAAAACAAACAATTACTTTATACAGGTTGTGTTTCAATTTCAGGCATTTTCACATAAGCTTGGCTAAAAATATGGGCACGCGGCAGCGGTGAGAGCGCAGAGCGGCAGCGGTGAGAGCTGCTCCTTTAATTACTGAGGATTAGAGAAGAGACCGAGCTTCCCGGAGACGGCGAAGCCGGAGCAGAGCGAGGAGACCCGAGTCTGAGCGGGAATCCTGAGAGGAGCAGGAAGGCTGACGTGGCAGGGGGTGTGGCTGAGAACCGCGGCAAGGTTTAAAAGCGGCCATCTCGGCAGCTCCCTCAGAGCACGCGGCAGCGGTGAGAGCGCAGAGCGGCAGCGGCCGTCACAGGAAGTGAAGTGGCGCGAGGGCAGGGAGCGCGAGGGCAGGGGGAGAGCGGCGTGAGTGGAGGCAGGAAGCAGAGAACACCGGTAAATTTCTCTAGCATGGTGGCAACACACCCTAAAGCTGTATTGAAGAAGGATATGGGAACTCAGACGGAGGTTCTGAGCAGGCACACAGCCGTGCAGGTCTCTGGCTGCAGCGAGTGCCTGAGCCTGGCACTGGTGCCAGAGGGAGCCAGTGGCACCACGTGTGTGCGGTGCGAGCAAATCGATGATCTCCTCAGGCAGGTGGTTAGACTGACAGAGGAGGTTGAAAGACTGAGAATTATCAGAGAATGTGAGAACGAAATAGATTGGTGGAGTCAAACCCTGAGGCAAGGGCAGGAGGAAGAGATGCTAGAACAAGTGATGGATCCCCTCCCCTCCTGTTCTCAGACAGAAGGAGAGAACTTTAGGAACATGGAGGAATGGAGGGAGGTCCGTCCTCGGAGAGGCAAGAAAAAACCCTCCCAACTCCGTCCATCCTCCGAATTGCCCTTGAAGAATAGGTACGAGGTCTTGGAACTTCAGGGAAAGGAAAATGAAGCTGGAGTGACAGATTTGTCTAGTGAACCGCCTATGACTTGTCGCTCAGCTCCACGACTTAGGACTTCTTCAACTAAGAAGGAAAGGAGGGTAATTGTGGTGGGTGACTCCCTTCTGAGGGGAACAGAAGGGCCCATCTGTAGACCTGACCCATCCCACAGGGAGGTCTGCTGCCTCCCTGGGGCTCGCATTAGAGATGTTAAAAGGGAACTCTCTAGTATGGTAAATCCATCTGATTACTACCCACTGCTGATTTTTCAGGTTGGCAGTGACGAAATTACTACAAGAAATGTAAGGGCAATGAAGAGAGACTTCAGGGCCCTGGGACGGCTAGTTAGGGGGTCTGGAGCACAAGTCGTGTTTGCCTCCATACCTCCTGCAAGAATGGGTGGAGAGATAAGCAGGAAGAGTTTAATGATGAACGAATGGCTAAGAGACTGGTGCCAAAGGCAGGGCTTTGGCTTTTTTGATCATGGGCTGCTCTACGAGACACCTGGCCTGATGGTGGCAGGTGGGATGCACCTGTCCCAGAGGGGGAAAAGGCTTTTGGGGCAGGACTTAGCAGGGCTCATTGAGAGAGCTTTAAACTAGATGTGAAGGGGGAAGGGGAGAAAACTGTGTCTGTTGGGGACAAGCCCAAGAGGAACATACCAGGGCCTGTAGGAGGATGGGCTAAGGAGGATTTAGTCCCACCGATGTGCTCTACTTGCTTCCTGAAATGCCTGTACACCAATGCACGCAGCATGGGGAATAAACAGGAAGAGTTAGAGGTCTGTGTGCGGTCTAAGGGTTATGATCTGGTAGCAATAACAGAGACATGGTGGGACAGCTCACACGACTGGAATGTGGCCATGGATGGCTATGTGCTTTTTAGGAAAGATCGGTCGGTGAAGCGAGGTGGTGGAGTTGCTCTTTATGTGAGAGAGCAACTAGAATGTATTGAGTTTTGTACAGGGGCTGATGAGGGGCAAGTTGAAATTCTGTGGGTAAGAATTAAAGGACAGGGTAGTATGGGTGACACAGTTGTGGGGGTCTACTACAGACCTCCAGATCAAGATGAGGAAGTTGATGAGGCTTTCTACAGGCAGCTGAAAGCAGCCTCACAACTACAGTCCTTGGTCCTCATGGGAGATTTTAACTATCCCGATATCTGCTGGAAGACTTATACAGCCAGCCTTTCACAGTCTAGGAGGTTCCTCCAATGCATTGATGACAACTTCTTAATGCAAATGGTGAATAAGCCGACTAGAAGAGGAGCCCTGTTGGATCTTGTGCTCACCAACAAGGAGGGCCTTATTGAAGCAGTGGTGGTCAGTGGCAACCTTGGCTGCAGTGACCATGAGATGGTGGAGTTCAGGATCCTGTATGGGAGGAACAGAATTTCCAGCAGGTCCAGAACCCTGGACTTCTACAGAGCAAACTTCGACCTCCTCAACCAATTGTTAAGAGAAGTCCCATGGGACAGAGTGCTAGAAGGTAAAGGGGCTCAAGATAGCTGGACAATATTCAAGGACCACTTCTTGCAAGCACAGCATCAGTGTGTCCCAATGGGTAGAAAATCTAGTAAGGGAGCTAGGAGACCAGCGTGGTTAAAAAAGGAACTGCTGGGGAAACTCAAGTGGAAGAGGAAAATCTATAGATCATGGAAGGAGGGACTGGTCACTTGGGAGGAATATAGGAATGTTGTCAGGGAATGTAGGGAGGCAACTTGGAAAGCTAAGGCCTCCTTGGAACTTAACCTTGCAAGTCGGGTTAAGGATAGTAGAAAGGGCTTTTTCAAATACATAGCCAACAAAGCTAATACCAGAGGCAATATAGGCCCACTGCTGAATGAGGTGGGTGCCCTGCTGACAGAGGATATGAAGAAGGCAGAGGTGCTGAATGCCTTCTTTGCCTCTGTCTTTACTCCTGCAGGCTTTTCCCATGAGCCCCAGATTCATATAACCCCAGAAGTAGTCAAGATAGGTGAGGACATAGTAGATGAGGATTGGGTTAGGGATCAGTTGCATAATCTGGACATCCATAAATCGATGGGTCCAGATGAAATGCATCCAAGGGTGCTGAGGGAGCTGGCGGAGGTCATTGCTAGTCCACTCTCCATCATCTTCGGTAAGTCATGGGTAACTGGAGAGGTGCCTGAGGACTGGAGGATAGCAAACGTCACTCCAGTCTACAAGAAGGGCAAGAAGGAGGACCCGGGTAACTATAGACCGGTCAGCCTCACCTCCATCCCTGGAAAGGTAATGGAACAACTTGTCCTTGGCACTATCTCTAGACATATCAAGGAGATGGGGCTCATCAAGAGCAGTCAACATGGTTTTACCAAGGGTAAGTCATGTTTAACTAACCTCATAGCCTTCTATGAGGAAATTACTAGGTGGATAGATGATGGTAGAGCGGTAGATGTGGTCTATCTTGATTTCAGTAAAGCATTTGACACCGTCTCCCACAGCATCCTTGTAGATAAGTTGATCAAGTATGGGTTTGATGATCAGGCAGTGAGGTGGATCAAGAACTGGTTGAAAGGAAGAAGTCAGAGAGTTGTAGTCAATGGGGCAGAATCTAGTTGGAGGCCTGTGACTAGTGGAGTCCCTCAGGGTTCGGTACTGGGACCGGTGTTGTTCAATATCTTCATCAACGACCTGGATGAGGGCACAGAATGTACCCTCAGCAAGTTTGCTGATGACACCAAGCTGGGAGGAGTGGCTGACACACCAGAAGGCTGTGCTGCCATTCAGAGAGACTTAGACAGGCTGGAGACTTGGGCGGGGAAAAACCTGATGAAGTTTAACAAGAGCAAGTGTAGAGTTTTGCATTTGGGGAAGAAAAACGCCATGCACCAGTACAGGTTGGGGGCTGACCTGCTGGAGAGCAGTGTAGGTGAAAGGGATCTGGGGGTCCTGGTAGACAGGAGGATGACCATGAGTCAGCAGTGTGCCCTTGTGGCTAAGAAGGCCAATGGCATCCTGGGGTGTATTAGAAAGGGTGTGGTTAGTAGGTCAAGAGAGGTTCTCCTCCCCCTCTATTCTGCATTGGTGAGGCCACATCTGGAATATTGTGTCCAGTTCTGGGCCCCTCAGTTCAAGAAGGACAGGGAAGTGCTTGAAAGAGTCCAGCGCAGAGCCACAAGGATGATTAAGGGAGTGGAACATCTCCCTTATGAGGAAAGGCTGAGGGAGCTGGGTCTCTTTAGTTTGGAGAAAAGGAGACTGAGGGGGGACCTCATCAATGTTTACAAATATGTAAAGGGTGAGTGTCAAGACGATGGAGTTAAGCTTTTTTCGGTGATGACCAGTGATAGGACAAGGAGTAATGGATACAAGTTGGAGCATAGGAGGTTTAAGATGAATATCAGGAAAAATTTTTTTACTGTAAGAGTGACAGAGCACTGGAACAGGCTGCCCAGAGAGGTTGTGGAGTCTCCTTCGCTGGAGACATTCAAAACCCGCCTGGACGCCTTCCTGTGTGATGTACTCTAGGTGACCCTGCTCTGGCAGGGGGGTTGGACTAGATGATCTTTCGAGGTCCCTTCCAACCCCTAGGATTCTATGATTCTATGATTCTATGATTCAATTCTTGTAAAGTTCTTCAGTTCTATCTGAAGAAGATAATAATAAAATATTACATAATATAAACAAAAGATTATTTCTGTTTCATGGAGTCTCATTTCAGAGAATTCAACATGTTAGTAGCTTACTTAGCAACAAATTCCATCTCCTAACTTCTGATAATGGTGTCAAGTAAAGCAAAACAGAATAAATGACAGAGATTCCCAGCTGTTGCCTAAACTTGAAAACACAATGCTAAACAGACTGTGTTTTATAACATAAACTTCTCAAAAAATTTATGCATTCACATACTTAGAAACACTAAAACCCAGAAATTTATACTAAGCTTGTATTAAATTCCTTACAATAATAGAAGAAAAAAACCAAACAGGACTTTAAAGAGAATAAGATAGTCCTTGTGTTAATTGGTATATTTGTGCACACATTGCTTTTTGTTTGAACATGTGTGGATAAAAACTAAACCAAAACAATCAAAGCTTTCTTAAACTAGGTTGTCTCAGTTGAAGATTTTCCCTAGACTGTGCAGAGCTGCAAGGCAGGCTCCATGCTGTTAAAGCCACCTATTCATACTGTTGGAGTATGTTTGTACTAACACTTCCAGTATCCGATAAAGCTCTGTGGTTTGTATTATTTGGTTAACAATAAGGAATAAATAATCAGAAGATCTACGAAGTAAGTATGTTTCCTGAAATCTTAGAAACTTTCCGTGAGTCATAAAGAAATCCAGTCCACTTGTAGCTGTTGGGAAATAGATTTTTTAAAAAATTATTTCATAGAGCTACTCTCTGAACTTTACAGAAGAAAACACTAGCTTCTCATATGGTATTGGGGTCCTGTTAGAGCGGAAAGGATGTTCTGTGGGATCCTTCTCAGACATCTGTTGCATGGTTGTGGACTGTGGGCATCAGGACTCAGTGATCCATGTGACAACTTCCTAGCTTATGTTTTTGTACAGAAAAAAAATTATGGTTGTAAAGTCAAAGATCATTTGATTATCACCAGGGAATGGAATAGAGTTTGCATATGAAAGACTTGTAAAGCTTTAAATTAGTAAATACAGGAGAGATTTACTTGCAAATAAAGAAGTAATACACCTGTTCTGACTTTCAGTCTGTGTGTAACACATACGGGACAGAGAAATTGTAGAAATTTGTTAAATTAATGCAAACATCTCACAATAGATTATTTCCATCAAATTCTCACTTTTTAACTGAACTTTTACAACCACAAAGCCTTAGTATATTGAGCCACACATTTTGCATTATGGCTTTTGGAACATGGAAAGAGAGATCAGAAGAGAGTGATGCTGAATTGTTTAAGTGGAAATGCATTTCAATCTACATTATTATATAAAAATTATTTCTATTAGAAGTATATTCGTACTGAACAAAATAGTACAGAGTTCAGTGTGAATGGACACTGAAATCAAAATGCTGTAACAGTGCTGTTAGAGAATCACAGTCCTGATGAACTATTTGGAGGTGTTTATATCAGCTGAGCTTTATTTGGAAAAGACTAATTTTATTGTGACATATGAAAGTAGATTACAGAACTTAACTGCTACATTTACTTATAAGTCTCTTAGTTAAACCCTGGCAATTTAACAGGCAGATTCTGCTGACTTCATTGAGTCTACACAAGGGGAACTGAAGTGATGTAATGGGTATTCGCAGGTGTGGTCTAAACTTAACAGAAGAATAATTAAGTTAACTTGCGGAATGGTGTACAGTACTTATTAGATTACTAACCATTAATAATTATTTTTAAATTTAAGTAAGTGGTTTTTTTGTAGTGCCAAATTTCAGTTGAAGATTACAACTCCCTTTACAACAAGTAGGAAAAAAAGAAAACCTAAGGGAATACTTAGCAATTGAGGATATGACTTTTCAGGATGAAAGCTAGTTACCAACAGCATAATTTGAACTGACCTCCTATAACCTATAGCCTTCAAACCTGTTCTACAATATCAGCCTATACATATGAAAAATGTAAAATTCTTTAATCACAAGGAAGCTTAAAAGCAGAATGATACTATAGATCAGCTATTGATTTGCTGGGGGCCAAAGAGAAATGTCACAATTAAGCTTCTGAATTCTTATTCTTGTCTCCTTCCTAATTATTTTTTAACTTCACTGCAGTTCTGTGCTTTACTCTTGCAGGCTTTCTAATGCCTTAAATTTCAGGTTAGATTTCCACACACTGGAACTCATAACCTCCATTTGCTTCACATCTGTATTGAGATGGAAAATAGCCAGAGGCCATCATGTAGAAGGCAGGAGAGGAAAGAGCTAACCTGTAGGACATGTTATAGGCCAAATAGGCCTTACACTTCAGCTGTGTTGGAGGATAAGCTCACACTTACTTTGCAGAATTCTCCTGTCTTTTGTAGTGCTTAAAGTCCCTATTTCAAAAACAACAGCAAAAAACCACCATAGAAATCTCAGTTTGCTCATTAGATCACAAAATGTTTTTGTCTCTCTTTAAATGACAGTTAACAACTAATAAATCATAACAAATCATTTCCCTTAAAAACAATTCATGCAGTGAAGCAGTTAGCTACAACAACCCCTTAGCTAAAGATGGCTGGGACTGAGATGTCACAACTTTAATTCATTAATTAGCAAATGTAATGTAAAATACATTAAAAAGATATTGCACAATTAAAAGTTATTGCACTTCTTCAAAGGCAGACACTTTTCCCAGTTAGTAGACTCAAGATTTTCTCCAAAACTAACAGTCTTAGACAATGTGAACTACTTAAAGATATTTACCCCTCAGTATATTGAAGAAATAGCTAGTTTTCAAAAATAATGCATGTTTTGACCTCAGGATAATTCAGGTTTTTTTGCAGAGACCTCTTCTACACAGCATGCTTCTTTTAGAGGCCTCAGCATATAAGAAGAATCTATAGCAGAAGCCTGTATTTTTATTTTATTTTTTCTCTAAAAATACTGTGGTACTGTGAAAAAAAATAAAAATAAGTAAAATATATTTCAGACTTGTGCATAACTGGGAGATGTATTTCCTTGTCTGTGAAGTCCAGTCTATGAAAAAAATCCAAAACAAGGAAATCGGTTTATTTTCGATTACAAAGGAAAAAAATATTAGTCTTGGTTTGAAGACTTTTAGAAGAATTGTAACATGGCATAGGTTAAAAAGTCGTTATTACAATACTTGATTGCCAGATGAGACATGGGGTCAGTGACCATGAACCTTCAGTTGTTCATTATCAACAAAATGAAGTATTCCCTGAAGTTTGTCCTTGCAGTTACATAATAATCCCCTTCTGTTCGGTTTTAGACTCAGAAAAATAAATAAAACTATTCTTATTAAAACCACACACAAGAAGCAGGCTCTTTCTAAAGCATACTGTGAAGTTCTATTAGTGTTATTAAAACTGATTAAATTTCACTGACAAGAAAAACGTAGCCCACTGTAGAGAGTGGCCTAGCTATCTGTGAAGCATTACAGAAAGTGGCAGAGACCAGCCTTGTAGGAAGCATGTGAAACATAGATTTTTATTTTCCCTGTGGGGTACATGGTGTTCAGTGCTTAGTAATGCTTTAATTGCATCTGTGAGCCTTTCAAGTGGTGATATTAAAAAGGCTTATTCTACAGCATACCATGGTAAATAATAGGTATTCTTAAGAATCCTAACAGCCTGTGTTATGTTTGACAATATTTCCAGCTTCCTTTCATCATAAACTCAGTTGCAAGCATAATGCAGAAACTTCACCCAACCACTTAGCACCAATAGTCATTGTAATAAATACCAAAGGCACAAGAAATTAAACAAAGTAAATTAGATTTTATTTTTTTTTTCCAAAGGTAGACCTCAGATAGCAAAACTGGAACTCTATGATGTTAAAGACATAAAAATAAAATATATTATCTGTAAAGAAATTTCCACCTCAAAAAGCATAAAATATGTGTATGTAACAAAGAAAAAAGATTATAAAAATAGCTATTATCCATATTTCAGAATCCTAATTTTAAAACCAGTGAGATTCTGTAACCAGTTATACATTTACCATAATAGGACAGTAACGATGCATTACTCATACCAGTAAGTACAAATGAAAGATCAATCATCCTGGCCTAGATGCCGGATCCATAAAGAGCTTTAAACATTGGGGTACCATGACATCTACCCCTTCATGCATTAGACTGTTAGTTTAATGTAGAGGTTGAAAATCACCAAAGACATTCTATGCCACAGAAATCAGCCACTGAGAGATGTTGAAGAAAGGTCTAACCTTTTGTTGAGTCTAGGTTCTTAGACATACGTATTTTAAGGATTGCCACCAGAACAGTATATAGTAGCATTTACTGTGAGGATACAACCCATGCAAAGTTTATATAGTTTCAGAATACACAGAAAAAGAAATATTCTTAGGTATGAATTTGAGAAGTAAATACCTGAATGTGGGTACCTAAACTGTAGTTACGTTACATTTAATGTTTTCTGGCCTTTTTCAATGTGAATTTTAAGTTTGGTAACCTGTGTTTCCTGAACTCCAAACAAATAGTTCAACCACTAATCCCTCACCTTTTCATATGAAACCTTAACTCTGTGGAAAATGAATGCATTTGATATTAAAGTCTGTGATGATTCCTTAAAAGCTGTATAAATAAATTTTCTATTAATATAAGTGTATACATCTATCAATCTCCTCTCTAGAAGACAAGTATTGCTTGGGTTTTTTTTCTGGTAGAATCAGCATGGCTTGTTCTAAGGAAAAACGGCCACCCTTGTGTGTTGCTGAGACATCTCATAAGTTCAAACTTAATTGACTTGGGTGAGGGAAGGCAGAGAACAGGAAAAGGTTCACCATAAATGGTTACATCAGTATTTGTAGCAGGGCCATTAACACTTATTTTACAAGAAGAATGTGTTCCTCCCTCTCAGATTTATCCATAACCAGTCTGAACTGTGTTATAGGTTTGTGGGACAATTAAATTAATTCAGCATAATAAATAAGCCAACTGTAGAAAGTCTGCAGTTGACCACAGAGTACACCAAAAAACCCCACAGCACCTCAAAACCAAACACACAATGAAGGTGGCAATTTCAGGTGTTCATTTGTGTTTTGCAAAAATTTACCAGAAGACCACAGCTTTAACAACTGCATTGAGCTGAATACATTATTCCATCAGCAAATTCTTTTCTCCAATAGCTCTGTAATTTCTCGGAGGCAAGGGGAAAAATGAAATAAAACCTTTATTTAAAAAAAAAAAAATTGTGCAAACACACCATCTCACATAAGAAAGCAATGCTTAGGGATTACCCAAATTACTTTAACTGTGTGCTAATTACTTCACAAGCTTATATCTTCTTCTCATACTATGTTCATACGAAACTGTATCAAAAAAGATGAAAACAAAACAAAACAAAACCACTAATCAATAGAATCACAGTAAAATATTAATGTTTTGAATTAATTTCCTGTGTGGTTGAAAGAGAAGAAATCGTTTAACCCTACTGCATTTAATTAGATATTGGCAGCTCTAGTTAGCTATTTTAAACTATTATGCAATTCTGGATGGGAAAAAGAAAGCAAACAAACAAACACAACAACCCAAACAAAAACTCAGCAGTGATTATTTCTCATATTCAAAGGTAGAGAAGTGTGTGTTATCCTAGGCATTCAAGATTCAGCTGATTCTGGCTTTGTACCTGAAAGAAAAACTGAGTTTTCCTTCTTTGAGATATATGGATGTGTGCTCTTTTAAAAATTCAATGTTTACTCATAAAGAAAAGAGTAATCTTTCTTCAAACAAACTATTTTTTGTGCATTATGGTTAAAATAAACAACTGTTCTCTAAACACGTAGAGACAGAAGGGCATTTATTATTATTTAGTACTATTAGTAATAATTAAAACAATTATTATTTTTTTCTTTTTTCATTTGTTTCTCTCTTTCTATCAATGCATAATATGTACATATGTTAAAAAAAAAAAAAAAAAAGTTACCCAATAGTCAGAAAACCAAACCTTTTTTTAATAATGTAGTATAAAACTAGCTCCAGGTGTCTCCTTTACAGTTTGGAATACCTCAAATTTTGATTGAAAAACACAAGGAATACTATCATGGTTTGAAAAATGTATTGAAAATTTGAACCAGCCACTTTGATTAATGTAGGAAGGATGTAAGATTTGTAAGTATCATATGTTGAGTGTAAAACTATTACACTAAGAAATGACAAAATATTTAGTATTAAAATATTTAGTAGTCACATATTTCTTGAACTTTTCATGAATTAGTCAAGCCAAAACCACTGACTATGAAGACCTTCAGAAGACGTTGAAGACAGTGAGGAACTGAGGAACTAAACTGCTAATGAACGTGCTGAAAAATACAAAGTAATATACATTAAAAAAACCTTGCTACTAAGTCACGCTGAGATCTGCATTAGCTATTATGAGATTGAGAAGTAGATGTAAAGGGTTTATGGATAGATTGATTCTGGAAATCAAGAAGACAAACAGAAAGGTGGGATTATTAGAAAATAGATAAGAAAAAAAATATCACTGAAGAATCACGGAATTGCAGAATGCTTGAGGTTGGAAAGGAACTCTAGAGGTCAGCTGGTCCATTCCCCTGCTCAAGCAGGGTCACCTAGCCTACTACCTTTATTCTCCAAATAAAAAATACTGTATGCTACGTGAAGTTATCCATGAAAAACAATTTTCTAAATAACTTACAGAATAGTTTTTCTGTAAGTGTGCATTAAGAGTGTAAAGATTTTCCATTTTTATATTTTTTCCAAACTGAGAAGTTAGAAAACCTTTCATTATTCCATGACTCATGCCTTTGAGAACTTATCATGTATTCTGTTATGTCACAAGTTAAGACAAGATAAATATGGCTTGACAAGTTGCACACATTTTAGTGCCACAAAAGCCTAGCTTTCATGGCTTTCTAAAGGCTGAGCAGCATTATTTGCTGTAGGCATATAAATTCTCACATGAATTTCACTCCTATTCAATTAAGACTGAATAAATTTCAGGAAATTCTCCACTCATAATAACTCTGGTGAAGCAGCAAGAAATCTTGTCAATTTTGGTGGTGTTATAATTGCTGCAAAGCTCTTGGCCCACACCCAAGCTTTCACTCAAAAGACAGGCTGTAGTGAAGCATGACACAGTTCCCCAAAGAAACGGGAAAAATTTGGAAGAGTATTTAATAAATAAAATGTATGTAATTCTGTAAACACAAAAAAGTTTATATACGGTTTTATATAGCTCTATGTAAATTATGAGTGATATACATAAATGTGAGTATTATAATTTGTTTCCTTACTAGTAACTTTCTCTTAGGTAAGTTTAACAACTTAGCCTCTAAGGGAGAAATTTATTTAATCACATTAGATAGTAAGAAGTGTTTCATTTTGGGTTCTTGCAGAGGTTTCACAAAGTCAGAGAATCGTTCAGGAAGAAGCCTCTGGAAATGTGAAAATAGGGACAGGTAGAGCAGGTTGCTCAGTACCTTGTCCATTTAGGCTTTGAATACCTTCAAGGATACCAACCCACCTCGGGAAAAATATCAACGGTACCAACCCATAGACTCTTTGGACAATCTGTTACAATGTCCAATAATTCTCACAGCAAAAAACCTTTTTTCTTATGTTTAAATAAAACTTCCCCTATTTGACTTTGTGCACAGGGCCTATTGTTCAGTCACTAAGTGTCACAAGGAGTCTGACTCTTTAGTACCCCCACATCAGGTATCCATACATACTGAGAAGATCCCCCTGGGCCTTGTCTTAGCCAAGCTGAACAGTCCCACCTTTCTCATCTTCTATCCATATGATAGATTTTCCACTCCTTTCATCACCCTCATGCTCTTTTGCTCTGGTATGTCCATATTTCTCTTCTAATGGAGACTCCAGAACTGTACACATGACACAGCACTGCAGATATGGCCTCACCTGTGCTGCTTAGAAGGGAACAATCACTTCCCTTGAACAGGTGGCAACACTCTTCTTAATGCAGACCAGGAAGTTTTTTGGCTTTTGCTGCAGTGTCACAATTGTTGGTTCATGTTTAGCTTGTGTCCACCAATAACATGAGGTATTTTTCTGCCTATCTGCTTTCCCCAGCATGTCCTGGCACATGGGGTCATTCTTCACCAGGTAAAGGAATTTCTCTCTGCCCTTGTTAAACTTAATGGGAACCCTGTCAGTCCATTTCACCAGCCTGTCAAGGTCTTCCTGAAGGACAGTGCAAACACCCAGCATATGAGCTGTGCCTCCTAATATACTATCTACATCTCAGTTGAAACAAAGAAGGCTCCTCCAAACACAATTTGTCACATCAGTACTAGGATAAAATGAATGTTCTCCTGCGGATGTCTGTCTCTACCACTAATTACTGCTGTGCTTAAATGACTAGCTTGTACTATACATAGAAATCTCCAGCTGCCAAACTTAGGCAAGGTGAATTTACTCTGAGTTTTTACATTACATATTAAAAAAAAGACCTATGGGAAATTCAAAAGTGTATAGTTATCTCATCAGAAATGGGCTATGTCTTTCTCAGACTTTCTCTTTTTAGTAGCAGAAGTTTTGTATGCAGTTCTAGTATAACATATACTGTATTTATATTCCGGACAGTAAAAAAAAAAAAAAAAAAAAAAAAAAGAGAGAGAAACCAAAATTCTCCATTCTTATTTACCTGGTGTGGTATTTGTATACAAATTCAATCATTCAATTTAGCTCATTTTAAATTTCACTAACCTGCTGGCAGACAAGTATTTATTTACTGAAATTTCTCTTCTTCAAGGGCATCCCTAGGAAAATAAGCAGATGTGTTCACAGTTCAAAACTTACATTCATCATTTAGCTGGAGAGAATGAATGATTTTCAAGACATGAGGAAAATGTATATGCCATGGGTTCAGACAGTGTTCTCTGCAGTCTACATATTCTCCCAAACGAAAAAGTTTTTCTGTTTAGATATCTGGATTACATCTACTCAAATATAATCAAAGTAAGTGTTGGCCTTAACACCTCTTGCACATTCTGTTTGATAATATATGACTTTTCAGTAGCACTAATAACTTTTACAAATGTTAATCCTTCAGACTGAAAATCCACAGACTAGACTGGATATGACAATATAAATAATAAAAAATACCCAAGTTCAATCTCAGACTATCACAATAAGTTTTACAATTCGTCAGGTATTTTAAAGTTTAAATCATCAACACTTAACTGCCTTCTAATTTTCAATTAACTGTACTTTTACCACATCAGAATGAATAATGTAGTATTTTATTCTGCACTTCCCTACAGTTCATTTTGCAGCTTCTTCATGGATACAGAAAATGCTCTATTTCTTACAGCATCACACATTCTCCTGGCCTTTCTTTATACTTCTCCTCTTTCCACAGCAGAGGATATTCTCATTCTCTCATAGCATACATACATGAGAGCTTGGTGTGTAAGGACAAAAAGAAAGAATAACAAGTCAATACATGACAATAAGATGTACCTTAATGATTTTTCAAAAGGTGGAAAAGAAAAAGAACCATACTGCTCCAACGGACCTTGCTGCTGCTTATGTTTCTAAAAAAAAATTAATACATTTCAACCACTTTTACTGCATATTTTGTCAAAAAAATAGCTCCTAAAAGGTAACTTTCACTCCACAGGATGTCTCTTCTTTTCTGTGAGGTGAGGTTAAAAAAAAAAAAGTTCAAAGACAATTTAAAGACCATGTTTGAATTTCTAAGATCTGCTGTAATTTGGTGCCTAGAAACTTTTGAGGCTCTGGTCACTTCTAGGTACAGACTGCCCTAAGAAAACAGGAGCATCTCAACTCAATCCAGGAATCCTGGAGATAAATGTTCCTCTGCTTGGCAGTCACTCATTAACTGTGAAATCATTTAGCAAAGCTTAAGTCTTAAAAGTATGCAGAGAAGAGGACAGCCTACTCTCTGTTACTGCCACATAGGTAGTTCACTGCATGAGAGGCTATATGTAGACTTAAAGAATCCAATGATGCTAATCTGAGTTGATTCCTAAGGAGATGGCAAATGGAGCTGTTTCTGTTTCTTTTTCAAAAATAACATGCTAAAAAGCAACTTTGTCAAGAACTGAGAAGGCACGAGAACTCAGACTTAAGACTGACACCTTACTTGCAAATAACACAGGCTCCCCAAGTGCCATACTAACAACTAATGTCTGCAAATATGGAGTTTAATGTGCCAATTTGTTTGGATGCAGATGTGAATAAAAATCAATACAGGTAATTTTGCCAGGCTTCAAGGTAAAAGTTGCACTTAATTTCTCCTCAAGAATGTATGTAGCAGGCAAGCTAGTTTAAATCATGTCCTATTTCCCCTGTTAGTTGAATATGCTCTAATAGCATTCCACGATACTGATTCTGTGACTCTGCAGACCTCCATCTACATTCTGGATGAATCTTGCTTTACTTCCCAGTGTGTATCTTTTATGAATTACAGGGTATAGAATGCAATTTTTTATGTAACTTATTTTTTCCTCTTAGACGGTATTTCATATAATTTATGGTAGTATTCAAAATGGATTACTTGTTGTTTGTGAGGTTTTTGTCCTTTTTAAAGAACTAAGGGATATAAGCAGGGATTTTTTTGCCACTTAGTGTGTATGTTTATAGAGGACATACATCACTTTTATGAAAATCTCGTTCCACTCCTCAGATACAAACAGATCCTGCTTTGCTGATTGCTAACCTCAGTTAACAAAGATTATTATTATTATGTCTAAAACAACTCCGAAGTTGTCAGGGATATTGTAAATGAGGAAAGACCACAATACTGAAAGGTGTTAACACTGAGGTCAGAGATACATTTACTGATAGAGTTGATCACAACACACTCTGAACGGTCCTGATGGGTTCCTGTAGAAAAGATCACAAAGACTGCAAAGGGCTCTGTATGAGATCTTTTCATCCTTTGGACCCGAGGTGAGGAAAGAGATCAAGTGCCACTTAGAATCATAGAATCATAGAATCATAGAATCCTAGGGGTTGGAAGAGACCTTGAAAGATCATCTAGTCGAACCCCCCCTGCCAGAGCAAGGTCACCTAGAGTACATCACATAGGAATGCATCCAGGTGGGTTTTGAATGTCTCCAGCGAAGGAGACTCCACAACCTCCCTGGGCAGCCTGTTCCAGTGCTCTGTCACTCTTACAGTAAAAAAATTTTTTCGGATATTCACCTTGAACCTCCTATGCTCCAATTTACACCCATTACCCCTTGTCCTATCACTGGTCATCACTGAGAAGAGCCTAACTCCATCTCCCTGACACTCACCCCTTACATATTTGTAAACATTGATGAGGTCACCCCTCAGTCTCCTTTTCTCCAAACTAAAGAGACCCAGCTCCCTCAGCCTTTCCTCATAAGGGAGATGTTCCACTCCCTTAATCATCTTAGTAGCTCTGCGCTGGACTCTTTCCAGCAGTTGCCTGTCCTTCTTGAACTGAGGGGCCCAGAACTGGACACAATACTCCAGATGCGGCCTCACCAAGGCAGAATAGAGGGGGAGGAGAACCTCTCTTGACCGACTAACCACACCCTTTCTAATGCACCCCAGGATGCCATTGGCCTTCTTGGCCACAAGGGCACATTGCTGGCTCATGGTCATCCTCCTGTCTACCAGGACCCCCAGGTCTCTTTCACCTACACTGCTCTCCAGCAGGTCAGCCCCCAACCTATACTGGGACATCGTGTTGTTCTTCCCCAAATGCAAAACTCTACACTTCCCCTTGTTGAATTTCATCATGTTTCTCCCCGCCCAACTCTCCAGCCTGTCTAAGTCTCTCTGAATGGCAGCACAGCCTTCTGGTGTGTCAGCCACTCCTCCCAGCTTGGTGTCATCAGCAAACTTGCTGAGGGTACATTCTATACCCTCATCCAGGTCGTTGATGAAGATGTTGAACAACACCGGTCCCAGTACCGACCCCTGAGGGACTCCACTAGTCACACACCTCCAACCAGATTCTGCCCCATTGACTACAACTCTCTGACTCCTTCCCATCAACCAGTTCCTAATCCACCTCACTACCTGGTCACCAAACCCATACCTGATCAACTTATCTACAAGGATGCTGTGGGAGACGGTGTCAAATGCCTTACTGAAATCAAGATAAACCACATCCACCGCTCTACCATCATCTATCCACCTAGTAATTTCCTCATAGAAGGCTATGAGGTTAGTCAAACATGATTTACCCTTGATAAAACCATGCTGACTGCTCTTGATGAGCCCCATGTCCTTGATATGCCTAGAGATAGAGACAAGAATAAGTTGTTCCATCACCTTTCCAGGGATGGAGGTGAGGCTGACCGGTCTATAGTTACCCGGGTCCTCCTTCTTGCCCTTCTTGTAGACTGGAGTGACATTTGCTATCCTCCAGTCCTCAGGCACCTCTCCTGTTACCCATGACTTACTGAAGATGATGGAGAGTGGCCTAGCAATGACCTCCGCCAGCTCCCTCAGCACCCTTGGATGCATTCCATCTGGACCCATCGATTTATGGATGTCCAGATTACTCAACTGATCCCTAACCCAATCCTCATCTACTATGTCCTCACCTATCTTGACTACTTCTGGGGCTATATGAATCTGGGGCTCATGGGGAAATCCTGCAGGAGTATAGACAGAGGCAAAGAAGGTGTTCAGCACCTCTGCCTTCTTTATATCCTCTGTCACCAGGGCTCCCACCTCATTCCTCAGTGGGCCAATATTGCCCCTTAGTCAAGGGCGGTGAGCAAACATGATGATAAATCTCCATCAGACATGCAATTGTTAAGCAAAACTGGTAGGGAGAGCACAATAATTGGCACTGGGTTTTCTGGTTCTGCAGGGGTACAGCAAACAAAAAAAACAACAGAGATGGTAAGATTTTTTGGAACACTTATTTGCTGGCAAATAAAAAAACACTAAGAGATTACATCTTTTTCTCTTATTGTAATCCAAATAAGAATTTAATTGGGATTATGATACCCCGAAGAAGAGCAGCTTTGTCTAAGAAAGAGTGGAGACAAGATGACTGTGCACTGCAAAGTATCCATTAAACTATGAGAAGTGATCAAACAGAAGAACGAAAATTTGCTCTCATTTGCCTTGCATTCCTGGTATTTTGCGTCAATATACTTTGGATAGCATGTCATCTCTGAGAATCTGGGAAAAAGTCTTTGTTCAAGCCTCACCTCTGACAACTTTTTTGAAGGAAAAAATCATCACTCTAACCTAGCACCTAAACCCAGTGTTTGGCATATGCAACATAATAACCTTCTCCAGCAGTGATATTAATCTCCTAAAGTATTCCAAGATCCTTTTGAAGACCTCCTTTTACTCAAAACTTACTGATTATTATAAATAATTCAAATTATATCTATATCTGTTTTCAGTCTTTCAAGTCCTTGTCCAGACTCAGCATCAGGACAGTTGCCTACAGAACCTAATAGGTTTTTGAAAAATTCTGATGTAAAGTTATCAATTTACCCTCTTCTTTCAGTACAAAAATGTGCATGTAATATGTTCCTAATGCAATATGTTCTTAATTATCTTTTTTCCATGACTGTTTCAGTGTTCCTGCCCCTTTTCATATTGACCACATATTTCTGAAGATTATCTTTAAGCCTCATTAATGATATTTTTCAAATCATTATTTACATTAACTTCTTTCTTTATTTTCCTATTTATATATTTACACACAATTCTGCTTTTCTACATGCATACAGTTTTTGAAATCAAACTTCAAAATGCTGAGCATGACAGTAGCTCCATCAGAGGACAAAACAACAGTAAGCAATTCTGTTTCGTTCTGTGACTTAGGAGATTGCTAGTGCTACATGGTTTGTCAGTTCATATAGATATATTTTTATCATCTTACAAGTTTTATTTTTATTTCTTATTGGCTGAATCAGATTATATTTTAGCTGATGAAGTTTTCTAACCTAATGTTATATAATAAAGCTATATTAAATTCATTTAAAATTACATCTATTTTTCTTACTCAATTTTCATCGTAATTTTTGAAACTGTTAAAATGTCTCTAGCTTTATGGTATGTATTTTTTGTCTTCTTTTTTCATTGCTTGCTACAACAACTTTCACTTCTGTCTCAACAGCTGTAGATACAAAAGGCCAATCTGCGGAAGTGCTGTACTTTCATGCTGAAAATGTTTTTATGTTTTTCTTTTGATTAAGAAAGCATACGACAAATACAAAAGAAAAAGAAAATTGACCATGACCTGCCAACACTTAAAGAAGAAAGATTTAGCTGTTTATAATCAACAGAAAAATGCAGGTTTGGCTGATTCAATGAGTAAAAGTAAATCAAGGAGATTTACTTTCACTGGAGGCAAGGGTGAAGAATGACAGCTTGGCTGCCCACTTGCATATATATCTACCTAACCGACAGGCACCTGTCTAATTCATATGCAGGTCCTTTTTTGTGTTAGTACATTTGCTTTGTTTTTCCAGGTGAAGGAAACCATAGGGGAGGTGTTTAATTGCACTCTGGTGTGGGGGACAGACAGGGAAAGCAGAATGGCTTCCAGCTTTCACTTACAAATTAAACAAAATCCTCAGGGATCTTTAGCTGGCAGACATTTGGAGGAAATTAAATGCTAATGTGTGCAGTTGTACTTTTTACACCCACAGACATCAAATATATAAAGACATTAACTTCTCTTCTGTTGCAGCAAATTCATAATATATGCACAAGGTATAAGGTTAAATCTTATGAACTAAGGTAAGGATTCAATAACAAATCATGCTCTTGCAATATAACATGAGCCCAGACATTTTCAGCCTTAAGCTGTTTAAATAAATTACTAACACTTTTTAATGTGCAAAAATATGGCACTACTGCAGAGTGAGAGAAGGTCCTTGTTGAATACTACAATGTGAATTATGCTCAGGAGAATACAGTAAATGAGGCTCTGGTATGGCATGAAAGCTCTTATGCATAAGCTTTCAATACCTCCATCCAGAGAAGAAAAACATTTTAAATATTTCCCACTTAAGAGCTTTGAAAAAGACTTCAGCAACTCAGGAGGAAGATTATCTACCAGTAATGGCAAAGGGTGAGTGCTGGCCACAGAGGTTAGAAAGCTCATGTGCTTTATCTTACTCTTTTTTAGGTTATGACAAATGTGTGCATGTGTATCAGTGACAAATTATTGCATTATTATGCATATTTTGTTGCAGTCCCAGACTGTCAGAAGGTATTTTTAAGAGGGAGCAGTGTGTAAACAGTCAACTTACTTAAGAATTAATTGTATGGTAAAATGGTTTCGGAAAACATTGGACTTCTACAAACCAGTCAACAGCTGAATATATAAAGAGGTGATGAATTATATGAAGCACATGCTTTCAAATAAGAGAAAACAATGGAATTGAAAAAGTTAATTCTATGGTTTTATTTTTCTGCAAAGAACAAAAAAGTCCAGATGTTTCCTTAGAAACCTGGATACAAGCTGAAAACCTCACTGAGTTCTCTCTTAAGCTTAAGAAATGCCTGAAAGTGGGATTTGTGTGACCTAAATGTTATCTATACCTTAAAAAAGTTTTTTTTTTTTAGTCAGTAAAGAGAAACATCTATTGGAAAGACAACTTAGATGACTGACCTTTAAATTTTTAACACCAACTGAGATGAATTATGTCCCAAGTTCTTACCAACATTGATGTTTTACACTATTTAATTGCTTGATGTAGAAACTTGTAGCAGTTAATATTAGGCCTGGCTGAAAGCAGTCTTAGCACATGTGGATAAGCTTTAACTGACCCCATAAGATAAGGGAGCTGCTAAGCAGTAAGTAACTTAGATATAAACCTTCGCAACAGGGGGTAAATTGACTGTTGAGATCCTTTGAAACAGGAAGACCGAATGCCAGCACCAGTAATTTGTTGGATAGCCAGTGAATCTGAATGGACCACTGAAGACTTGGGTACTCTCTACCCAACCCAGCATGGACAGTGCCCAGAGTTGCTCAGGGAGAAAACCTCAAGGACCCTAGAGACCTACAACAGGGTGAGAACAATCTCTGTGCTTTCCAGAGATGCCTGAAAGGAGAAGAGCACTTGAAGTTAAAGGAGGATGCGTGGCACAGCTGGAATCCCTATGGTGACCCACCAGTCTGTCCTGGACTTCATGTTCTCTCACTGAGAACAGGAAAGTCCTGTAATTTGTAAAATTGTGTATGTCTGTGAAGAAAGTGTTTGTGTATCTATATCCACTCAGTCTCCACACCACCATTTGGTTTGAAACCACAACAAAGCCACAGCTTGTTTCTCATAAACATGTCTTTTCCACATGGCTGCAGTATGGAATACAGACAGGCTGTAACTTTGAGCCTTGTAGAAAAGATGGACAGAGATGGGATTTGATACTGCACATATATATAAATACATGTATATATATTTATACATATAAAATACATTAATTACAATTTAAATGATCTGATCTTGGACAGATTCTCAGGCAGCTAGCTTTTAGTTCATATAGATAGCTACATGGTTTCACCTACAGACCTGATTCAACAGCTCCCATTCTTAGGTGCACATCTTACCCATTTGTATTTCTTATATTTCCTGTATTTCATAGGCTTGCAATCACTGACCTGAAATTTCTAGCAGCATGATAGCTAAATTTTAGGTGTTTCAATGTTAAATTTCCATTTTGAAACTAATTTAAAAAGAAAAAAAAACAACAAAACCCAACAACTTATGGTACAGTCCTCACCAGAATATTAAAACAAACTGATGAAGTAATAATTGGGGGAAAAAAAGACTACTTAAAAAGACTTGGGCAATATTAACAAATAATGCAAAGAAGTTCAGTCAGTATATATAAATATATCTAGATACAGAAACATCCAGAATAAGTAAATGTTAGTGATTCAGCACAGCTTTGTTGGATTTCTGAGTCAGCTCAATCCTCTCCTGTGATCACTGTGTGATACGAGTTTTCTGATCATCATTCCTTCTATGGAGTCTCTCTCCTCTCCTCAAACATCTGTAATATGCTTCAGTCTGTTACTCTTTTTACATCCTTTGGGTATCGTTGTGACACTTTTAATGGAACTGTAGAAAAAAGCATTTTCTGTACAGCAACAACAATGATAATAATAATACATTTCCTACATATGCAATGTGTTTCCTTACTGGTATAAGAAAGATGAAAATTTGAATAACTTTCTTTTTTTCTTTTGATTTCCAGGAATGGGGGGATCACTGTATGATTTGCTTTTTACTACATTTTGTTTATGTATTTTTTTTTTGCCTGGTAGGATATGGAGAGAATATAGTAATTGAATCTATGTTGAAAACTCAGAAACTGCAAAGAAAAGTAATTCATTTCAGGACAAAGTAATTTTAATATTTCTTAATGGAGTTATTTTTCTTAAAAAATGTGAAACTAATGTGTTTAATTTTGAAAATATAATTGAAATTTTAATTTTAGCTTCTTGTATCATCTATATCTTTTTGTCATAGATTTTTTAAATCTTCTTCCATCCTCAGTTACCTGTCATTCTTAGAATAAAAAGGCAATAAAGCAGCTCAAGTGTCAATCCAGAAATTTAATGAAACAAACAAGCAAGCAAAAGTAAAAAAAAAACAAAACACCAAAGCAACAGACCACAATCAAGACACATCTTCCTGCCTAAAAGAGTTTTTAACATAGATGATCAGACTAACAACTTTCTCAGTGAAACACTTTTCATTAAATCAGAGCAGAACAAAGTAAGGTCCCAATTTTCCAATTCTGTGCTCAGTTTGGTGTTCAAAATAAAGGCTCTACATGCATTGGAAGAAATCTGTTCTGACATCTGTAAATCAGACCTACAATCCTTGTAGTTTTTGAAAGCTGGGATGAATATATGAACATCAAGGATCAATTTTCCTCAGTGACCAGGACACTGAGTGACACTAGTGAGGTGGTTGTCCATCTCCCAAGTAACAAGTGATACAAGAGAAAACAGCCGCAAATTGAACCAGGAGAAGTTTAGATGGATGTTAGAAGAAACTTCTTCACTGAAAGGGTTATTAAACACTGAAACAGGTTCTCCAGGAAAGTGGTCAAGTCACCATCCCAGGAGGTATTTAAGGGACATGTAGATGTGATGCTTGGGGACATGGTCTAATGGTGGACTTGGCAGTGCTAGGTTAGCTGTATGACTTGATGATCTTAAAGGTCTTTTCCAACCAAAGTAACTCTATGATTCTATGCTTCTCTGCAAATCAGATTTCCCACAACAATAGGCTAAGCTCTAGCTCACTCCCATGAAGTACGTTTTTAAATACTAGACCAGTTTAATAAATTTGGAGGACTCCTATTCCAACTGTAACCCTACTTGGTAATGAGAATATTTTTAATACACTGTATGTAATTAGCTCTTCCACAATTAGGAACTTGAAAAAAAGTCTTAACTTGCAGAACATCAGTGGACTTCCATACAGGAAAACAGAAATGCTTGATAAGTTTCTTTGACACTAAAATATCTTCTTGTTTGCAGAAAGCTATTAGCTTTACTAAAAGTTTCCATACTTCCTACCACACTCAATATTCAAAATAGATAATACTATAATTCTTGAGTAGTTGTTATCTCACAATCATGCTCAATTGTTCCTTCATTGAAGCTGAGATTCCAGCTGGATGGCTGGAATCTATCCAATGGCTACTTAGCAGAACCCAGCAAAGATTTATGAAAAACGAGCTCACAGTACAATGTTCATCCTTGAGAAATGTCAGTGAGTTAACTGGTTCATATCAGAAAAGTGAAATTCATATTGCAAGCTATAGCATATTTGAGGTATAGTTACAGCCATGTACTGACATCCATCATGATTCATTTTCAGGTCAGGTACCAGGTAAGCTCATGGAACAGATCATCTTGACTGTTATTAGAAGACATATAGAGGATATTCAGGGGATCAGGCCCAGTCAGCATGGGTTTATGAAAGGCAGGTCCTGCCTGATGAACCTGATCTCCTTTTATAATCTGATGACCCAACTATTGGATGAGGGAAAGGCTGTGGATATTGTCTATCTGGACCTCCAAAACGCATTTGACACGGTTCCCCATAGAACTCTCATAAAAAACTGGCTGCTCTTGGCCTGGATGAGCACACGATCTGTTGGATCAAGCACTGGCTGGACAGTCAGGCCCAAAGGATGGTGATCAATGGAGTCAAATCCAGCTGGCGGTCAGTCCCAAGTGGTGTTCCTCAGGGCTCAGTGCTGGGACTGTTTCTGTTTAACATTTTTATTGATGATCTCAATTAGTACATAGAGTATATTATCAGTAAGTTCGCAGAAGACACCAAGCTAGGTGGGAGTGTTGATCTGCATGAGGATAGGGAGGCTCTACAGAGAGACTTGGATAGATTAGGTCATTGGGCTACTGTTAATAGTATGGGCTTCAACAAGGCCAAGTGCTGGGTCCTGCAATTGGGCCACAACAACCCCATGCAACGCTACAGGCCTGGGGAAGTGTGGCTGGAAAGTGTCTGGCAGAAAAGGACCTAGGGGTTCTAATTGACAAGCAGCTGAATATGAGCCAGCAGTGTGCCCAGGTGGCCAAGAAAGCCAGTGGCATCCTGGCTTGCAATAGAAATAGTGTGACCAGGAGAAGCAGAGAGGTGATTGTCCCCCTGTCTTCAGCACTGGTGAGGCCACACCTGGAGTATTGCATCCAGTTTTGGGCATCTCAATTCAAGAGAGATATCGAGGTGCTGGAGCAAGTACAGAGGAGGGCAACAAAGCTGGTGAAGCGCCTAGAGAATAAATATTATGAAGAACACTTGGAGGAGCTGGGAATGTTTAGTTTGAGAAAGAGGAGGCTGAGGGGAGACCTCATCAGTCTCTACAACTACCTGAAAGGTCATTGTAAAGAGGCTGCTGCTGGTCTCTTTTCACAGGCAATTAGCAACAGAACAAGAGGGAATGGCTTCAAGCTGCAACAGGGGAGGTTTAGACTGGACATTAGGAAAAAATTTTTCACAGAAAGAGTGGTCAAACACTGGAATAGGCTGCCCAGGGAGGTGGTGGAGTCACCGTCCCTGGATGTGTTTAAGGGTCGTTTGCATGTTGGTGGTTATGGTTTAGGGGAGAACTTTGTAGAGAAGGGATGGTTGGACTCGGTGATCCCAAGGGTCTTTTCCAACCTGAATAGTTCTATGATTCTATATATGCATTGATTTTACTTTTGTTTAGGCATCTTATTTCCCATAGTATTTGGCAGAAACTAGAGAAGTGTACAAAAATTGCTGAGGAAGTATCACAAATTTTTGGTGGTTCATGTAAAGTTGAATAAGTTTTCAGGAACTTACGATCCTGACTTGTTGAAAATCTATTCATTCAGGGTACAAAGAACACTTCTTAAGAAGGCCTTTCCTTTTTAGTAGTTTCTCTTTAATGAAATTCTAGAAAAAATCTTGGGCTCGAGATAAAAATGAGATCTGAGAATTATTTATTAACTGGTAGCTCTAAAGAGAACACGCATTTCTCAGGACAAAAGAATTAATATTCATGACTGTAGGAATATAGTCACATACTAGAGCATGCATTGCAGAGTATGCAAAGATGAGTAATTCTATTGAAAGGCAAATATGATTAAAATGCAGATAGGCTAAATGTACCTTTTCATCTTTGCAGGTTGCGATGTGTTTTGTGATCCAGAGTATTAAATAATAACTTTGCCTACAGTTCCCCAGGAGACCTCCACAGAAGCTGAGTTGTCTTTTGGAAGAAATAAAGGACCATTTTTCTTTCTTGACTAGAGAGATAGAACATGCATTATCTCCAGGGCAAACTTTCCACCTACAGATAATGTGCCCCAGCCTCTGAGAATGAGAATACTGAAACCACAGTGCTGTCAGCCCACATAGAATCATAGAATGGTTTTGGTTAAAAGGGACCCAACCCCCCTCCATAGGCAGAGAAACATTCTGCTCTCGCTAGTTTTAGGCACTTCTGTCGCTGTGCTGCATATAACAAAGTGTAGTTTGAGGCACTTTAGTATCCACAGGCTATATTGTTTTCTTAAGGTCCAAAAATGTAAAATTTAAGAGTTGCAGCATCAGCTCAGGATTCCCACCCAAAACCAAAAGATAATGTATTTTTTTTTCAGAATCCGTGTTTTGATATGGCCTCTTTAATCTGAATTGAGAACCAGCGTTTTCCATCTCCAGAAAATTATCCCAGTCATTGAGTTCTCTTTCTTTTCATTGTCCTCTGCCTCATCCAGAAAAGGGCAAAGTAGTTGACTTCCATGCTTGCTAGGTAAAATTATCTAACTTCTGGGTTGTAGAACCTTTTTCTCCCTCTCTGATCAAATGCATGCATTCAGGAAGAAGATAGGAGCAGGTACCTGCATAATTTCTAATTATTCATTGCTTTTAAAATTCATACTGGAACAAGCCCTTGAAAAATGAATCTAAATGTATTCATAGACTAAAAATGCCACACTGGTTTATCTATTGTTTGGGGGTTTTTGGTGTTTTGTTGTTGTTGTTTTAATACAAGCTTTGCTAACTGAAGTTGCTTCACATGCCATTAGCTCTTGTTAATATTTGGAAGAAAGCAATTAGCTACTCTGACTTGAGTACTTAAATGAGTATTTCTATGAGACTACCTTGTGCCGTATGGATTTACTAGCTAGCTCAGAGATCTTGGGATAACACTGCATAGGTGTTATGGTTCACTTCACCAAAAAAATTGTTTTTCTCAGTAGCTAGAACTGCAAGCAGAAATGGCTCCGGCACAAGGAACTGAGATAGTGCTGAAGAATTGAAAGGACTAGAGCTCGGAGCTCCAGGGATAAGCGGAAAAAACACTGACCAAAATATACCTGATGTACTGATTGGACACAGGTATCATAGAAAAGGCTTTACATCTGGAGTGGCTCTGTGTAGTAGTTATGCTGTTATGTCTGGGGTTAACCATTGGACTTTATGCATAAGGCTGCAGTAACTGCGGATTCAGCAAAATATACTGACATGGCAAAAAAAAATCTAGTTTTGTATATAAAAAAACATAATTGCTTTGACATGTTATTTTCCTTTTATCTCAGCTATTGACAATTGTGCTGGAAAAGTTGTAAAGAATAGAAATATTTATTTCCAGGAAAAAAAAAAAAAAAATTACTTTGGCCAAATTAGCCTTGCACTATTAAAATCATAGAATCATAGAATCATAGAATCCTAGGGGTTGGAAGGGGACCTCGAAAGATCATCTAGTCCAACCCCCCCTGCCACAGCAGGGTCACCTAGAGTACATCACATAGGAATGCATCCAGGTGGGTTTTGAATGTCTCCAGCGAAGGAGACTCCACAACCTCCCTGGGCAGCCTGTTCCAGTGCTCTGTCACTCTTACAGTAAAAAATTTTTTTCGGATATTCACCTTGAACCTCCTATGCTCCAATTTACACCCATTACCCCTTGTCCTATCACTGGTCATCACTGAGAAGAGCCTAACTCCATCTCCCTGACACTCACCCCTTACATATTTGTAAACATTGATGAGGTCACCCCTCAGCCTCCTCTTCTCCAAGCTAAAGAGACCCAGCTCCCTCAGCCTTTCCTCATAAGGGAGATGTTCCACTCCCTTAATCATCTTAGTAGCTCTGCGCTGGACTCTTTCCAGCAGTTGCCTGTCCTTCTTGAACTGAGGGGCCCAGAACTGGACACAATACTCCAGATGCGGCCTCACCAATGCAGAATAGAGGGGGAGGAGAACCTCTCTTGACCGACTAACCACACCCTTTCTAATGCACCCCAGGATGCCATTGGCCTTCTTGGCCACAAGGGCACATTGCTGGCTCATGGTCATCCTCCTGTCTACCAGGACCCCCAGGTCTCTTTCACCTACACTGCTCTCCAGCAGGTCAGCCCCCAACCTATACTGGGACATCGTGTTGTTCTTCCCCAAATGCAAAACTCTACACTTCCCCTTGTTGAATTTCATCATGTTTCTCCCCGCCCAACTCTCCAGCCTGTCTAAGTCTCTCTGAATGGCAGCACAGCCTTCTGGTGTGTCAGCCACTCCTCCCAGCTTGGTGTCATCAGCAAACTTGCTGAGGGTACATTCTATACCCTCATCCAGGTCGTTGATGAAGATGTTGAACAACACCGGTCCCAGTACCGACCCCTGAGGGACTCCACTAGTCACACACCTCCAACCAGATTCTGCCCCATTGACTACAACTCTCTGACTCCTTCCCATCAACCAGTTCCTAATCCACCTCACTACCTGGTCACCAAACCCATACCTGATCAACTTATCTACAAGGATGCTGTGGGAGACGGTGTCAAATGCCTTACTGAAATCAAGATAAACCACATCCACCGCTCTACCATCATCTATCCACCTAGTAATTTCCTCATAGAAGGCTATGAGGTTAGTCAAACATGATTTACCCTTGATAAAACCATGCTGACTGCTCTTGATGAGCCCCATGTCCTTGATATGCCTAGAGATAGAGACAAGAATAAGTTGTTCCATCACCTTTCCAGGGATGGAGGTGAGGCTGACCGGTCTATAGTTACCCGGGTCCTCCTTCTTGCCCTTCTTGTAGACTGGAGTGACATTTGCTATCCTCCAGTCCTCAGGCACCTCTCCTGTTACCCATGACTTACTGAAGATGATGGAGAGTGGCCTAGCAATGACCTCCGCCAGCTCCCTCAGCACCCTTGGATGCATTCCATCTGGACCCATCGATTTATGGATGTCCAGATTACTCAACTGATCCCTAACCCAATCCTCATCTACTATGTCCTCACCTATCTTGACTACTTCTGGGGCTATATGAATCTGGGGCTCATGGGGAAATCCTGCAGGAGTATAGACAGAGGCAAAGAAGGTGTTCAGCACCTCTGCCTTCT